>NC_060138.1:352396432-352702503 GCF_021461385.2 Schistocerca piceifrons | reverse complement strand
CAACGCCGGCGGCTCGGCGCCCTCGCACAGGAATTTACGGCAGTGCGCAACAGGCAGGGTGTTTACTACGGCCGCGATACGCGCCTGCGTGCTGCTGCCAAGGACAGCGCGCTCTGCGGCGGCGTTTTCGCAAGGAACGGGCCATAACGTCACAGTAAGCGAACTCCAAGGATGCCTTTACATGGGTCGTACTTTACAGCGGCTGAAGTGTTGCCGCAAATATTGCTGCGGTGTTGCTAAAATACACGTTAGATACGGCTGGACAGTACTGTTGGTGTTGCAGGCTGTTGCCGGTAGTTGCCGAGGTTTACCAGTGCTGCCCATCAAGGGTGGAGAATATTTCGTATTGCAGGGTAATATCTCTCTCTGTTCTTGTCCGGAAATGCTTCCCTCTCGCTCTCACAAGTGTTTCCTAGTTCTCTCACTGGCAGCGCTGCTGTCACGTGTCTGAGCGAAATAGTATCGTTTCACTGTTGTTCGAGAGTTTACGCGCCCCTGTCCGCAGCTCGTGGTCGTGCGGTAGCGTTTTTGCTTCCTGCGCCCGGGTTCCCGGGTTCGATTCCCGGCGGGGTCAGGGATTTTCTCTGCCTCGTGATGACTGGGTGTTGTGTGATGTCCTTAGGTTAGTTAGGTTTAAGTAGTTCTAAGTTCTAGGGGACTGATGACCATAGATGTTAAGTCCCATAGTTCTCAGAGCCATTTGAACCATTTTTTTACGCGCCCACATATAGCCACCTCTTTTGTTGGTCGTTTGTTTTAAGTTTATTGTGTACAGCAACGGAGAAGTGGATAAAATGAGCGAGCAAGAATTTCGTAAATGCGACACGTCTATGACCAGATTTACGTGATGGCGAAAGTATACAGTGTGGTCGGAAATTCCCGTTACAAACTTCTATGACTTGTAGAGTGGAGTGAGTAGATAATATTTTGAATAGGAAGCCATGTCCAGAAACGTCATCCGACGAAGCCACAGAGCGTTGAAGTTAAGAGACGGCGGTGCCTTTTAATGTACCGGGTGATCAAAAAGTCAGTATAAATTTGAAAACTGAATAAACCACGGAATAATGTAGATAGAGAGGTAAAAATTGACACACATGCTTGGTATAACATGGGGTTTTATTAGGAAAAAAAAAAGTATTGCTAGACGCGTGAAAGATTTCTTGGGCGCGTCGTTTGGTGATGATCGTGTGCTCAGCCGTCACTTTCGTCATGCTTGGCCTCCCAGGTCCCCAGACCTCAGTCCGTGCGATTATTGGATTTGGGGTTACCTGAAGTCGCAAGTGTATCGTGATCGACCGACATCTCTAGGGATGCTGAAAGACAACATCCGACGCCAATGCCTCACCATAACTCCGGACATGCTGTACAGTGCTGTTCACAACATTATTCCTCGACTACAGCTATTGTTGAGGAATGATGGTAGACATATTGAGCATTTCCTGTAAAGAATATCATCTTTGCTTTGTCTTTCTTTGTTATGCTAATTATTGCTATTCTGATCAGATGAAGCGCCATCTGTCGGACATTTTTTGAACTTATGTATTTTTTTGGTTCAATAAAACCCCATGTCATTCCAAGCATGTGTGTCAATTTGTACCTCTTTATCTACATTGTTTCGTGATTTATTCAGTTTTCAAATTTATACTGACTTTTTGACCACCCGGTATATCTCGATCTGCGTACAGGGTGTAAATTGTAAGTTGACAAACCAGAATAACTCGAAAAAAATAAGCTTCACAAGAAAAAATGTGTAGAATCCTAAGTTCATTAGTTTCGAGGGGGACATCTGCTGGTGCTACAATTAGCCCGGCACCCCAGCCCCCTGGGGGTGGAGCGGGAGGCAACTTCAAAATTTCAAATGGGAACCCACACTTTTTATTGCAGAATCAGATTATACATAAAAAACTACGTACATTTTGTCTTAAAAATTTGTTTTAATTCTTGGTAGTTGGCGCTGTAATTCAAGAAAATCCATGTTCTCATTTTTGCATGGAAAATGGTTACTTATAAATAAAAAATACTTATTTACTTCGTAAATTTTGATTCGCTTAAACTAAAACTCTCCCTCTCTCCCCATAGGGTGGGGTTTGAGAGAGAGGTATTAAGAGTTTTGCAAATGTTGACCAAAATATTAATTTGTTCCTCAGATTCGGATACGTTTTGTTTCGTGGTCATGAGGCCACACAACCTTTAATTATCAAACAAATCATCTGACTAGCTAACCAAACATCCTACGTACTAACGAGTGAACTCATCAACTATAAACCTAAATGACTCTGCAATAAAAAATGGTGGTTCCCATTCGAAATTTTGAAGTTGCCTACCGTTCCACCCCCAGGGGGCTGGGGTGGCGGGCTAATTTTAGCACCAGCACATGACCCCCTCGAAAATAATCAACTTTGCATTCTACACATTTTTTCGTGTGAAGCTTATTTTTCGAGTTATTCTGGTTTGTCAACTTTAAATTTAAACCTTGTATATAGCTTAGAGCATTACCTACGGTTACTGTAATTAATAGTAGTACAACTATGGTATGGTCATGGAAGAATACCGAGCGAAGTGATGCAGTGGTTAGTACAATGGACTCGCATTTGGCAGGACGAAGTTTCAAACTAGCGTCCGGCGATCCTGATTTAGATTTCCCGTGATTTCCCTAAATCGCTTCAGGCAAATACCAGGATGGTTCCTTTAAAAGAGCACGGCCGACTTTTTTTCCCATCCTTCCCTAATCCGACAGGACCGATGACCTCACTGTTTGGTCCCCTCCTCCGAATCAACCAACCAATCACGGCAGAATGATAATCGCTCCATTAATCATGGAGCTCCATCTTCAAGGGACAAGTCTGATCATGTTGCCACTAAAAACTTTTATTAGGAAAGGTCAAAGCTTTATTTGTATAGCTTAAGGGGAGGTTTACTATCTTCGAGCCGAAAAAAGTATGTTCTTTGAGAATTTTTTTCTCGGGATGTGTTACAGATGTCAATGTCAAATTGGTCAAAATGTTTATTGATATTTCCTCTACAAACTGGATTTTTTTCGACTGGAAATGTCGAGGGGCAAAGGCGGAAGTGCCGTCGGAACGAAACAAAATTTCGATTTAGACCTCCACGCGCGGTATGTCACAGGTCAGCCGGCTTGTCTGTAATCAAAATTGAGTTGACGTTAGCGAAGCATATAACATACTTTACGAGTTGTACCTCGCTTAAGTTATTTGGACCACAGGAAAGAAAATGGCGGCCATTTGAAAAAATAGGATTTTTTCATCGATTTGTCGACTTTATCGGCCAAGTAAAAATATTTATAGTTGATGGCTCGGAATAAAAGTGGTACAAATCCTAGACAATTTAGTTAGCTTCGTTGGAAACAAAGAATAATGCCAATCGGTTCAGTAGATTTGAAGTTACCATACCGCGCGATAAAAAAATCGTCATTTCGAGAAAACATGTTTGAAGTTTTGACCACATATCAATGCAGTATTATGCAACGTACGTTCAGTCTGCTATTCCGGGTCCATAAACTATCACTTCCTCATAGAGGGCGTTCTGCTCGATCTGGGCCTTCCTGCGCTGCTCCAGATCCGCTCGTACGGCAGGTGACAAGCTGTTTTCGGCCCCTTGAATCCGGTGGTCGTCCGAATGCTTGGTGAACTGTGTCGAATAGAGTCCCAGGGTGACGTCCATCGTTGTCATGGTCTTCAGAATTGCTGAATACTCTTCGTTGAAGCTGCTCACTGCCAGGAAAGTCGCAATCTCCACAGTCTCGGACCAGAATGCAAATGATTGGGGGCTAACTTCCAAACACACGCTTTCAAACTTTCATTTGGATTTTGTGTGTTTCCTCCAAAGCACCGGAACAATAACTCGTCCTCCGAAAGAAAAAAACTGGTGCGTGAAAAAAGCCGATTTCAGGCAGGTGCATTTTTTGTTCAACTGCGAATAACAAAAATATCCGTTCTGTATTCGGAAAGACCGTTTTATGGGTGGATTCTAAACACTTTTATGGACCCAAAAATACAATTTTTAAAAAATCGATATTTTGAACCAAAAGATAGTAAACCTCCCCTTAAATCTACTGCACTAATGTGCTACATTAGAATCTAAGAATTAGTGGTAGTTCTGAATAATTGTGCTCTGTAGTCATTCGGTTGATCTGCTTATGCGTTAGCTATGAATATAATTGCTCGATTTGTAACCATTCTCTCTCATATAATTAGAATATATACAATGATGCTGACGTTTGATATTGTTGACCCAATTCTTGATACTACATTGCATGATGTTTATGCGTCAAGGTAGTCAGAATATCGTCGTGGTATTTTTGGTGGACCTAAGAAGTGTTGAAGGAAGGTGGTTACATTTATTCCGACAAATGTAATTGTGAGTTGGATTTTTAATCATGTATTATTTATAGTTAGACATGCAACTAGTGGGTAATATTGAATGATATTTCGCAATTTCAAAAAGGACAGATGATAACATTAACATTACCAAAATGTATAAAAAAAACAAATTTTACAAATTTCTGCCAGTTAACTTACGGCAAACACACACGCTCGCCAGGTAGGACTTGCGAACTTTTACAACATTCTCCTTTCAAGGCACAGTTTCTACCCGTACTGAAATGGCATACTTTTGCGTGGCAAGAAAACACACTAATAACCAACTACCTGTATAAAACACATAAGCACGGCGAGTAAAAGCCTTAAAAGGTATTGAATTGGAAAAAACACAACAGTTTTTGCTTACTAGAAACAATATAAAAAACCCACTACGGCGTACATTGACAACCTTGCTTATTATAGCCAAATATACATAAACACAAACTAACGTAAGTTACAGCTTCCAGATTAGCAGGAATTCGTTATCCAATTGACTAATTCTTACCACGAGGCAAAAGGAATTTTTCTTCTTTATTAGAGTACTTATACACGTGAATCAAGTAATACTAGTTATGGCAAGCGAGAGAGTGGATCAGGTCTTAGTGCCTTGCATTTTAAACAGTACAGTCATTAGTGCCTTAGATTTTCACAGACATGGCAGAGACTAACAGTCGAATAAACCGGTAGGTAAAAGAAGCAATCCGATTCACAGGATTCATCTGACACCCCCCCCCCCCCCTTCGTTCTCAAAAGGGGACAAACGGACCACCCTTTCTAATATTACCACCTTCCCGCGAGTGGGCAGACGAGAATGAATGGCGGGAAACCCCCAAAAAGTACGGCTGGTATAATTAACAAGAATAAGCAAATTGAATTCTGGTGCATTACGACTCCCAGGACTGAACCAACGCAGCACCTCCAAATGCTCTGCCGAGCCGCCCGCTGCCATCCGTTTCAACGGACGCAGGAAGGCACGCCGATTTTCAGAACCTCCGCGCCGGTCGACAGCATACGGCCGAACTGCACATTAGGCCCCTTGCAGACCCACGCTCAGGAAGATTCCTTTCGCGACGAGCAGTTAACGCCCCATACCACAGAGCCGCTGCTCGCGTCGCTTACGCTGATGCCGCGGCGTGCGTGCTGTCCCTCTAGCACCGGCAGAGAAGTCGCCTCTTGATGCCCCGACTGCCCACTCTCCACGAGAGCCCATACAGCCACTTCTTAAACCCGCGCGAACCGCCCACTTTTCCCCTTTCCCGCTAGAGGGAGACACCGAAGCCTTCAATTGCGACAACGGAGCCACCGCCAGAAAACGGAGTGCGACTGCTTCACGCTACGCGCTGCGGCGCGCTTTTCAAAGCTAACTTTACTACGGCTCAGCGGTGTACTCCAAGGCGGCTGTAGACACTTCGTTGTATTCACCAGGGCATCCTGCAACTAGCAGAGGTAACCTTCCAACGGCAAAGTGATGCAGATGGAGAGTGCTAACTTTGAGAGAATGAGTGGAAGGAAGGTGAGAGTTTTAAAACAGTCGATGACATGTCCCCCCCCCCCCCCCCCTCCTAGTACTGGTGAACGAATGTGGTCCCGTTTTCTGAGCCTCTCAGAGCTTTTAGCTGGTGCAAAGTTTTAAGTTAAGGGCTTAAGAGCGTTCATTTATGCGAAGCTTGCAGCCTGAAAGTCGTTCTTGTGTCAATCGTAGGTGAAGTTTCCACAAGTAGCCGCGTTACAGATGAACGTTGTTTCTGCTTTGCGCAGTTGTATTAGTCCTTAGTCAGGTGTTCCTGACGTTTTCTCTCGCACAGTATGAGATTATAAGCTTCCTGTCGGTTGATACTTCACTTCTTCTGAGTGTTGACATTGGTTACACAACTGCCAGCAGACGTGTTCCACTTAGTGTCTTCTCGGGCAATTCTAATACAACTTTATTCCTACATTAAATGACTGTTCTGCTGTCCAACATAACGAAGAAAAAGCTTACAACATATTTTGATAGCTAAGACATTATACTGCTTAGTCGCCGTAGGAATTGAGCCATTGTCGAAGCGCTCCAAAAGCTTTCCTACGCCGTTTGCATACTTAGTTGCCATCAAGTTGTTGCGCCTGTCAGTAACGCCCTCTTTCAGTTCGTTGCAATTCCCATAGCGCTTTTCGCCCAAAAAACTTCAGTTTAGGAAAAAGATGGTAATCCCTTACGAGTAAGGCCGGCCGGTGTGGCCGAGCGGTTCTAGGCGCTTCATTCTGGAACCGCGCGACCACTACGGTCGCAGGTTCGAATCCTACCTCGGGCATGGATGTGTGTGATGTCCTTAGGTTAGTTAGGTTTAAGTAGTTCTAAGTTCTAGGGGACTGATGACCTCAGATATTAAGTCCCATAGTGCTCAGAGCCATTTGAACCTTACGAGTAAGACTGAGCTATAACTCGGATGATCGAAAACTTCTCACTTAATCCGAGCGAGCGTTTATATCGAAGAAGCAAAGTGCCACCGGACAGTAATTCACGCCGTTTATTTTGTATGGCGCAATGTCTTCCGTGAATACCTGATAGTAAGACGCCCTTTTGATTCCAAAACGCTGTGGACGTCACCTTTATGGTTTTCAGCAGTCGTTTCCGATTTTTTTGGGAAGGAGAAGGGGGGAGGGGGGAGGAATCATGAATGATGCCATTCCGTTGACTGTCTCTTTATTTCTTGATTCACGCAAAACCTAGGTCTCATCACTAGTAGCATCCTTGTCGTATCTAGTGAGAACAGTCAGGTGTTTCAGAGCCTGTAGGGCTGTATATTGAAAATTAATACGAAAATAATTTTTTAACATAATTTTGTACTTTATTTCCTGATGGAACCAACTGTGTGTTATACTCACATGGCCGTCATCTTGAAGTAGTGGAAGACAATATCAACCGGACTCCATGTGAATTACATGCACATTTTCATCTACGTTTCTACTGTGCAAATCTGAGCATAGTGTGTGGGGGGTGCTTGATGCCTGTATTACTCACTCCTTTCACAAGTAGGCAGTTTCACTACAGACTTTGGTTCCCGTAGTCCCGGCCATATCTACGCTCGTGTAAGTTGCATAAAATCTGCTCTTTCTAGCCAGTTTATATTGCTCACCAGACTGGTTCTCTGTGGCTTACTTCCCATGCCTCCACATTACAGTCACTGACTCTTTGAGATTTATACTAGCGCACAGATAATTGAGGTGTAAGAGTCAAGAGTCTACGTGCCACTTACTTTGACTTGGCCACGAAGTGAGTATCGTAAAGTGCCGCGCACTTAATTGCGCTTGACGGCCCGCATATTTAATGACCTGCTGAAGAAATGACTTCCAGGTAGCTCTCATCTTTGGGGATGATTGAAGGCCAGCCGAGTATTAACTGTTCCATCCTTTCACTTTGATGCCTGAGGCCAAAAGTAGTCCCGGAAAGGTCAAGCCGGCCGCTGTGGCCGAGCGGTTGTAGGCACTTCAGTCCGGAACCGCGCTGCTGCTACGGTCGCAGTGATGTCTTTAGGTTAGTTACGTTTAACTAGTTCTCAGTCTAGGGGACTGATGGTCTCAGATATTAAGTCCCGTAGTGCTTAGAGCCATTTTTGAAAAGGTAAAATGTGTAAAGTTGCATATCACTATTTCAAATACAGCCGTGCCTTTCAATAAATGTTAGCAGTATTTGGAGTGTACACCGAACTGAAAACTGTAAATGTATATGGTACACACATATAAACAAACACTCTAGTAAATGTAATGAGTGTCTGGTATCAAAAGAATCAGAATAGTAAGAGGACGTTGTCACTATTAAATTGTGTGCATTCAAAACGTGAATGAAATGTTATATAAAGACAATTTTGAGTCAAAGACTTTCCATGCTGTGGAGTCCGTCGGTTATAGACTTTGTGCACACGATCGATCTGTTAAACCTGGATGAAGCAAATAGCGACAACTATATCACACTCTACATAGTCTGAATGAAAAATGAAGAAAACTGTCGATGAGAATTTAGCATTGCCGCTTCCTTACCTGCTCTCAGCCTCTTGGAATTTGTAGCTAGCCATCAATGGCTCCCTACAGGCTGAGTCAGGCGAAAGGTACATGCTTTAAGGGGTGATAGTATTAGCGATACTAAACAAAAAAATCGTATGGACATACGCCCTTTTCTGAACGGTTTCCGAGACAGAACACGTTTAATGTACATTGTAATTTATTTTCTGTTTTATGGCCATTGTTTACAACACGCCACACTGCTGTAGACGAAGCCGAGACCAACTGTTACATACAGAACACTTCTGATCTATAAGGTCGTGAAACCACCTCAAAATGTCGTACAAAAACTACCCAAGCTGGAGCGCATGCACACCACGCGAGATTTGCAGTATTCTCGGACCGACTGCAGCGCAGTGTTTAGCACCGTTCATCCTGATTTACCGCCGGCCGGTGTGGCCGAGCGATTCTAGGCGCTGCAGTCTGAACCGCGCGACCGCTACGGTCGCAGGTTCGAATCCTGCCTCGGGCATGGATGTGTGTGATGTCCTTACGTTAGGTTTAAGTAGTTCTAAGTTCTAGGGCACTGATGACCTCAGAAGTTAAGTCCCATAGTGCTCAGAGCCATTTGAACCTGATTTACCTTTTCCGTGATTTCCGTAAATCGGTTAATGCAAATGCCGGGATGGTTCCTTCGAAATGGCACGGCCTCTTTCCTTCTCCATCCTTTCCTAATCTGAGGTTGTGCTCCGTCTCTGGTGACCTCGTCGTCGATAGCACATTACTAATCTTTTCCTCCTCCAGTATTCTTGGGCTCTCTTCGCATAAAATATTAGTCCTAGAGAAAATATGAATAGGACCATTTTGTAGGAAATTTAATATAGTTTAAAATTTACTGTACTGTGACACGTTTTCGCTGGAGAATGCGGTTTTCGTGTTATTTAAGAAAAAAACTTACAAATGTGATGTGTTCTATCTGGAATAGGGCGTATGTTCGAATGAAGTGTTTTGTTCAGAACCATTAATACTATCACCCATCAAAGCATGTACCCCTTCTCCTGACTCATCCTCTATAGTCCATCGCACAAATAGCCAATTCGGTATGTTTATGAAACTGGTTAGACTCTACAGTCTAACCAAATTTTCTCATCTGTATCACTCGTGAGAGTGCATTCTCCTCGATTTGAGAGTACATGGACGGTTGTCGATGTATAAATGGTCTTCAAGAGTATTTAGTGGCGAATTCCATGAAATTTCCTGTTAAGCAAATTCAGTGTACTTATTTATGCAGTAGGGAAATAAGTTAACAGCTATTTATGTGCAAAGGCCCTTCTTAACAATCTGAACGCGTGGCCTCTCGTGACTTGCGCTGTGTTCGAATGGAGGAATTCTTCCGAGGCAACGCTAGGCGGCGAATTGCCAGGAGTCGCATGCTACTTGTTGTGTTGTCCGCTGTTGCCAAGTTTCAGTGTGAAACATGAAATCGTGCCACAACGTTGCTGTTGCCTAGAAAAATTGCTTGATGCCAGATACCGAAAGTTTCCTGTGTTTGTATCAGTGCCTCATGCCTCTGCAAACGGTAGCGGAGGCAATTTGCTTGGTAAGAAAAAGAAGCCAACCAAAAGTGGTGTGAAGAAAATTATTTGTTGGAGCTGAAGAACCTCTTAATGAATTTCGTAGGAAACTGGTGAGTAACAACGAAGCTTTGTTAAAAAATTTGCACGAATTAGTTTCGAGAGATTTTAGGTTGTAACTGAATAAAATGACGCGAATTACGAGAACATCAGATGTAGAAACTTGCTGACAGATTAAAACTGTATGCTGGACCGAGACTCGAACTCGGGACCTTTGCCTTTCGCTGGCAAGTGCTCTACCATTTGCTGCAGAGTGGAAATTCATTCTGGAAATAGTCCCCCCGGCTGTGGTTAAGCCATATTTCCGCAACATCTTTTCTTCCAGGCGTGCTAGTCTTGCTAGGTTCGCAGAGGAGCTTCTGTGAAGTTTGAAAGGTAGGAGATGTATTGGCGGATGCAAAGCCCTGAGGATGGGTCGTGTGAGTCGTGCTTGGGTAGCTCAGCTGGTAGGGCACTTGCCCACGAAAGACAAAGGTCCCGAGTTCGAGTCTAGGTCCTGCAGACAGTTTTAATGTGCCAGGAAGTTTCTTAGCAGTGCACACTCCGCTGCAGAATGCAAGTGTCATTATGAAATCAGATGCCAACTATGGTGAGGCAATGCTGACTGAGAGGTTGTTGATGTCTCTGAGACACTTACCTACAGGTGACAGTTACCTATCAGTAATGTACGTTTCTGGATCTCTGAACCAAGTATTTCAAGAATTATTCCACAGATATATAGAGCTATAAGAAGTATCCCCTATGATTTTGTATAGGTTATTAGGAAAACAGTAGCACTTCGAAATTTTGCATTTGGGAATAAACTAGAACTCCATCGACAATCTTGCAGAGGCAGTTCAGGGATCCTTCTGACTA
Source organism: Schistocerca piceifrons (assembly GCF_021461385.2). Taxonomy (NCBI): domain Eukaryota; kingdom Metazoa; phylum Arthropoda; class Insecta; order Orthoptera; family Acrididae; genus Schistocerca; species Schistocerca piceifrons. The sequence goes on along the minus strand of NC_060138.1, from coordinate 352,691,657 downwards.
TTTTGGCATAGGGGAGCCACGGTCTCAGGAGAGAAATAACAATAATAACGTAATTATGTTTTATTCGGTTTGTTACTGCAGTCATCCTTGTTTCTGTGAAAATACCTTGAAAGTAAGTTGTGTGTGTAGTTTGGAGTTGTATGCTGAAACTGTGTATATCTGAATTTATCGCTAACAGTCTGTAAACTATCGACTTCTAAATTCTGATTAAAGATTCAGGTCCAGAATCGGCGTAGTTACCCTACTTTTGAACATGAACTTATCTGACTGTCTGTAAATTAAATTGCTTACACTAAAAACTCACAAGAATACGCAGAACGACCAGATGCTGCTGCTGCTGCTGCTGCTGTTGTTGTTGTTGTTATTATTATATTCAGTCCGAAGACTAGTTTGATGCAGCTCTCCATGCTACTCTACCCTGTGCAAGCCTCTTCTCCGAATAAGTACTGCAATAAACCTCCTTCTGAACTTGTTCACGGTATTCATCTCTTGGCCTCTCTTACGATTTTTACCCCTCATACTTCCCTGCAAGACTAAATTAGTGATGGTTTGATGTCTTAGAATGTGTTCTATCAACCGATCCCTCCTGTTGGTCAAGTTTTGCCACGAATTTCTTGTCTCTCCAATTTTATCCATTATCTCCTCATTAGTTACGTGATCTACCCATCTAATCGTTACGTAATTTACATCTGCACCGTTACAAAAAAGCATGTATTGAATTTACACGAAATTTCACTTACTGAAAACTGTTCCTAATATTCTGTCACAGATGTTCATTTAGGCCCTACAGCAAATTCTTATCTTGCAGCAAATAATTTGACACTCTTCTGGCTGCACAGCAAATTGTGATCTGAAATAAATCACTGCATGTTTTAAATTGATGTTTTACAAATTAGTATCTTTTATTCTCTTTCCAAAATTTTTAATTTTTGTTCACGCAAAAGTTCAAGGCCTGATACCAAAAATTTTATCGAACGTATTTATTTGAACACTAGGTGTTTGCTTCGTGAAATATTTACGAGGAATCTAGAGATTGTGTATCGCTCATGTGTTCAAGATTCAAAGACATTTCAAATGACCGTATTCCGTATAAAAAGATAATTTTCATTGCATTTGCATTCAAAGATGAGCCAAGTGGCAGTATATTAAACTAACTGTGATTTACTGCTGTTTCATTTCCTGCGTAAACCTTTCTACTTTCACAACAGTGATAAAGCCTGTAATATGCAATAACCAGAATGTGCAACGCAAAATATGGAAGGATGCGCCTATGTACAGAAGAGAAAGCCCCTTGATACTGCTGCCGTCGCTACGCTAACAGCTTTCCACGGCGGAAAAGTGCCGCTCTTCCATTTGCATCCAGTGAACTCGTACAAGAGACGTGTATCGGACAATTATCCAGCAATAAACGTATCCATTCTGCTGTGGTTCACTGCTAACGTACAACTAACACCGCAGGAAAAAACTAAGTCGAGACTGAAGTAACTGGGACAAGGAACCAAACGAAGTGAAGTAACGCGTTTGTTTGCGGGGCCATCCACCACAGCAAGCACCGAAATATTTGTTTTGTAAATAAAAAACGCCGTCTCTTGCTGCACTGTGTTTTATTCTCCCAGAAAGGTTTCACCTTTTTTCACTTTAAGGCATCTCAGTAGGATGGTTCTTCGCGTTGTAAGTTGGCATCTGCGTTTTCTCTCATCTGGTCACATGCTGTAGGTTGCACTCTCTGTTTACGGAACATAAGCATGCTTTTGTGTTTCGAACATTTTGCTTTCTACTGGTGTATATAGCAGGTCATATGCAAAACATATTCCTCCATCCTCATTGAAGTTTTTGACATTTGCTATGGTATGCTGTCGTATATGATTTATATTATTGATTTTCTTCTGTACTTCCAAAACATGTTTGTTGGCGAGACGTCGCAGCTAACTGTTTCTTAATTTATTGTTTTTTGTAGTCGGCACTTTCAGTATCTCACAACTTACGTGAATTACGATAACCTTTCATAAAGTCGTTTTATCAGTAGTCCACCCCACGCCCTTCAAGACAGTTACATGTAGTCTAATTACGCGAAATGAACGACTCGAGGATCGGTAGCAGGCAGTCATTCCTATGTCATCTCCAAGGAAGCAAGAACACTGAATGTTTTGAGCCCTGTGCGTAAATACACTGAAGTGGCAAAGAAACTGGAACACCTGCCTAATGCCGTGTAGCGCCCTAGCAAGCACGCAGAAGGGCTGCAACACGACATGACATGGAGTCGACTAATGTCTGAAGTAGTGCTGGAGGGAATTGACACCATGAATCCTGCAGGGCTGTCCATAAATCCGTAAGAGTAAAGGGGGTGGAGACCTCTTCCGAACAGCACTTTGCAAGGCAGCCCACATATGTTCAATAATGTTCACGTCTGGGGAGTTACGTGGCCAGCGGAAGTGTTGAAACTCAGAAGAGTGTTCCTGGAGCCACTCTGTAGCAATTCTGGACGTGTGGAGTGTCACATTTTCCTGCTGGAATTGCCTGAGTCCGTCGGAATACGCAATGGACATGAATGGATGCAGCTGATCGGACAGGATGCTTACGTAGGTGTCACCTGTCAGAGTCGTATCTAGACGTATCAGGGGTCTCATATCAATCCAACTGCACACGCCTCACACCATTACACAGCCTCCACCAGCTTGAACAGTACCCTACTGACATGCAGGGTCCAAGGATTCATGAGGTTGTCTCATCCGTACACGTCCATCCGCTCGATACAATTTGATACGAGACTCGTCCGACCAGGCGACATGTTTACAGTCCAATGTCGGTGTTGACGGGCCCAGGCGAGGCGTAAAGCTTTGTTCTGTGTAGTCATCAAGGGTACACAAGTGGGCCTTCGGCTCCAAAAACTCATATCGATGCTTTTTCGTTCAATCATTCCCACGCTGACACTTGTTGATGGCCCGGCACTGAAATCTGCAGCGATTTGCGGAAAGGTTGCACTTCTGTTACGTTGAACTAGTGTCTTCACTCGTCGTTGATTCAGTTCTTGCAGGATGTTTTTCCAGCCACAGTGATGTGGAATATTTAATGTTTTGCAGGATTCCTGATATTCACGGTGCACTCGTGAAATGCTCCTAAGGGACAATCCCCACTCCATCGCTACCTCGGAGATGCTGTGTCCCATCGCTCGTGCGCCGACTACCACGTCCAAACTCATTTAAATCTTGATATCCTGCTATTGTAGCAGCAGTAACCGATCTAACAACTGCGCCAGACACTTGTTGTCTCATATAGGCGTTGCCGACAGTAGCGCCGTATTCGGCCTGGTTACGTACATCTGTATTTGAATACGCACACCTATATCAGTTTCTTTGGTGCTTCAGTGTATAAGAAAAGCTCCTCTGTTATTGTTATGCTGGATACGTGACGGGTAATTTCACACTGCATTCCGATTTCGAGTGAGCCAATGCGATTTCAGATGTCGTTGTCAGTTATTCTGAAAACATGTGTTACAGAATGCTGGGTTAATTGAGTGTACACACTGGTTGCTGTACCTAGTGCGCAGACTGAGCAATTACCTTGCAGGATGTTATGAGCTGACTTGCTTATTGGCAAATTCACGCCATGTCACGCAGTTTGGAATTCCGTCCGCTCGTTCCCCCATTCCTGCGCCGTGTAACACGGATTTTGCATCGTTAGTCTCTGCTGAGCAAGCAGTAGTCGTGACTCGCAAATACGGCCTTCACACAGCATCTTGATGGCTGGAGTTCAGCATTCGATTTACACACTCGTCAATGTGGATAAGGAATTGTCTGCACGAATTGTTACATGAAATGTGGAAGCTACCAAGCAATCAGTGTCGTTGGTTGGTTTGTGGGATTGACGGGACCAGACAATCAGTTGTCGTCTGACTTGGAACTAAATACAGTGTTACAATTTATAGCACGTATATCTTTCGGATTATGCTGCAAACAGAGATATTTAAAACCTCATTACTTCCTCGCAGACCGGGGTTCGAAACTAACACATTCGCCTTTTGCGGGCAAGTGTTTGCCAACTGAGCACGACCGACGACCCGCCCTCACAGCTTTACTTCCTCCAGTGTCTCGTCTCCTGTTTCTTTATCATTACACTGTGTCTTTGACTGGCTTTGCAGTAGTATATGAAAATGTGAGAAGTGTGCTTGGTGGACAAAAATGTGGCAACACCGAAAACGCAACACCTTACTACGCCCAATACGGGATAGGAACCAGCTGGCATTCAAAACAGCTTCCAGTCAGCTTGGAATGGGTAAATAACAGATCCTATATGGTTTGCAAAAGAATAATTTACAATAGAATGGAAAAGAAAATTGAGGATATGTTAGATGACGATCAGTTTGGCTTGAGGAAAGGTAAACGCACCAGCGAGGCAATTTTGATATTGCGGTTGATAATGGAAGCAAGACTAAAGAACAATCAAGACACGTTCATAGGGTTTGTCGACCTGGAAAAAGCGTTCGATAATGTGAAGTGGCTCAAGATGTTCGAAAGTCTGAAAAAAATAAGCGATAAGCTATAGGGAGAAACGGGTAATATACAATATGTACAAGAACAAATAGGGAATAATAAGAGTGGACGACCAAGAACGAAATGTTCGGATTAAAAAGGATGTAAGGCAGGAGTGTAGTCTTTCGCCCCTACTGTTCAATCTGTGCATCGAAGAAGAAATGATGGGAATAAAAGGAAGGTTCAGAAGTGGAATTAAAATTCAAGGTGAAAGGGTATCAATGATAGGTGAAAGGGTATTGGAAACCATTGTTCGTATGCATTCTGCATCCACTGTTAGTCTGTCCTAATGATACTACACACTTCTGCAGTATTTTGAAATGAGAATAAGTGTATTTTTGTAGTACCATGTGAGTTAACAAAGTCCGTTACCTGTCATACCTACGATTGAACTATGTGAAAAATTTATTTCATATCGCAAAAAATTGTTACATCCAGGTGTTTCTGTGAGGATTAAAGTAGATACAGTCATCGATTATTACTTTCCTGTGTTATGCGCACAATTTTACGTTTCTGAACAGTAAAGCAGTTTTCCAAAATTTACACTAGTTGGAAACGTTACCCAGATGTGGCAGGATATTTATGCAACTTATTTCACATATTAATACGATATAGATAACTGCATCATCTGGGAAAAGTCTGAGGCTACTATTAATATTGTCTGCCAGGCCATTGACAAACAACATGAAAAGCGAGAGTCGCTTTACACTTCCCTTGGGGCACACTTGCTGTTCCTCGCCAGCCAAGATAACCTTGTAGGAAATCGCCTCTTGTGGGAAATCCTCAATCCTGTCAAAAGTTTCGTTTGATACCCAAATGCGTGCACATTTATTAATAACCTTTGGTGTGGTATCAGGACAAATGGCTTTCGGAAATGAAGAAATACTGTATCCTCTTGACGGCCTTGATCTATGGCTTTCAGTACAACATGTGAGGAAAGCAAAAGACGAATTTCACACGTTGCATGTTTTCGGAATCCATACTGGTTGGTATGGACGTGTCGTTCTTACCTAGAGTACCTCATTATGTTTGAACCCAGAATATTTTCTAGGATTATACAGCACATGGACGTCAAAGATATTGGGCGGTAGTGTTGTGGACTACGCCTTGTAGATTGATGCGGCCTTTGCTTTATTCTACTCAATGATCAGTTTTTTCGAAGGATGCACGGTGTATTATGCTTAAAATAAGGGCTAAAATCATTTTAATAGAAGAAATTTTCATTTCCGGAATTACGTTAGCTACAGAAGCCGACCTCGGCCGTACAGTTACTGATAAACAACGCCGGTCGCGGTGGCCGAGCGGTTCTAGGCGCTTCAGTCCGGAACCGCGCGACTGCTACGGTCGCAGGTTCTAATTCTGCCTCCGGCATGGATGTGTGTGATGTCCTTAGGTTAGTTAGGTTTAAGTAGTTCTAGGAGACTGATGACCTCAGATTTTAAGTCCCATAGTGTTCAGAGGCATTTGAACTGATAAACATGCTGTGCAAGTGTTCCGCTTTGAATTCCATGTAGTCGAGTGATGCTGTTGACGAACCGCCCGTTAGACGGGAATATCAATTCCGAGACTACCTTGATGCCGTTTGAAGGATATCGGCTTTGGGGCATCATCGCGTTTCACTCTCCACTTTCCTTTCTGATTTGTAATCATCCATAGGGCCATTGACACAACACTAGACGCACTGACAAGTATCAGTTATTCAGTCATATACACGAAATAAAAATGACAAAATGTGATCAAGGAAGAATTGTGAACTATGAGTATTGGAGTATTTTCCACGAACCCATATTTGCTATGAGTCACTACATTTGCGAGTGAGAAAGAATGGGTAGACATAGAACGACATGGAACGTATTTCGTTACGCGCACTGTGTGTGTGTGTGTGTGTGTGTGTGTGTGTGTGAGAGAGAGAGAGAGAGAGAGAGAGCAGACTGCCACGTTGTATTCTATTTCGGATTCTTTGTTAGGCGACTGGTACCTCACCCCACTCTCCGTCATTTCAGGACCAGTATTTGTACTGGAATATGGCCATTGGAGACTTACTCGGCGCTCTAACTTTACAGATAACCATATTGAAGAAAGCGTGGTCCCTATCTGTATGTTAAACTGTTGAGATAATCTAAACCCTCCATAGCGATCCACTACAGTGTATATGATGCGGCGCGTTTCGGCTGTATAACTCTTCCTGAGGTAATAATTTTGACTTTCAGCTTGCCATAAATTATTTTGTCTGGTTGCGGAGTAACCAACAGGTGTTTTACAAATATGATTTATATGTGTCACCATGTCCATTATAGCGTTCAAAGCAGCCTTCGGACAGCCCATGTTTCACTCAGAATGTTGTGAGATATGGTTCATTCAAGGTGTTGCGGTATCGGAGACACTGCGGGGATGGTCGGTGTTCGTAACTGTATTGCGGCATTCCTTCAAGGCAATGGCCTTATGACCGGGGTGGTCCTGCTGGAGCGATCAAGGGCCGGTTGAGAGTGGGTTGGGGGGGGGGGGGGGAGGGAGGGAGGGAATGAATGCTATAAAGGCAGGAGAGGAAGGAATTCCTCTGCGAGTGTTCGCACTGAAACGAGCCGTTGGAGTGGAATTAATGAAGTAGCGGTAGTAATAGCGGAGAGTTTACTACGCATTGTGCTAGGAGCGAGCGTCCGTTGTGCCGGCGAGAGGCAGCACTTGCTGGTTGTCGTGGGGTCTGGTGACCAGCGATACAATACCGGCAGCGTTGCAAGCTGCTCGCTGTGCACCTGCTTTGTGGAAGACTCCGATCTATGTTTGTGGGTTGTTCAGGGTAACTCGTTCTGGAAGCGGGCAGTAAGTAGTTAACTGCAATGAGCAGCACTTTGTCGTGGAAGGTGTTACCTAGACGCACGGCCGTAACACGATTTTCTGTTCCACGTTGCACATTAGGTGCATTTTTTCTGCGACGCAAGGCATGCATTCGTGTGCTGCATCAGTGCTTTGTCAGAAACGGAAGACGTGCTTCAAAGCGCTCTTTTTGAGAATATGGAAAACTCATGAGCTAACAACGTCCATGCGTGATCAGATTGTTCAGGATGTGCTGTATTTCGCTGTGTGTTTCGTTATTTCTACCTTCAGGAATTGATGCTTTGTCTCCTTACGGCCGAAGGAAATCAGAAGACTACAGGCATAGGGAACTCATGTAGAACTAGAAATCTGAATAAATCCAGAAGCGTACGAAATGGATTTTTTTTTTTTTTTTTTTTTTTTTTTTTACATTTTGAAAACAATAGACAACAGAATATACCGGGTGATCAAAAAATCAGTATAAATTTGAAAACTTAATAAACCACGGAGTAATGGAGATAGAGAGGTAAAAATTGACACACATGCTTGGAATGACATGGGGTTTTATTAGAACCACCCCACATTGCTAGACGGCGAAAGATCCATTGCGCGCGTCGTTTGGTGATGATCGTGTGCTCAGCCGCCACTTTCATCATGCTTGGCCTCCCAGGTCCCCAGACCTCAGTCCGTGCGATTATTGGCTTTGGGGTTACCTGAAGACGCAAGTGTATCGTAATCGACCGACATCTCTAGGGATGCTGAAAGACATCATGCGACGCCAATGCCTCACCATAACTCCGGACATGCTGTTCACAACATTATTCCTCGACTACAGCTATTTGATGATGGACATATTGAGCATTTCCTGTAAAGAACATCATCTTTGCTTTGTCTTACTTTATGCTAATGAAGCGCCATTTGTCGGACGTTTTTTGAACTTTTGTATTTTTTTGGTTCTAATAAAACCCCATGTCACTCCAAGCATGTGTGTCAATTTGTACCTGTCTATCTACATTATTCCGAGATTTATTCAGTTTTCAAATTTATACTGACTTTTTGATCACTCGGTATATAAAAGAAAGTCGTGTTAGTTACACTATTTATAACTCAAGAACGGCTGGACCGATTTGGCTGAAAATTGGTGGAGAGGTAGCTTAGAACCAGGAGACGGACATAGGATACTTTTTATCCCGTTCGACCGCTATAAAACGTGGTATAACAAAAACGCATCTGGCATAGAATAACAAAACGCAAATGTCAGCTAAACGTCACTATAAAACTTGGTATAACAAAAACGCATCTGACATGGAATAACAAAACGCAAATGACAGCTAAACGTCTATGGTTGAGTATCAGTATATATCATTAATTAAAATTTTAAAGAAATAATTTGTATTTTCTCTGAATCATCATTAACAATGCCGCGACCAAGACGATCGAATATTTCTCTACAAAGCCGTAATAAAAGAAGGATACAAAACATTGCGAATGAAAGGACTGAAGAAGAACAACAAATTGCACGTGAAGAGCGCCGCGTTAGTATGGCTCGACTTTGTGCTTCTCAGTCACGAGAGCATAGTGAGGCAGATCCTGAAACGGCTCAGTTGGCAATACGAAATCGTCGAGCGAACAACAGAGATAAACATGTAGATGCATTCATTCAAATCTATTGACTGTGTAACAAATGAAGGTGAAGCCACCAACTATCCAATTGAATTTTTAAGCTCCTTGGATGTGCCTGGCTTACCACAGCACACTTTACGCTTAAACGTTGGCACGATAGTAATCATGCTTCGAAACATAAACCAACCAAAACTGTGCAACAGTACGCGTTTGGTGGTAAGTAAATTGATGAACAATGTTATTTACGCGACGATACTCAAAGGAAAATTCGAAGGTGAGGAAGTTCTCATTCCGAGGATCCCGATTATCCCAACCGATATGCCGTTTGGACTTCAATTTCCGACCCGTCTTGCATTCGCCATGATCATTAACAAATCACAAGGCCAATGCTTGAAAGTTTGTGGTTTAAATCTGCAATATCCATCTTTTTCACATGGTCAATTATATATGGCATGTTCACGGGTCGGAAGACCATCTGCGTTGTTTGTTCTTGCGCCTGATAATAAAACAAAGAATGTCGTCAATCACAAGGTACTTAATTGAAGAGTGGAAGCTATGCACCAAAAAACATAAAGAATGAAGAATCATTAAAATACTTAATTTTTTTATTTGTATTTCCTAATAAAAAATTGAACCTAACATCCAAAATCTGATTATTTATTGGCTTTAAGGCGGAGCAGAGTTTGCCGGGTCAGCTAGTATATATAGTGTGTGTGCTTAGCAGGAGAGACAGGAATTAGTGACAGATCTGCTAACAGAGCACAACGCTGGTGCAGACCCGAGTGTTTCGGAGCACAACGTTCAATGCACGTCGTTGAATATGAGGCGCTCTATGTGCTCTCAAGTTCACTCAACGACACTGTGAATTAATATTTCAGTCGGCGCGAATTCATCGTGAATGGACGGTGACTTAATGGGCATGTGTCACCTGGTATTATGAATCACGTTTCTTGTCACTCCACATCGATGGTCGTGTGAGGACACGCCGTCATTTATGCGAACGTCTCCAGGAAACATGAGCCGCGATACGGACACTGGCCGCTAGAATACTACCAGGTGATTACAATTAAACTTTCCCTTTTAACATGTTATACCACGGAAACTAATTACCGTACGAGTACCAAACGTGGTAGCATTAATTTCCAGAGTAAGGGGTGCATGACTTTTGTCCAGTTCCAACTATGGCCACCAGCTGCTGTGATCAGTCATCGTGACTCGTAGTCTCACACACCTGACCAGTCGCAGTGCACTTGTTGACGTGTCAACATGAGCTAGGACAAAAGGAGCAGGGCATTATTGGTGAAGCTCTACTATCAAACCAACAGTAATGCTGCAGCTGCACTTCGAGAATATCGCCGGCTGAGAGAATAACGGAAGGCTCCTCTCTCTCCACCTGAGGTGCGTTGCATGATGAAGTAGTTCGAATCAATTAGAGAACTGGGCGTCGCTCCGGGAAGAGGCTGACGACCGGTTGCACCACAGGTGGTTGATGAAATCGCTGTTGCAACGCGCGTGCCGTGTCACGACAGTTGAACGTCCCGTGGTCCACTGTACGGAAGGTGCTACGAGCGATTCTCAAATGGTATCCGTACAAGATGCATATGGTACAGCAGCTAGCACCACAGGACGCACAACGATGTCTTAACTTCGCTATCCACATTCTCGCAAGGATTGAAGTTGACGAGGGTTGGCCGTGGACCATCGTATAGACAAGAGGAGGTCAATTTTCTCTGACGGGTTAGGTGAACACATAAAATTCCCGAGTGCGAAGATCTTCACCTCCAGCCACTGTGCATGAAGTTCCTCTGTATGGGGAACGTGTCGCCGTATGGTGTGGCTTCACGACTACGTTCATCATTGGCCCATTGTTTCTCGAACAGGTTGGCGCTCAAGGACCAAAGACGTGGAGCGTGACTGGCCAGCGTTACTGCGACATGCTTCGCCAGCATATCATATCAGCCCTACAGGAGAGAGACGCATTGAAGTCAACAGTTTTCATGCAAGATGCCCCCCCCCCCCCCACCCTGCACATGGTTCGTGAAGTTCGCCTGTTTCTCCGAAACACATTTGGAAACGATCGTCGACGTACCAGCCGATCGTTTCCAAATGCATGGCCGGCGCGATCACCTGATCTCACTCCCGTGATTTCTGGTTGTGGGGACACCTGAAGGACAGGGTTTACCAGGGTAACATTCACACAAGCGCTGATCTGAAGGGCAGCATATCAAGAGAGCTAACTAGCATACCTACGGAATGCTTCGTTCTGTTGTGCAGAATGCAATTCTGCACTTCCAGACTCTTCGGGACGTTGATGGGCGCCATTTGAGCCCCTATTGTAGCAGTAATGGTATCTGTATGTAATGGTGTGATGTACCAAATGGTTCAAATGGCTCTGAGCACTATGCGACTTAACTTCTGAGGTCATCAGTCGCCTAGAACTTAGAACTAATTAAACCTAACTAACCTAAGGACATCACACACATCCATGCCCGAGGCAAGATTCGAACCTGCGACCGTAGCGGTCGCTCGGTTCCAGACTGTAGCTCCCAGAACCGCACGGCCACTCCGGTCGGCTGTGATGTACCGTACCAACACGTTAAAAGTGTTTCAATTGAACTGATTCTGCATTATTTCTTTTCCCCGTGTCCTTGACATTAATGCTATCAAGTTTGGTACTCTTAAGGTAATTAGTTTCCGCGTTATAACGTGTTAAATAGGGAAAATTTAACTATAACCATCTGGTGTTACGCTATTGGGAACAATCACCTGAACTCCGTTGGGACCCGTAATCCACAGCACCACGCTTCGTGAACATTATTAGCGGACCATCTGTAACAGTTAGTACTTCCGTCTTCCTCGACAGTGATGGCATGGTCCATCACGATAACCATCAGTGTCAAAACACCAGAATCTCATAATAGCGTTTTGAGGAGAATAATAGTGAAATCACACTGATGTCTAGCCCACCAAATTTGCCACATTTCAAGCCGATAGAAGACACCTGGGTCACTATCGGGCACTAGCAGCGCGCCCACAAATCGCCGGCCAGTGATTTACAGTAACTGCTTCAACTGTACGTAAACATCTAGTGCCACATACCTCCGGAAACTTACCAGGGACTTGCCGAATCCACGTAGGCAGAACCGTTTGCGGTATTGCGTTTAATGCAGATAGTTGTAATGTTTTCGCTCATCAGTGTGTATGTACAGGATGAGTCAGGAGGGTGGCAGAACAAAAACCTCGTCCGAAGATACGTCCAGTTCTAAACATTTTCCGAGGAAACTAATGAAAATAATCGAGAACAGCACAAACGCAGGTGATGATAAATGAAACACTGCGATGTAATAATATGCTTAATTCAGTACATTATCAAAAAAACAAAAAAAAAAAAAAAAAAAAAAAAAAAAAAAAAAAAAAAAAAAAGTTCGAAAAGTGTAGCGTTAACTACAATGCATTTTGCAGCTCTCGTAGACAGTTGGTGCGTTGCTGATATGAGTTCATTCGTACGGTCCATCATTTGAGAAAATGCTTTTAAAATATGAGCGAGAAGTTCCTTCTTTGTATCCACTCTGCGCTTGTAGCCAACTCCACAAATGGTAGTCTAATGGAAGAAGATCGGATAAGCTCGGTGATCAAGAAACGACTCCACGGCGACTGATCCAGTGCCCAGGATACGTTTCAGTGAGGGACTGTGTCCACATGGCGCGGAAGTACTCCAAAAGAGGACGGTCAAGCGTAGTGTAGGCAGCAAAACGATTTAAAACGGTTCAAATGGCTCTGAGCACTATGGGACTTAACATCTATGGTCATCAGTCCCCTAGAGCTTAGAACTACTTAAACCTAACTAACCTAAGGACATCACACAACACCCAGTCATCACGAGGCAGAGAAAATCCCTGACCCCGCCGGGAATCGAACTCGGGAACCCGGGCGCGGGAAGCTAGAACGCTACCGCACGACCACGAGCTGCGGATAAAACGATTTAGAAAAGATATCTGTATCGTGCGAAAATTGGCAATTGACCCCAAACAATGGAAAGTGTGTGATCATCCACATGAGTGCTAAAAGGAATCCGTTTAACTTAGGTTACAAATCTGAAGGCAGTAAGTTCAACTAAATACGTAGGAATTAAAATGACGAACAACTTAATTGGGAAGGAACATGTAGAAAATGTTGCGGGAAAGGCTAACCAAATACGGCGTTTTATTGGCAGAACACTTAGAAAGTGCAACAGATCTACTAAAGAGACTGCCTACACTACGCTTGTCCGTCCTCTTTTTGGAGTACTTCTGCGCCGTGTGGGATCCTTACCATCAAGAAAGTTCAAAGAAGAGCATCACGTTTTGTATTAACGCAAAATAGGGGGGAGAGCGTCACTGACATGCAACACAGGGTGGACTTCATTAAAACAAAGGCGTTGCTCGTTGCGGCGGAATCTTATCACGAAATTTCAATCACCTACTTTCTCCTCCGAATGAGAAAATATTTTGTTGGCGCCGATCTACATAGAAACAAACTTCCATCATAATAAAATAAAGGAAATCAGAGCTCGCACAGAAATATATAGGTGTTCGTTTCTTCCGCGCGCTGTTCGAAATTGGGTATACTAGAGAATTATTGTGAATGTGTTCCATTAACCCTCTGCCAGGCACTTAAGTGTAATTTGCGGAGTATCCATGTAGATGTAGATGGAAGAAATAGAGATAAGGTCCGTTAGAGAAAATGCAGCTAATTATCCAGAGCTAGATCGGAGAAGTAGTCAACTTAGGGTATTGAAGAAACTATGCCGCAGTAAGGAAGATTAGTGTCTGAGTCGTCATGAAAGACTGAGCATTACAGAAGTTGAATAAGGATGAGGAAGGAAACCGGGCGAGACTTAGCTCAAGAAAACATGCCAGTTTACCTCACATTTCTTAAGGAACCACAAAAAACGTACAGGTAAGCAGATGTGTGCATGATTATTATTGTCGGTATTATTACCAAATCGGAACGGAGTGCCGCTGTATTGGTTTGAATGTGCAGTACCCTGGAGGCGTGAGATGCCTTGTTGATATCTACGAGGGCTTCATATGGCGACATGGTCATCTTCCAGGTTTTCTGCACAGTTACACGTACATCGTGATACCGTCGTACCAGAAGCTGCCTTACGTCTGAGTCATTCCTGTTCCGTTTGCATGATTTGCCAGGTGCTGCCATGAAGGTTGCTCTAGGTCATTGCATCCAGCGGAATCTTCTCTCCTTGGTCTGAACCCTGTGTGTATATCACGCACAATATACGAGGTGCGACAATAAAGTAAAGAGACTGCTGTGGAAAAAAAAAAATGTTGCTTACCGTTTTAGTCAAGTTTAGTGTTGTCTCCTTCAAAGTAGTTCCCTTCTGATTGCACACACTTTTTCCAGCGCTTCTGCCATTGATGGTAACATTTCTGGAATTCACCTTCTGTGATATTCTCCACGACTCTCGTCACAGCTTTTTGGACATTAAAAATGGTGTCCCTTGACCGCCGTTTCGACTCTTGGAAATAGAAAAAAGTCGCACTTAGCGATATCTGGTGAATAAGGTGGCTGTGGTAGTACTGAAATTTGTTTTGAGGTTAAAAACTACTGTACTGACAGAGCAGTATGGGATGTCGAATTATTGTGACGCAGAATCCAATTATCAGCAATGTTGACACAGACACGAAGAACTCTTTTACGAAGCATTTCTAAAATTTCCTTATAGTAATATTGGTTAACTGTTTGTCCAGGAGGCACCCACTCTTTATGAACAATTCCCTTGGAATCAAAGAAGCACACAAGCATGCATTTCAATTTTGACTTTGACATGCGAGCTTTTTTTGGTGTGGGTGATCCCTTTGAGCACCATTGAAAACTTTGGCGTTTTGTCTCTGGAACGTACTGAAAAAAAAACTTTCATCAACAGTGATAGCACGGCTCAACAATTCTGCATTGATTTCCATTTGCTCTAACAGATCGGCTGCCACATTTTTCCGTGTTTCTCGCTGTTGTGATGTGAGATTTTTGGGGACCATTTTTACACAAATCTTTCTCATACCAAGATCTTCAGTTATTATTAGACGAACCGTTTCTCGATTGATGTTCAGTTCTTCTGCAATGATTTTGACGGATAATCATCGATCAGATCGTACGAGTTCACGCACCCTGACCAAGTTGACATACGTCCGTGAGGTTGATGGTCGTCCACTGCGATCTTCATCTTCAACGTTCGTTCGGCCTTCAGTAAACATTTTATACAACCGAAAAACTTGAGCTCTTGACATAAGCTCCTCTTCAAAAGCCTTCTGAAGCTTACCGTAAATTGTCGTCGCGTTTTCATCCAATTTAACGCAAAAAGAAATGGCATAACGTTACGCAATATTATGCGGTTCCATTTCCGTGACGAGAGACACAAACACGTGTTAACTTATTAGAGCACAACTCACGACTGAGCTGTTGCATCGATATGCCGCTTGGACTAGAAGCAGCTTATAGACCAAGGTCAAAGATATTGTGCCTACGCAAGCCTGCAGGGTTGCCACATCTTGCAAAGAAAATAAGTCTCATTACTTTATTGTCGCACCTCATAAATAATGTTTGGCATAAAGCCAGTCAATCCATCAACTTTTCTTTCAAATACATTTAGAAGTACACAATGGACCACTTAATACATTGAAAAGAGTAGTACGTTGCAGTTAACCAACGAACATTTGGTAACTAGACTGTACGGGTAATATTTAATAGTGTGTGTCGTAGGATGACAGCTTGTAAATACGACTTCAATTGACTTCCGAATGGGGAGGAAATACAGAGAGGTTTTGTGGTGTCACCGCCAGACACCACACTTGCTAGGTGGTAGCCTTTAAATCGGCCGCGGTCCGCTAGTATACGTCGGACCCGCGTGTCGCCACTATCAGTGATTGCAGACCGAGCGCCGCCACACGACAGGTCTAGAGAGACTTCCTAGCACTCGCTCCAGTTGTACAGCCGACTTTGCTAGCGATGGTTCACTGACAAATTACGCTCTCATTTGCCGAGACGATAGTTAGCATAGCCTTCAGCTACGTCTTTTGCTACGACCTAGCAAGGCGCCATTATCATTTGCAATTTATCTTGTGATGCATGTACCGTCAGACCGATGTTCACCAATTACGGATTAAAGTTAAGTATTCCAACAGATACGTACTATTTTTGCTAGTCTCATATCCCTGACCTGTTCCAGACCTCACGCCAGCCTGCGTGAGCTTAACGCGTGCCTTTCAGCTTCACCTCGTAGTGGCTTGGCTGTCGTACCAAGTCACAACAGGTTTAATTTCAATTTCGCTACTTGAGACGATCCCCATGGAAAAAGAGTAACTGTAGGACAATTGGCCTTTGTGGAAACATTTGTAAGGACATGCAGAAAACAAATAGTTAATATATCATTGAAAGTAACGCATTTTAATTTCCACGTGAGAGGGTAACATTTTTTAATTGCCGGCCGTCGTCGCCGAGCGGTTCTAGGCGCTTCAGTGTGGAACCGCGCTGCTGTTACGGTCGCAAGTTGGAATCCTGCTTTGGGCATGGATGTCTGTGATGCCCTTAGGTTGGTTGGGTTTAAGTAGTTCTAAGTCTAGGGGACTTATGACCTCAGATGTTATTCCGATAGTGCTCAGAGCCATTTGAACCATTTTTTTTTTTATTGCGGACCATGTTTATACACAAACGTTGCTCAATGTGATGACCACCTGCATCCACGACAGCCTGGAACCGCACTAAGGATTCCATTTCACAATTGTTCGCAGCACTTTCCGGACAATGGGCCACGGAATGTTCACCTGTCGTGACACAGCTCTTGCACTACTTGAAAATCGTCCATTGCGTCCAGCATTCTCAGCCATGGCAATAGTGACCTTTCTAACAATTTGCGATGCAATTGGCCGTCGACGTCTCCCAGGAGCAGTTCCAAATAACAGGTTCATTTGAACTTCCGAATCATACAACGAGCGAGGTGGCGCAGCGGCCAGCGCATTGGACTCGCATTCGGGAGGATGACGGTCCAATCCAGCGTCCGGCCATCCTGATTTAGATTTTCCGTGATTTCCCTGAATCGCTCCAGGTAAATGCCGAGATGGATCCTTTGAAAGGGCGCGGCTGACTTCCTTACCTCATCCGATGAGCCCGATTACCTCGCTGTCTAGTCTCCTCCCCCAAACAACCCAACCCCCGAATCATGTTTTTCAACCCCTGCGTGGGCTTTTCCGTATTCCTTTAATGCGTCGATATTCGGGAAGAGCAGCAGCGCTATTGCTGTTGGTTTGATAATAAATCCTTAAGAGTAAATCCCCGCTCACCTTGCCCAAACCCATACTGACTGTATGCAACTGTAATACACACTGCACACGGATGCTTGTATTCCAACCCTACGTCACTGTCCCAGTACCAGCGCCTAAGAGCAGGTCATGATACTAACACTACTAACGACACAGATCGTGCACTCACAGTGTGAACATCATTCCTATAAATTTCAGTACCCGTATGGTAAATAGTTTTCCTTTTATGCTGGCTCAGTGAGGTAGCGAAGGTTTAATTGTAGCCACCCAGTATTCTGCAGAAAATTTCACGAAACATATTTTAGTAATGAAGATAGAAAAACTGTAGTTATGGTACGCATTACGAATGTGAAAGATGATGTATCAGTCTGATCGACATCTATGTTCTTAATCGAAGAAATGCAAATTACGATATCTACCTTCCAGCAGACGGAAGTAAGCCAGGCACCCAGAGCGTGGGCATACCGAACAGGTTAAAATGGTTTACAATATTTTAATATAGATGAATGCGGATAAAAGACATGCGGTGCGGATAACGTTTTTCTGATCCACACAGGGCTTTGCATATTGAGTCCAGTGTTTTAATCACTGCGCCGGGGGCTTGCAGGCATTGTTTTTTCAGTAACAGTTTTTATGTGACCTGCGTAATTCAAACTGGTTTCTGATATAAGCCCACACGAGAAAAATATATTTTTTCCAGTTAACTTAAATTACTTTCCCATTCCTTCAGCATGGCAATTTCGTAAAACTTTATGAACTTCTGAATAAGCGATGCTCTCCATGCAGTCTATCCATAATTTAATTTCTGTGCAAGAAGCCGTTCTTGATCTACAGTTTCCTCGGTGAATACTACACCCACAGCATAGATGGGCGGGATTTATTTTGCTTCAAAGTTCTTCCCATACAGGCGGTGAAACGTCTGCGAATGTAAGGCAATCGCCGGCCGGAGTGGCCGAGCTGTTCTAGGCGCTACAGTCTGGAACCGCGCGACCGTTACGGTCGCAGGTTCGAATCCTGCCTCGGGCATGGATGTGTGTGATGTCCTTAGGTTAGTTAGGTTTAAGTAGTTCTAAGTTCTAGGGGGCTGATGACCGCAGCAGTTAAGTCCCATAGTGCTCAGAGCCATTTGAACCATTTTGTAAGGCAATCTGATGAATCTTGTCGTTATTTTCAAGAAGGCTCCAGAGGAACCTCTTCACACGGGTGCTGTGCACTCGACAGTAGTCACATTTTGAGCGAAAATAGTCGACGTTATCAAATCTTGGTCTGTTTCTCACTTTCTACTAGGGAGTGTCCTCTTTGTTACTGATCGTGGAAGTTCTCGCATATGCAGAGTGGGAATTTCGAAGGCAGGGGCACTCTTAGGTATTTCCAGTCTGAACACTTACGGAGTCGATTGCCCCGCTATGTCACATAACTTCCGCCCCGCATTCGTATTTTCTGTTCTTGAAATATTCGAACTTATGTGTGATGAATATAAGCAGATCGATGAAGTAAATGCATTGCTACTTGACAACAATGAAAATTAGTATAGATTTACAAAACAATTCATCATCAATGACTTAGTAGTAAGGCAGAGTGTTCGAACCTCATTAAAAAATAAGTGGAATGCAATGATCTATGTCTTGTACAAATTCGACGTGAAATAGTTAAATTCGTAGACGGCATGTTCCCAAGACTAATGTATCCCACCTTTGTCGTATTGACCTTGGCTTTCCGTTCAACTGTTTCCAGTAAGCCTACGTGAATGAAACTTCCTGGCAGATTAGAACTGTGTGCCGGATGAGAGTCGAACTCGGAACCTTTCCCATTCGCGGGCTAGTGCTAGCACCTGAGCAACCTAAGCAACAGCTTTACGTCCGCCAGTAGCTCATCATCTTCTACCTTCCAAACTTCATTGTGTCATAGTAACCTCTGCGAACCTAGCAAGAATAGCACTCCTGGACGAATGGATATTGAGGAAATACGGTTTAGCCACAGCTTGGGAGATTGTCTCCAGAATGAATTTTCACTCTGCAGGAGATGGGAGAGCACTTGCACGCGAAAGGCAAAGGTCCCGAGTTCGAGTCTCGGTCCGCCACACAGTTTTAATCTGCCAGGAAGTTTTATATCAGCGCACACTCCGCTGCAGAGTGAAAATTCGTTCTGCAAAGTCTACGTCTGCCGTTACATCATCGTTGCTTGCCGTTGCAACGTCTGTCGCTTGCACGCTAGACTGGTGGAAGCTAAGTTTGTACTGCTGTATTAAAACCCATTTTCTTGCCCTTACATATTTTGGCGTCGATGAACGAAACGTTTTCTATCCAAGGTTAATTACTTGGTGGAAGAGCGAACGATTGGGAAGCAGTTTCAACCCCATTTCGACCGTTGGCCCCTTTGGCGCTGCCTACTGCCATTGGTCAGCTGTAAACAACAGAACGTAAATTCTATCACTCCTACAGAACTCAATAGAAAGAGAGGAAATGAGACGCTTAGCTGTAAGCTGCTTCCGAAGACTGTAGTAGAAAATACCATTTCCGTATTCGATAAGCAATTGGCACATAAATATATACTTTTCGAAGATGTAAATATATCCAATTTGAATTAATAACTGAAAAACCGCGAAAGAATGCACACAGGTGGCGATTCGAGTGTGGGTTCCTAAACGAGGGAAAAATATTTTTCTTTATTTTAAACTGATAAAAGTGTTAGAATAATATAAATATGGAAACACTGTTCGCCCAAACAAACGCTATCATTCTCGAGGTTTGTAGGGAGATGACGGATCATCCAGTCGCCTATAACCTTAAATCGATAAACGGTGATAGTCCTTACGACGAAGTAAATGGAAGTTTTTTCCATAAAGCAGACGTTTCGTGATAGCACACAACAGCAGTCGTTTCAACGATAAAAATGTCGTTTCCTGAAGTGTCTTGTTTTTCGTTGGCCGCTCTGGTCTGCGAAATAAATACAGCGAAAACTCACGTCTGAATAACCTTTAGACTCCAGCAGCACAGTTTAGAGAGGGGGAAACGCAACAGACAGAATGAGACCTTTCCACAATAAAAACAGAACTACTAATGGAAGACGCCACTTGTTTTCCTTTTATCCCGAAAGAAGACTACCGTGCAGGGTTGTAAACGGAACGAACGTGAACTGTTTTCTAGCTTTTTCTTTCTTTATTTTTACGGCGAGGCCGCAGCGAAACTACGTACCTCTCTGCCTCTTTTTTGCGGTTGTTTCCTGTTGTTGAATGGTCTTCCTCGTAAATCATAGTATTAACACGTTAACATCGAAAAGTGAAGCACCGACTTTTAATATTAGTTTTACAAGAAGATCAATAAAACTTACACAATTCAAAAGGTACTTTGCCTAGATGAGCACAAAAAATCATATGTGTAAGTAGCCATTAAGTGGGGTAAAATGCAGTGGACACACACACATGAGAAAAGTTTTCGTGTGTTTCTCACGCTGCTACCAATTTCTACCCCGCCTACCGATCTGGTGCTATGGCAGAAATGACACACGCAAATAACGTGTTATGAAGATGCACTCTAGCGACGTCTATGTTCAAATGTCAGGATAGGCCATTTGCAGTCCCACACACACATCGTGCAGCTACACTGCAGCTGCTGGGCCGTTGATGTTGTCAGCAGTGGAACACGGAACATGGTAGTAACGAAGCCTTCGGCTCAACTTAAAATGTACTTAACATTGTTTACTGGCGTCGTTTTTTCGCTTACTGTTATCCAAGATCAAACGGAACTATGTAAATCATTTGCTGCCGTTATCACAAAATTTGAAGTAAGTTCGTAATTTTCAATTCCTTCATTTTGAATAGCCACGACTTCCCTTATTATATGAAAACTACACTACTGGCCATTAAAATTGCTACACCACAAAGATGACGTGCTGCAGACGCGAAATTTAACCGACAGAAAGAAGATGAAGTGATATGCAAATGATTAGCTTTTCAAAGCATTCACACAAGGTTGGCACCGGTGGCGACACCTACAACGTCATGACATGAGGAACGTTTCCAACCGATTTCTCATACACAAACAACAGTTGACAGGCGTTGCCTGGTGAAACGTTGTTGGGATGCCTCGTGTAAGGAGGAGAAATGCGTACCATCACGTTTCCGACTTTGGTAAAGGTCGGATTGTAGCCTAACGCGATTGCGGTTTATCGTATCTCGACATTGCTGCTCTCGCTGGTCGAGATCCAATGACTGTTAGCAGAGTATGGAATCGGTGGGTTCAGGAGGGTAATGCGAAACTCCGTGCTGGATCCCAACGGCCTCGTATCACTAGCAGTCGAGATGACAGGCACCTTATCGGCATGGCTGTAACGGATCGTGCAGCCACGTCTCGATCCCTGAGTCAACGGATGGGGACGTTTGCAAGACAACAACCATCTGCACGAACAGTTCGACGACGTTTGCAGCAGCATGGATTGTCCGCTCGGAGACCATGGCTGCGGTTACCCTTGACGCTGCATCACAGATAGGAGCGCCTGCGATGGTATACTCAATGACGAACCTGTGTGCACGAATGGCAAAACGTCATTTTTGCGGATGAATCCAGGTTCTGTTTACAGCATCATGATGGTCGCATCCGTGTTTGGTGACATCGCGGTGAACGCACATTGGAAGCGTGTATTCGTCATTGCCATACTGGCGTATCACCCGGCGTGATGGTATGGGGAGGGGGGGGGGGTCATTGGTTACACATCTCGGTCACCTGTTGTTCGCATTGACGTCACTTTGAACAGTGGACGTTACATTTCAGATGTGTTACGAGCCGTGGCTCTACCCTTCATTCGATCCCTGCGAAACCCCACATTTCAGCAGGATAAAGCACGACCGCATGTTGGAGGTCCTGTTCGGGCCTTTCTGGATACAGAAAATGTTCCACTGCTGCACTGGCCAGCACATTCTTCGGATCTCTCACCAATTGAAAACGTCTGGTCAATGGTGGCCGAGCTACTGGCTCGTCACAATACGCCAGTCACTACTCTTGATGAACTGAGGTATCGTGTTGAAGCTGCATGGGCAGCTGTACCTGTACACGCCATCCAAGCTCTGTTTGACTCAATGCCCAGGCGTATCAAGGCTGATATTACGGCCAGAGGTGGTTGTTCTGGGCACTGATTTCTCAGGATCTATGCACCCACACTGCGTGAAAATGTAATCACATGCCAGTTATAGTATAATATATTTGTCCAATGAATATCCGTTTATCGTCTGCATTTCTTCTTGGTGTAGCAATTTTAATGGCCAGAAGTGTAATTTGTGTTTACCTTGCTGCAGGTGATGTTCCATGTACGTAATTGTGTTTAGCACCCGTACATTGGGCATTGATTGTCCTTTACTAAGATTCGTGACTCCCTTTCCGACAAGAATGATGAACTCCATGGGTATCACTTTCACTTGTTAAGCACGAATCGTCATCATCATACTCACCATGCACAGTATCCACGTATGCGACGCCACACATTCCACTGACTCATTTTGAAGAAACGCTAATATTCCATCTGCCACTTCTTTCTTACACTGCGAGATTCCATGGATTCCTTTCTGACGAAATGTCGACTTCAGCAACTGTACAATTCCATGTTTGCTTCGTTTATCTTTGCCATTGCTCTCCTTTGTGGCAACATCACTAACACCCTAGTGAATTACTCATCGGCTAAGGAGTTAAATTACTCTCCATAGCCTTATGCTGTGCTCGCCATTGGATACCTCAATTCCCGTCCTTTGTTTCTATTAGTAGCCAGTCTCGTGAGTGCATGGTAGACGATATGTTGAGCGCCGAATGCCGTAAACATCATTGGCCTTTTGCAACCTAGCTCTCAAGGGGCTCCTCCTAAGTATTTTAAGCACAACACTGTGAAAAGAAATCAGTAAAGTCGATCCAAATTCCTATCAGAACACACCCACGCACTTGTTCCTCGGACGTCATCATGTGCACCAGTTCGTAAATACGGTCTGTCCTCAACTGGATCCTTTCATGACAACCTTACTACATGCTGTAAACAAGTTCCATTTCTGCTGTTCAGAAAGGAACTCCGTCATTCGTGGTCGGACGTGAAGATACTCATACTAATAAGGCGTCCAGATTCATTCCCTTGTCCTATATTGCAGATATTATTAAAGCCAAGTGCGAACACGTTACTGTAAGTGTTGGCATGCTCAGAAAGATCGTCTGTATTATTCTGCTTGTCGAGCATGCAATGCGATATTGACCCAGTGGTAAACAGTTACAGTTCATTCATTCTGAACACATTTACACGACAGGCGGATGCCGAAATGAAAGGATTATTCACGGCTGGCACGAGCGCACAGTCTCAGCAGCGTCACGGACTCTTACAGGCTGCTCGTAGCATTAAAAGCAATAAAACTGCTGCACTCCAGGGCATGACGCCAGTCTCGCATCCGGTGACGCATTTGGCACGACAGCCTCAGGTTAGAAAATCGTGAGAAATTCAAGGCTGTAAATCAGATCACATTACCTGCGATGCTTCCTCAATGAGATATTTGTGTCATTTTGGTTAATGAATATGTTAAAGTGATTTTTTCATGAAAAATCATTACTACTTGAGGAGAAGGCTCAAAATGGTTCAAATGGCTCTGAGCACTATGGGACTCAACTGCTGAGGTCATTAGTCCCCTAGAACTTAGAACTAGTTAAACCTAACTAACCTAAGGACATCACAAACATCCATGCCCGAGGCAGGATTCGAACCTGCGACCGTAGCGGTCTTGCGGTTCCAGACTGCAGCGCCTTTAACCGCACGGCCACTTCGGCCGGCACTTGAGGAGAAGCTTGAACATAAAATCAACATCAAGGTAATTAAAGGCTAACTCACTTTCGCACAAACGGGGGTATAAACTGTAATGATTTCTAAGGTAAGAGGGTTGGAACTTAAATAGTGGCAACTATTTATTCACAACCGATACAAAAGAGTCACATGTTTGTACCTGTTACTGCCCTTCAAAGTAGTCAGCAGCGTTGTGTAGAATCCGTTGCCAGTGATGCGGAAGATGTTAGCAGAGCCTGTTCTGTTGATGGTGCGAATGGAGCGGCGTACTGCCTGTCGAATCTCTGGAACAGTTCTGAAGCGAATGCCACGAACTGGTTCTTTCATCTTCCGAATCAGATCAAAGTCACAAGGACTTGTGTCCGGGAGGTATGGTGAATGATACAGTACTTCCCAGTCCCATCGATCGAACAAAGCAGCCACAGCTTGCGCAGTATGTGCCCGCACATTGTCGTTCAAAATGATGGGTAGGTTGCACAGAAAGTGTCTCCGCTGCTTTCGCAAAGCTGGTCGCAGGTGATGCTCCAAAAACGAACAGTAATACTGTGCATTGACGGTCTGCCGCGGAGGAACGTAGTGCGTTAGGATAACACCATCACAGTCGTACACGAGAATCACTATATCTTTCACCATACTGGGGCTCTGACACGCTTTCGACTTTCGTGGCGACCCATAGTGCTTTGCGAAAGAAGCGGCGATACTTTCTGCGCAATCCATCCATCATTTTGCACGACAATGTTCGGCCGCATACAGCGCAAGCTGTGGCTGCTCTGTTCGATCGATGGTACTGGGATGTACTGTACCATCCACCATACCCTCCGGACTTAAATCCTTGTGACTTCGATTTGATTCCGAAGATGAAGGAACCACTTCGTGGCATTTGCTTCAGAACTGTTCCAGAGATTCAACAGGCAGCAGGCCGTTCCATTTGCACCAACAAAAAAAAAAAAAAAAAAAAAAACAGGCTCTGCTAACGGAGTACTACGCCTTCCACATCGCTGGCAACGGGTTCTAAACGACGCTGGTGACTACTTTGAAGGACAGGAACAGGTGCAAACATGTGACTCTTTTGTATCGGTTGTGAATAAATAGTTGCCGTTATTTAAGTTTCAACCCTCGTATATACATCTACAGCTACAGTCCGCAAGATATCTTGTAGTGTGTGGCTGAGGGTACTTGGTGTACCACTGTTACTTCCCATTTTCTGTGCCAGTCACGAATGGTGCGGGGGAAAGCCGATTTTAGTAAACATGCTTATGAGATTTCGTTTTTTTCGCGAGATGCGTTTGGGAGAAAGCAATGCATTGGTTGACTCTTCTAGGAAAGCACGCTCGCGGAATGTTAACAATCCACCACAGCGTGATGCAGAACGCCTCTCGTGCAGCGTCTACCAGTGGAATTGGATGAGATGTCCGTACGCTTTCGCGCTTACTAGTGACAAAATGCACTGCTCTTCTTTAGATCTTCTGTGCTTCTGTACCAATACTATCTGCCCAGACTGACGTACTATTCAAGTACTGGTTCAAACTGCGGTTTTGTAAGCTACACCCTTTGTGGATGGCCTACCCTTACTGAGAATTCTTCCAGTGAATCACAGTGTGGCATCTGCCAGTAAATAGTAATTGAAAGAAATTGCAGAAAACAGCCTCGACACAGTTAGATGATTGGCACAGTTAGATGATTGGCACAGTTAGATGATTGGCACAGTTAGATGATTGGCACAGTTAGATGATTGGCACAGTTAGATGATTGGCACAGTTAGATGATTGGCACAGTTAGATGATTGGCACAGTTAGATGATTGGCACAGTTAGATGATTGGCACAGTTAGATGATTGGCACAGTTAGATGATTGGCACAGTTAGATGATTGGCACAGTTAGATGATTGGCACAGTTAGATGATTGGCACAGTTAGATGATTGGCACAGTTAGATGATTGGCACAGTTAGATGATTGGCACAGTTAGATGATTGGCACAGTTAGATGATTGGCACAGTTAGATGATTGGCACAGTTAGATGATTGGCACAGTTAGATGATTGGCACAGTTAGATGATTGGCACAGTTAGATGATTGGCACAGTTAGATGATTGGCACAGTTAGATGATTGGCACAGTTAGATGATTGGCACAGTTAGATGATTGGCACAGTTAGATGATTGGCACAGTTAGATGATTGGCACAGTTAGATGATTGGCACAGTTAGATGATTGGCACAGTTAGATGATTGGCACAGTTAGATGATTGGCACAGTTAGATGATTGGCACAGTTAGATGATTGGCACAGTTAGATGATTGGCACAGTTAGATGATTGGCACAGTTAGATGATTGGCACAGTTAGATGATTGGCACAGTTAGATGATTGGCACAGTTAGATGATTGGCACAGTTAGATGATTGGCACAGTTAGATGATTGGCACAGTTAGATGATTGGCACAGTTAGATGATTGGCACAGTTAGATGATTGGCACAGTTAGATGATTGGCACAGTTAGATGATTGGCACAGTTAGATGATTGGCACAGTTAGATGATTGGCACAGTTAGATGATTGGCACAGTTAGATGATTGGCACAGTTAGATGATTGGCACAGTTTGATGATTGGCACAGTTTGATGATTGGCACAGTTTGATGATTGGCACAGTTTGATGATTGGCACAGTTTGATGATTGGCACAGTTTGATGATTGGCACAGTTTGATGATTGGCACAGTTTGATGATTGGCACAGTTTGATGATTGGCACAGTTTGATGATTGGCACAGTTTGATGATTGGCACAGTTTGATGATTGGCACAGTTTGATGATTGGCACAGTTTGATGATTGGCACAGTTTGATGATTGGCACAGTTTGATGATTGGCACAGTTTGATGATTGGCACAGTTTGATGATTGGCACAGTTTGATGATTGGCACAGTTTGATGATTGGCACAGTTTGATGATTGGCACAGTTTGATGATTGGCACAGTTTGATGATTGGCACAGTTTGATGATTGGCACAGATTGATGATTGGCACAGATTGATGATTGGCACAGATTGATGATTGGCACAGATTGATGATTGGCACAGATTGATGATTGGCACAGATTGATGATTGGCACAGATTGATGATTGGCACAGATTGATGATTGCCACAGTTAGATGATTCTGGCCGGCCGCGGTGGTCTAGCGGTTCTAGGCTGTCAGTCCGGAGCCGCGAGACTGCTACAGTCACAGGTTCGAATCCTACCTCGGGCATGGATGTGTGTGATGTCCTTAGGTTAGTTAGGTTTAAGTAGTTCTAAGTTCTAAGGGACTGATGACCATAGATGTTAAGTCCCATAGTGCTCAGAGCCATTTGAACCATTTTTTAGATGAGTCTCCTATTTTAGGACGAGATACATGCTGAATAAACCCGTGCCAATTGAACAAGAGGAAAACACTGATTGCCTTAGGAAGAAAAACTAGGCAATATACATTATATTATCAAAAGTACCCGTACACCTATTAGTGGTCATCAATATGGGTTATGTCCCACCTCTGCCTTTGTTAGCTTGACCTCTGCCGGCGACACTTTCAGTGAGGTGTCTGGAGGTCTGTGGAGGAAATTGCGCCCCGTTCTCACATGCGATCCGAAACAAGAGACGATAGCGCTGTTGAACTCTGGAGTCCGGAGCGAAGTCGACGTTCTAATTCATCCCAAAGGTGTTCAATTGCGTTCGGGTCTGGACTGTGGGCAGGCCAGTCCATTTCAGGAATGTCATTGTCCACAGACCATTGCCCCAAAGATATTGCCTTATGAGAGGGTGCACTGTCATGAACATACAATCAGTTATAGTCTTCGAACCATACCTCTTCTGTACGCAGTGCACAGTACTGTAAAATATGTTCGCAGCCCTCCGCATTTAGCATTTTCTTAAGCACAGTAAAGGACTACCCTCTAACCAGCGCTCCATAGTCACTACCTAAGATGGCAGGTAATGTTCTCCAGCCATTCACCAAACCCAGATCGTCCCACCGGACTGCCGCAGCGTATAGCGTGATTCATCACGGCAAGTAACAAGTTTCCAGTCATCCACTGTCCACCACCTCGAGCGTCTCTTAGCAACAGGCCGTTGTGGCCTAGCAGTTCTAGGCGCTTCAGTCTGGAACCGCTACGGTCACAGATTCGAACCCTGCCTCGGGCATGGATGTATGTGATGTCCTTAGGGTAGTTAGGTTTAAGTAGTTCTAAGTTCTAGGGGACTGATGACCTCAGAAGTTAAGTCCCATAGTGCTCAGAGTCATTTGAACCAAGAACATACTTAGTGCAACCAGAGACATCACCCCCTCCCCACATCCATTACGTTCCACTGTCTCATTCGTGGACGGTCCTGGGTAAGAAGAGAGTGTGGTTAACGTAGTGTATATGCCGGAAAATCTGTAATTTTATCCTAATGATCTTTACGTGATTTGTAAGGTGAGATAACTTTGACGTAGCCTTCCGGGATTTTGAGAGCAATGTTATACGCTATGTGCAACGCCCCTCTTGTACCGTCTTCCTTTGGAGTTTCTTAACATCAGTGTGAAACATGTTAGTCAAGGGAAGCCAGGATTCGGTCACGATTGTGGACGGGGTCGTAATCAGTTACTATTGGTTGCCTTTTACAGTTACACACAATTTATTTAAATGAGCTATTCCAGACTCAACAATAAATAAAAAATACCACACATTATTAATGAAGGAATAAAGAACAGTGTAAATAATAGTGTTACACTTTAACAAATCACCATTACATACAGATACAACAGATAATTCAAAAGCAAGCCACTGTGATGTGGGCAGAAGGCCTTACACGCCCAGAATGGCAATAAATTAAGAATTATTAAAAACTCACAGCAACTTACAAATTACGGGTATTGAAATATTAAAAGGCAAGTCGCCACAAACACAGCAGACGACATCAGACGCCAGGAATGGCAGTAAATAGGGTTTTTAAAGGCTTACTTTGTAAATACAAAAACCAAATTAGAATTTTAAGGCAAGCGACCACAATCACGGCTGAAGGCCTTGCACGCTAAGAACTGCAATAAATTACCAGGAAGTTTCAAATTAAGAATTGTTTGCCGGCCGGGGTGGCCGAGCGGTTCTACGCGCTACAGTCTGGGACCGCGCGACCGCTACGGTCGCAGGTTCGAATCCTGCCTCGGGCATGGATGTGTGTGATGTCCTTAGGTTAGTTAGGTTTAAGTAGTTCTAGGGGACTGATGACCTCAGAAGTTAAGTCCCACAGTGCTCAGAGCCATTTAAGAATTAAGAAAGGCTTACTGCTAAAATACCAATGCCAAATTAGAATTTTAAAGTAAATGACCACAATCACGGCTGAAGCGTTACACGCCAGAAACGGCAATAATATAAAAAATTTTGAAACCTACCGTAAAACAGCAAATACAATAGCAAGTTAATTAAAAAAACTAGCAACTGATCCAGACAGTGCTCCAAGAATCGACCTCTTAGAAGGTCCGGCCACAAACAGTTTTGCGAGCGATGAGATAGGCAGCCAAGAGTTGCATTCACTTCACAAGATGGTAACTCAGACTAGTGGCAGTCTAACGAATGACTAATGATAATCTTGCTGAAGCTACCTGACGTCTGTTAAACCAAATGCAACGTTGGAACAATACGCCAAAGCCGGAACCGACGGTCTGCACTGCGTCCAGAATACTGTGTTTAGAGCGCCCGGAATGAGAAAGGAATCATCACCATCAGAGTAGAAGAATCATGAACCGGCCTACAATCAAGAAAGGTGTCAAAACTACACGCCTTACCGGACAGCAGCGGCAAGGCGAGGAAATGTACGCTGCCGTTACATACACTAACCACCAGAGCAGGTAACTAGGACGTTAGCGGCCACTAGGCAAGAAAATTACCGCTGGTTGAACTTAACAAATTGTAACAAGTAAATGGTAATAAGAAGTCGAAGAAACGTAAGCAGATACGCCTTCCACAAGCACTCCACTCGCTGCTCTTCGCTTCGGCGACACTAAGAGCAGCAATACGAACCCAAGTCACTGGAGAATCGCGAGATATCACAATGGTGGGGGTTTCTCTACTTGGATTGAGGTGCACACATCTCAAAGCTTGCTGGATCCGGTTTACGACGAAGTCGTGCACCCTCGTGACCACAGCCCTTCCATACGGCAGTCCACGCGTGCCGCCAGTGGTCCCAGCGTGTTCTAGCGCTGCACGGACGTGGCTTCTCCTCTGTCCCCAACAGAACTCGCAGTCTCACACGACCCGGCAAAACGACATCGCCCCAAAGATAGGGCAACAGTTACTACATATCGATAACCGCCGCTGCTGCCACTAGCGGAGAGCCAACACTTGCGAAACAGAGTGGCGCCGGTCAACACGAGAAGAAGACAAACAACCGCAACCGTGCCAACTAAACGATATCGTCTGGCCTCCAACAGAGGGCAGAAACCCACAAACAGCACCAACGCGAGCTGCAGCACGGCTAAAGTGATCGTAGTGCAAAGCAGTTGAAGAGTGGCAATGGAAAACATTGTAAATGCCCCTTTTTTCACGAAACGCGTTTTCAGTGCTGTTGTGTTCTGGTCCCTAGACTGTATACATTTGCCAAACCATGCAGAAAATCCTTCAGACGTGCGTTAGAAGATGGCCCACTGTGTTTGTGCCAAACTATACTTCCCTCTCGAGGTAAAAAATTTAAAATATATGAGAAGTGATTTTCATTGGCTGCAGTTCTGCTACTTAAAACCGCGAAGTTGTAGTCCTGTACCTGTATTTTCGCAGGTAAAATGTGGTGTCTCTGCGTTAGTAAAAACTTTATTCCTGCTGTTTTGTCGAAAGCTGAATTTTCTGAGACCACACAGCCGTGTACAAAACACAAACGGTCTCCCACAAAGGGGAAAACAGCAACCAGCCACTGTTAATAACGCTATATTATTATTATTATTATTATTATTGTTATTATTGGTGTTTTGCCCTTAAAGAGCGCATTTGGAGTAAACTACATGGCCAATTCCTTTTGCTGCCTTCCTTGCTGCCCAAACTTCCCTCATTCGCTCGCTGTGTTTCTGTTTCCGGTCCTCTGTCCGTGCTTCTTGTCGGCATCGTGTCTTCGGCTTCATCTTGATTGCCTTTTTGGTTGCCGATATTTCTTTCATCTTCCGGCTGTGATCTTGCTTGCGTTCTTCGGTCCATTTTTCGCCTGTTCGTCTGTCACAACGTATCTCATGTAGTTTACTTTTCTTAATGATGTTTCTGAATTTTATTCTGTCGTTTGTTGTGTCTGCTGTATGGTGAGTGGGTTCAGGTCGTTTTTTACCTCTGCCACCCATTTGTTGTTTCTAGTGGTTATAAAAAAATGGTTCAAATGGCTCCGAGCACTATGCGACTTAACTTTTGAGGTTATCAGTCGCCTAGAACTCAGAACTAATTAAACCTAACTAACCTAAGGACATCACACACATCCATGCCCGAGGCAGGATTCTAACCTGCGACCGTAGCGGTCGCTCGGTTCCAGACTGTAGCGCCTAGAACCGCACGGCCACTCCGGCCGGCTAGTGGTTATATATTTACACAAATAGCGCCGTTACAGGCTGCGACCGACCAGGTTGATATTGGTTTGTTAGATTTGTTGTTGGTTACATTAGTAGTTGCACAAAAAGCCCACAACTAATGTAAACAATAACAAATGTAATGTAACAGCTCTCTGAAGATGAGGCTGTCAGGTCGAAACCGGTAACAGCGTTCAACAGTTTGGTTGCCGTTTTCTTCTTTGCAATAATCAACTTGTAAAACCTTCCGTATTAGCATTTCGAGCCAATCAGTATCCCGGTATTGCACTTAGAGCGTTGTCAGTAAAGTGTTTATTTGCTTCATTTTTTGCGGTGATGCTGTAAGCAGCGTTTTCTGTTGTATCAGAACACCTTGTCAATGTTTTGCATATAAAACAGCTACGTGCAAACAGAGATACATTTTTTTTATTTCGTTCTCATCTACATCTACATCTATACTCCGCGAGCCACCTTACGGTGTGTGGCGGAGGGTACTTATTGTACCACTATCTGATCCCCCTTCCCTGTTCCATTCACGAATTGTGCGTGGGAAGAACGACTGCTTGTAAGTCTCCGTATTTGCTCTAATTTCTCGGATCTTTTCGTTGTGATCATTACGCGAGATATATGTGGGCGGTAGTAATATGTTGCCCATCTCTTCCCGGAATGTGCTCTCTCGTAATTTCGATAATAAACCTCTCCGTATTGCGTAACGCCTTTCTTGAAGTGTCCGCCACTGGAGCTTGTTCAGCATCTCCGTAACGCTCTCGCGCTGACTAAATGTCCCCATGACGAATCGCGCTGCTTTTCGCTGGATCATGTCTATCTCTTCTATTAATCCAACCTGGTAAGGGTCCCATACTGATGAGCAATACTCAAGAATCGGACGAATAAGCGTTTTGTAAGCTACTTCTTTCGTCGATGAGTCACATTTTCTTAGAATTCTTCCTATGAATCTCAACCTGGCGCCTGCTTTTCCCACTATTTGTTTTATGTGATCATTCCACTTCAGATCGCTCCGGATAGTAACTCCTAAGTATTTTACGGTCGTTACCGCTTCCAATGATTTACCACCTATGGCATAATCGTACTGGAATGGATTTCTGCCTCTATGTATGCGCATTATATTACATTTATCTACGTTTAGGGAAAGCTGCCAGCTGTCGCACCATGCATTAATCCTCTGCAGGTCTTCCTGGAGTACGTACGAGTCTTCTGATGTTGCTACTTTCTTGTAGACAACCGTGTCATCTGCAAATAGCCTCACGGAGCTACCGATGTTGTCAACTAAGTCATTTATGTATATTGTAAACAATAAAGGTCCTATCACGCTTCCCTGCGGTACTCCCGAAATTACCTCTACATCTGCAGATTTTGAACCGTTAAGAATGACATGTTGTGTTCTTTCTTCTAGGAAATCCTGAATCCAATCACAAACCTGGTCCGATATTCCGTAAGCTCGTATTTTTTTCACTAAACGTAAGTGCGGAACCGTATCAAATGCCTTCCTGAAGTCCAGGAATACGGCATCAATCTGCTCGCCAGTGTCTACGGCACTGT
This sequence comes from Schistocerca piceifrons, assembly GCF_021461385.2. Lineage (NCBI taxonomy): Eukaryota > Metazoa > Arthropoda > Insecta > Orthoptera > Acrididae > Schistocerca > Schistocerca piceifrons. The sequence goes on along the minus strand of NC_060138.1, from coordinate 352,658,481 downwards.
GAATTTCTTGGGCAAATAGGGCGAGCTGAGTTTCACATGATCTCTGTTTGCGGAATCCATGTTGGTTATGATGAAGGAGATTTGTATTATCTAAGAACGTCATAATACGAGAACACAAAACATGTTCCATTATTCTACAACAGATTGACGTAAGCGAAATAGACCTATAATTATTCGCATCTGATTTATGACCCTTCTTGAAAATGGGAACGACCTGCGCTTTCTTCCAGTCGCTAGGTACTTTACGTTCTTCCAGCGATCTACGATAAATTGCTGATAGAAAGGGGGCAAGTTCTTTAGCATAATCACTGTAGAATCTTAAGGGTATCTCGTCTGGTCCGGATGCTTTTCCGCTACTAAGTGATAGCAGTTGTTTTTCAATTCCGATATCGTTTATTTCAATATTTTCCATTTTGGCGTCCGTGCGACGGCTGAAGTCAGGGACCGTGTTACGATTTTCCGCAGTGAAACAGTTTCGGAACACTGAATTCAGTATTTCTGCCTTTCTTCGGTCGTCCTCTGTTTCGGTGCCATCGTGGTCAACGAGTGACTGAATAGGGGATTTAGATCCGCTTACCGATTTTACATATGACCAAAACTTTTTAGGGTTCTTGTTTAGATTGTTTGCCAATGTTTTATGTTCGAATTCGTTGAATGCTTCTCTCATTGCTCTCTTTACGCTCTTTTTCGCTTCGTTCAGCTTTTCCTTATCAGCTATGATTCGACTACTCTTAAACCTATGATGAAGCTTTCTTTGTTTCCGTAGTACCTTTCGTACATGATTGTTATACCACGGTGGATCTTTCCCCTCGCTTTGGACCTTAGTCGGTACGAACTTATCTAAGGCGTACTGGACGATGTTTCTGAATTTTTTCCATTTTTGTTCCACATCCTCTTCCTCAGAAATGAACGTTTGATGGTGGTCACTCAGATATTCTGCGATTTGTGCCCTATCACTCTTGTTAAGCAAATATATTTTCCTTCCTTTCTTGGCATTTCTTATTACACTTGTAGTCATTGATGCAACCACTGACTTATGATCACTGATACCCTCTTCTACATTCACGGAGTCGAAAAGTTCCGGTCTATTTGTTGCTATGAGGTCTAAAACGTTAGCTTCACGAGTTGGTTCTCTAACTATCTGCTCGAAGTAATTCTCGGACAAGGCAGTCAGGATAATGTCACAAGAGTCTCTGTCCCTGGCTCCAGTTCTGATTGTGTGACTATCCCATTCTATACCTGGTAGATTGAAGTCTCCCCCTATTACAATAGTATGATCACGAAACTTCTTCACGACGTTCTGCAGGTTCTCTCTGAGGCGCTCAACTACTACGGTTGCTGATGCAGGTGGTCTATAGAAGCATCCGACTATCATATCTGACCCACCTTTGATACTTAGCTTAACCCAGATTATTTCACATTCGCATTCGCTAATAACTTCACTGGATATTATTGAATTCTTTACTGCTATAAATACTCCTCCACCATTGGCGTTTATCCTATCCTTGCGGTATATATTCCATTCTGTGTCTAGGATTTCGTTACTGTTCACTTCCGGTTTTAACCAACTTTCCGTTCCTAATACTATATGCGCACTATTTCCTTCAATAAGAGATACTAATTCAGGAACCTTGCCCTGGATACTCCTGCAGTTTACCAATATTACGTTAACTTTTCCTGTTTTTGGTCTCTGAGGACGGACGTTCTTTATCAACGATGATAATGTCCTCTCTGGTAAGCCGTCAGGTATTTTATCGTTTCGCCCAAGGGGGGGTCCCTCTAACCTAAAAAACCCCCGTGTGCACGCCACACGTACTCTGCTACCCTAGTAGCTGCTTCCGGTGTGTAATGCACGCCTGACCTGTCTAGGGGGGCCCTACAGTTCTCCACCCAATAACGGAGGTCGATGAATTTGCAACCATTATAGTTGCAGAGTCGTCTGAGCCTCTGGTTTAGACCCTCCACACGACTCCAAACCAGAGGACCGCGATCGACTCTGGGCACTATGCTGCAGATATTAAGCTCAGCTTGCACTCCGCGTGCGATGCTGGTTGTCTTCACCAAATCAGCCAGCCGCCGGAAGGAACCAAGGATGGCCTCAGAACCCAAGCGGCAGGCGTCATTCGTTCCGACATGTGCTACTATCTGCAGCCGGTCACACCCAGTGCGTTCAATAGCTGCCGGAAGGGCCTCCTCCACATTACGGACGAGACCCCCCGGCAAGCACACCGAGTGCACACTGGCATTCTTCCCCGACCTACCCGCTATTTTCCTGAGGGGCTCCATAACCCGCCTAACGTTGGAGCTCCCTATAACTAATAGGCCCGCCCTCTGTGACTGTCGGGACCTTGCCGGAGAATCGGCCACTGGCCCAACAGGCGAGGCATCCTGTGGTGGCTCGGAAACGATGTCATCACCACTAGGAAGCACCCCGTACCTGTTGGAAAGGTGTAAGGCAGCTGCCACGCGGCCAGATCCCACCTTCGCCTTTCGGCCAGGCACGCGCGAGCCCACCACTGTCCGCCATTCACCCTGGAGTGATTGCTGACCGGTAAGATGCTCACTGCCGGAAGACGCAGCGACATCAGGGGTTCCATGTGATTCCAAGGCCACCGAAGTAGGCATAGGTCTCACCACAGTTGCCCCAACGCCACTACGAGCCGACGCCTGCGCCTCGAGCTCGATGAGCCTAACAGACAAAGCCTCCACCTGCCCCCGAAGAGTGGCCAATTCTCCTTGCGTCCGTTCACAACAACCACAGTCCCTACACATGACTATGTTTACCCTACTCTATACGGTGACAAATTCCCAAGATAATCTTCTGATGAGCTACTCTGATAATCAAGAAACACTCACTGAAATACGAGACGCGAAAACTACGCTAGGTTTTCCCAGAAAAACTATTTAAAAGCTAAGCGCAGCAAATAAGTACAAAAACGCTTTATACAAACAGTACTCGCTGCTGCTGGTGCTCAAATGTCAGATTTAGTAGCATTTGGAACGTTTTCCATGTGATTCTTCAATTAACGTCTGAAAATCACAGCTCAACGAGCGGTTCCTGTTTGCCTTCTGTTCGCCCGTACCCGGCGTATTGCCAGTCTTTTCAGCTAAATTACTAAGTTGTTGTTCATTTGTCCGAATTGGTAACATGATAAGGGCGAGGAATGGAATAGGGCGCTTTTTAGCAGATCACAACTCCCTGCTGTCTGCGCTCTTAGCTTCTGTAACACTTCTTGTTCCCAGCAGCATGGGACAGGGATTTTGTAATAGAGTAATTAATCTACCCCTTGCAGCAGCTGTTGCGGCCGGTGGAAGTTTCGCACTCAGTTCCGGAGGAACTCAGCGGCGGCAGCAGCAGCAGCAGCAGCAGCCGGTGGAAACCCTGTAGTTCGTCTGTCTCCCTCACTCCCTCATAAAGTGGATGGCTGCTTCCCCGTTGTTTGCCGACCTGTGGACGTCCGCTGGGAAATGGCCCTTTACAGTCTACGAAGTTTTACGTTTTTTTTCCCCCAATGTTCCACGGCTTTAGTTCACTCGTTTTGAGAACCAAGGGACTATCTGTGGTAATGTATTAGTGAAGATAAACTTCTTTGCCAAGATCGCTAATAATAACCTTTATTGTAGATAACTAGTTTCGGTAATCAAAGTGATAATCCTCAGATCTCGACACACAGGTTATTGCGGATCTCATAAAACAGCCAATTTCTGAGAAAAGTTGTTTTACTGCTATTTTAAAGACATATGCAATAACCTGTCTGTCGAGATCTGAAAATGGTAACTTTGATTACCTTATCCGGTTATCGAGAATAAATGTTATTAACAGAGATCTTGGCAAAGAAGTTTATCTTCACTGATGTATTCCACGACTGCTAAATGTCAGTTTCGGACATGTAACAACCGCAGACAAGCTACAACCAAACGAAATTTTCTCAATTTATTAACCTTTTTAAAATCATATGACCCGTCATTCCTACGTAACTGTCACAGACCCTGGACAAGTTACCATTTGCTCCAACTCCCTAGTTTTTCGTCATTAAAGTAGGATTTCCATATGTGATTCCTACGGAACATTTGTACAGCTGTATTCAATTTAGTAGGTAAGTCTTCTCTCGGTAATTCTTCGTTAAAGTAACACATTCCCGAATTTCAAAGTTAGTTCGAAAGTCAGACTACTACATTAGGCATATTCCTTCCCCGACCTGTGAACCAAATAATCCAAAATTGTGTGACACACTCTCCCATAGCCAATTACACAGTGAGGTGATTCAGACGCAATACAGTCTTCCCGTCAGGTTAAAACTACGCGCTTGACCAATCCTCGAATCAAGAACCTTGCCTTTCGCGGACAATGCTGTTCAAAAAATGGCTCTGAGCACTATGGGACTTAACTTCTGAGGTCATCAGTCACCTAGAACTTAGAACTAATTAAACCTAACTAACCTAAGGACATCACACAACACCCATGCCCGAGGCAGGATTCGAACCTGCGACCGTAGCGGTCGCTCGGTTCCAGACTGTAGCGCCTAGAACTGCACGGCCACTCGGGCCGGCTGGACAATGCTGTTGCCGAATGAGTTATCCAGATGCGATTCATGACACGCCCTCGCACCTCTATTTCCGCCAGCATCTCATCTCGTGATTATCAAACTTGACAGAAGCTCTCCTGCTCCAAGAAAGGTTATTGTTGTGTTGTTTCGTTTCAAAGCTTTTCTTCTTTCAACTCTGACAATGTTTGTTAATGTGAAAACAATGGAGCTGGGTTTTGGTTCATAATCCATGTTAAACTGCAGGTTCTCCTGTAACTGGCTGGGTAAGACAGTTCAAAAGTCAGAGAAAGGCAACGGCATACCACTTCCAATAGGAACTTCCCTAGAAAAGTACTGTGGTGTTCAAACCAACCTCCGGGTTCATGACAACTTTGGTTGTATTTCAACCACCAGTCTGCATAAAATCCAGAACCTTGTCTACAGTCTGAAAAGAGTCAAGCCGGCCGGTTGTCGCCGAGCGGTTCTAGGCGCCTCAGTCCGGAACCGCGCTGCTGCTACGGTCGCAGGTTCGAATCCTGCCTCGGGCATGGATGTGTGTGATGTTCTTAGGTTAGTTAGGTTTAAGTAGTTCTAAATCAAGGGGACTGATGACCACAGATGTTGAGTCCCATAGTGCTCAGAGCCATTTGAACCATTTGAAAAGATTCAATTGCTGCTAACAGGATTTACACAGAGACAAAACAATCTGTGTCACTGCTGATATTCACAGATTGCATAATTGCTATAGCATCATGTTCTGTATCACGGCAACACACAAACAAGTCGTTCGCAGCGAATGCCAGACAGAATTACTGACCACACAATATATTTCCGGTTTCAGTATTATTATTTTGGAAAAAGTTAACAAAACAGAATGCGTCTAATATATCGCACTGCAGGAGGCTGGGAAACGCATTAAAATGACCAGCGCTGCTTCGTGTAAATGTGAATTTTACATTGAACAGCACTCATGTTGCGAGGCGATGAATGCGGAACTCTGTGTTGTAGTCTGTTCGACGGAGTCATCCATCACATCTGTTTCTGGCGGACAAGCTGCCATGACTGTATGAAATACGGCTCTTCCACGTATCACACGTCGCACGTCGCGTGAAAATTTATGGCGCATTTACTCAACTAGCGCGTAAGTAGAATGTGTTACAGTAGCATGTAATACGTGAAGTGTGTGTAAAGAAGGAGAAAGCAGGTTGACAAAAACATGCTGAGCGCTGGTTAATAATGCGGAAATAGTTTCCAGATAAAGGCGAAAAATAAGTGGTTTGCTGTATTCTTTCGTTCTTTCCCTTCACCATGAGTGGCCTAGATTCCGTGGTAGCGTCTGTAGCTCCCCTAGTAAACATACTAAACCCGTTGGAAGACTTTTTGCCAAAAGTAATGAAACATACTAAACGACTTCGGTACTTTAGTTGTAAATAAAGTTGTTTATAGTACGAAAATAGAATGCCCGCTACCAAAAAGTAGCAAAAGCTAGCGCGCGCTCTCTCTCTCTCTCTCTCTCTCTCTCTCTCTGTCTCTCTGCACCCCGTAGCTAACTGGTCAGCGTGACGGATTACCGTCCTACGGGTCCGGGTTCGATTCCCGGGTCTGTCGAAGATTTTCTCCGCTTAGGGACTGGGTGTCGTGTACTCTTCATCATCATTTTATCCCCATACGGCGCGCAGGTCGCCCAGTGTGGCGTCGAATGTAATAAGACCTGCACCTAGGCGGCTGGGCCTGCCCCGTAAGGGCCTCCCGGCCAATGACGCCAAACGCTCATTTCCATTTCTCTCTCTCTCTCTCTCTCTCTCTCTCTCTCTCTCACACACACACACACACACACACACACACACACACACACACACACACGGCATGCCGAACTATGCCATTCACGGTGCACGGTGAAGACTAGAGCAATTTATCATTATTGTCCAACGTAGTAGCTGTTTCTATTGAGTTCCTCATCAATGTCAAAATTGTTACTATATTAGAAACAGTTGAAAGCCAGACCTCTACAAAGGTCTGAAATAAGAGCAAGAAACGTTTTAATGACGTCATTGGCAACCATCTGCTGAAGATTCGTTTAGGCACAACAAAAATGCTATAATACAGAAAATTTGTTTAATTTACAGTTCGACTTGTACTCAAAACAAGCCATGTGTCATTGTAATAAAGAAGTGCCAGAAGTTTTTTGCGAGAAAACCAGAAGAAAGCGCGAGTACGTAATCAGAAAATTTTACCCGAAGAAAGCAGTGAATGCTGTTGTCTAATCGTCACTGTTACATAAAAACATATCTATACGAATAATAAAACTTCAAAGGCGTCCTATCTATCTGAACACGGTAATCTCCAAATCTCTGACTTGAATTTTTGTGGGGTTTTCACAGGTAACTTGAGCATAGCTTGGGCCAACATAAATGCTTTATTTCGTCAAAATAGGATCACGAAAAAAATATCATGATTTAAAATTTTGGGAGTCTGGCCAGATTAGTGGTTCAGATGTTGACTTCAGTGACACGACCATCGCGTCGCAGCACACGAAACCACAAATAGATGGTACTGTTAGATTTTTAACCTCAGCGACAGAAGTATTTTCGGAAGTTTACGCCAGTGAGAGAATTAAGCGCCGCAGTAGCATCTTTATGGAGACAAACTACCAACGAATTTACTTGGCTAGAACAAAGGAATTTACTGATATCGCTTTGTGTATTAAAAGCTTAACCACAGTCCTTTTCATCTTTCGAGAGGATTTACTTATATTTGACTTCTTTGCTAGAAAATTGAATTTATTGAGTTCGCTTTGTGGTGTGGATGCCTGCTCAGTACATTTCTATTTCGTTTGCTCACGAAGAAAAATGGCTAGAAAACGGTCGTGTCTATCTCAGTAAACCATAACAGCTAAAAGGCTGAGGACTATGCCGTCTCAAGACTCCAATTAAGATCGTGAGGCAGGATTTGTAGTGGGTCGAGAACATCAGGCTTTTACCTCGCCCTGTGGATACTCCTTCCGAAAGTGAGGTGCAACTCTCATCGAGAGCCTCATACATTGTCTCGCTCCTCAGAAACATCCACTTGCAGACAAGAAAGCCGATTTTTCTCAGGGTGTTCACACAGTTGCTTCATGGTCTCTCGTGGGCAGTGGCCAACGCTTATCGTGCGCTCCATTCTTATCTCGCGCCTCACAAGGGAACCTCCCCATCGCACCACCCTCAGATTTAGTTATAAGTTGGCAAAGTAGATAGGCCTTGAAAAACTGAACACAGATCAATCGAGAAAACAGGAAGAAGTTGTGTGGAACTATGAAAAAAAAAGCAAAATATACAAACTGAGTAGTCCATGCGCAAGATAGGCAACATCAAGGACACTCTTAGCTCGGGAGCGCCGTGATCCCGTGGTCAGCATGAGTAGCTGCGGAGCGAGAGGTGCGTGGTTCGAGTCTTCCCTCGAGTGAAAATTTTAATTTCTTTATTTTCGCAAAGTTATGATCTGTCCATTCGTTCATTGACGTTTCTGTTCGCTGTAATAAGTTTAGCGTCTGTGTTTTGCGACCGCACCGGAAAACCGTGCGATTAGTAGACGAAAGGACGTGCCTCTCCAGTGGGAACCGAAAACATTTGATCGCAAGGTCATAGGTCAACCGATTCCTCCACAGGAAAACACGTCTGATATATTCTATACGACACTGGTGACGGCATGTGCGCCATATGACAGGAATATGTTGTCGACCCACCTAACTTTTACACTTGGCGAATGGGTAAAAAGATTTTTCTACCTTTCCAGATTTAGGTTTTCTTGTTGATGTGATAATCACTCCCAAAAAAGTGATGAAAACATAAGAGTTTGTCACACAAACTGCAACAAATGAATGCAACAGTTTCACAGTCGTACAGTTTTCCCTGTGCTCTGTTAAAACATATGTTTTTAACGTTTTCAAATTTTTCCTTGTGTAGACCGTCAAATCCTGCATATGTCCAAGCAAATCTGTACATGTCCTGGAATTTTGGAGAGCGAAATTGATGTGTGAGTGCCTGAACTTTGATAATTGTCTGAAAACAAAAGATTAAACTTTTCACTCGATGGTAGAGTTGAACCGAGGACCTCTCGTTCCACAGGTGCTCACGCTAACCACGGGACCACGGTGCTCCTGAGGTCACATCATCCTTGTTGTTGCCTATCGTCTGCATGGACTACTCGGTTTCTATATTTTGCTTATTTTTTCATAGTTCCACACAACTTCTTCCTGTTTTCTCGATTGATCTGTATTCAGTTTTTCAAGGCCTATCCACTGTGCCCACTTATAACTAAATCTGAGGGGGGTGCGATGGGGAGGTTCCCCTGTCAGTAATGTTCACGCAGCGCGAGGAGCAATTAAGTAATGACTGAGATTGTGATAATCACAATATTGTTAGGGCTTTAGAAAGTGATGATCAACACCAGCAGCGTTTAGAATTAGCCTGGAAGAGTTATGAATGCACGCGTCAAGATTGTGGGAAAGTAACAGTGAGTAGAAAAGAGAGAATAGATGTAATACGGCAAGCAGAAAAAAAAACCGCCTAGCTCTCCTAGACGCTGATCGACTTCGACACTCGATAATTTCATCCGAAGATTCACAGAAATCTCAAAAAATAGTCTCGGGCACGCCGAACTGGGTTGGGTTGAAAAAGGAAGAAGTGCATTTACATACAGTGTGTTTCCGTAAGAGCGTCAAAAATGTAAGAGGACGTTCCACTGAACAATTTGAGGTAGGGAACATGTGGACGGAGAAGCCAGCTTAAGAGGCTCCGGAAAGGCTCAAAATCATGAAAAGTTCAATTTTTACTTTTTTGCGTTTTCTGAATCTGCAGACTATTACCTTTTAATAGATATATAATTTATTCAATTCCGAAGACTACAACTATTTTTAAATTTTTTTTGAAATGTGTTCTACATGGGCATGACCCACTGTGGCGCTGTTTAACTGCAGTCAAATGGTGTTACTATATGCGTCCGTGTTCATCAGGTACATTTGAGTGATGTGAGATAAAGTATGTGTTGTAGCTAACCTGTGATGGTTCAATATATATCGCTGGTGTGATTGTCGATTGTTTCATGTTTATTTACTCTGTCGTTATCTCGAAAATATTCGTAATTAATTCTGTTTCTTGAGTCTCTGTTTTGTTGAAGTATAATAATGAGTAAAAGTAAAGTTATTAGAAATCCTCTGAAGGCTTTTAAGAAAAGGAGAAATGTTGGAAAGCCAAAGGTATGTGTTATTACTGTAAACAATAAAGACGATAACCAAGTGAGTGAATCTAACCTCTCAAGTACACCTGCCCATAGCAGTCAAAGTGGGAAAGAAAATACTTCACAGAAGAAGCTTGGTTCAATGAGTGAAAACTATGAATGTTTTATGGGCGAATCGGATGTGAATGAAATATTTGATACGTCGGTTCTCAAAGGAATTTTTTCAAACTGTGTAAGATGTATTCATTGTAGTGAAGTTGGTCTGGAACTCTCCATAATAAAGCACGTAGGACTTGCTAGTGAAATACAACTGAAATGTGATAAGTGTTCATACATGACCACCTTTTGGAACAGCGTTGCAGTAACTGCAACTGAAGAAAATGGTAGCAAAATCTACGAACACAACAACGAGCGATGCTTGCTTTAGACAAGGAACGCGTTCGGGCTGCAGACAGGGCTGTAAAGAGTCTAGAAATACAAGCAAGAGTAAACAGGAGGAGGAACAAGAGGAAGCTGGAGGAGGAGTTTGCAGAGGATGAAGATAATCCATCCTATGGACCTGGAATGCACTAAAAAGTTAATCCAATCTTTGTCGCTCGATTCCCAAAACTTTTATTTTCTCATACTAATTACACGTTTTCTAAGGATCTTCCAAACATATTTGTTTCAAACTTTCAGTAAATGTTACACAGTACCTTCTGCATAATTTAACACAGCCTTTTTCCAAAAAACTGTATATTTTTGAATATATAAATAAAAAATTGCACAAAAAAGTTGTGAATTTTCATTACAATTGAAAAAAATCATCTTTAATAACTGGACTAAAATTTTGTAAAATCCCTGTGTTAAGTTGTAGCCCATATTCCAATAAATAATCTGTAAAAAGTTCAACTTCCTACCTCAAATACTTTGTGAGGAAAGATGTAATTTATAAGCGTTATTTTAACATTGCAAGTATAGGGCGTTCCGGAGCCCCTTAAGGAGATATGGATGTAAACTTGTCTGCCGCTTCGTCTAACATTGCTGTTTTCCAGCCTATTTGCAGCTGACACGCCTACAACTTTACACGTACTGTGCTTTTTATTTACATGTATATTCTTTATTTCCTGCAAGGAAACGCGGGGGACGAGCCTTATTACTAGAAGTCATGATGAAGGACTTACTTCACTTGTCCATAAGATGGCTCTGTTGTATCGTATTTACATTGTCCCATGACAGAAAGTGCTATTAATCAACCACAGACCCATTCATTACTCAGTGTTATTGAGAGACGTAGAGTACAATACGATTGAGCGCTACCGGTACAGTTTCGCAGAACTCGGTGACATGCACCTTGTGCGTGGGCAAGTACGTTGCAATGCTCTCACTGCAGAAGGATGACCTGAAGCCCCTTGGTTATTTCTTATGGTAACATCTAAAATCGTTTCTGTATGAGACGCCAGTGGATATGGAGACGGAATTAGCTGTCAGAATTGTAGCTGCCTTTGTTGTTATTCGAAACACACCAGGGATATTTGTCAGGGTGCGCGAGAATCTTGTTCGCCGATTTCATGCTTGCACTGAGGTTGATGACCGTCAGTTTCAGCACATTTTGTAAGGTATAGTACAAAAAAATACGTTCGTTGTGCCAGTGATTGCATTTGCAATTTACTTTAACTAATGTAAATAAAAAGTACACAGTAATGTGATTTTATTAATATTTTCTTCTTCAGCTGTCTTCTCCGACCCCAGGTTCCCTATCTCAAATTCTCCAGTGGAGTCGGCCGCTGTGGCCGAGCGGTTCTAGGCGCTTCAGTCCGGAACCACGCTGCTGCTACGGTCGCAGGTTCGAATTCCGCCTCGGGCGTGGATGTGCGTGATGTCCTTAGGTTAGTTAGGTTTAAGTAGTCCGAAGTATAGGGGACTGATGACCTCAAATGTTAAGTCCCATAGTGCTTAGAGCCATTTGTCTACCGCTTCGTCTAACATTTTATCTCCAGTGGAGCATCCTCTATGTCCTGTTAAATTTTTGCACGCTCTTACGGAAACACGCTGTATAATCCAGTGATTGACTATGGCATATCAGCTTCAATTGGTGAAATGGTCGTAAATAGCGTATTTTGTGACGCTCTGAAATGACGAAAAGAAACGGCTGGAATGTGGTACTCGAGTGGAAAAGTACATATTGAAATATTTCAGAAACCTCCCTCCTCCCCCTCACCCTCCCCTCCGAGAGCTCAAATGTCTGCTGAACATTGACCACCCACAGTCTTCGTTCATGTCCCCAGTCGTACCATTTCAAACGATATATACAAAGAAGCTTTATAAGTCAAAAATAAATTCCATACATAAGAAGAGTCAGTCACAGTTATAAATAAATACCCGGGCAACAGCGGGTTTCTCAGCTGGTATGAAATATCATCTCCGTTTTCGATTTGTGGAGACAAGGAAAAACCATTTCAAACAGTACAGGGAATGCTGCAGAGCTTAGAGCTTTCATCGTGTGCTCTTCAGTGTTCATATCTCAGCTTCTACAGGCAATATTTCCATTTCAAAGAAATACTGATAATTGTAAAATGCTATCGAACCACATTTCGAAACGAAGTCATATTGCAAACATAAAATTTGAGTATCCGTCGTTATAGTGCAACTTTTGCATTCTTCTGAAAACAGTGGCAAGTGACCAACAGCAATATGATTTCCTGTACAATAAGTACCATTTTGTCACCTGTTGTGTTGGGAGCCTGTCATGTGCATAGTAAAAGAACGACTCACGCGTGATAAGTGAGAACAGTCACTGCTATTGTTGTTTCTCGAACCGCGCTGGGAAAATATCGATTAGCAGCTGCGATACGCTCTTATGGAAGCCGTCCGACCAGATTTTGCCTTGTTTGGGGCGACTGGATGCAGGTTCTCTCACCGGCTGCATTATATTTTTAGAAGACCGCTCTCTTCGTCTTCTTTGGTCACGATAAAAAACTAGCAGTGGCTATTTCTGGAGCGACAAAGTTCAAGGTCTGTATGTAAAGTGTTTCATAACAAGTCATTATTTATTTATGAATTATGAATCGTCTCTTGGCTTCTCGCATTGAAAAACTGCGCTACACTCTGCTAAACGCATAGTTCCAGATGACGTGTTAAAGCCTTTTCGTTTCTTTATAGTTTCTCAGAATGGCATTCGAAAAAGAATTGTGTGTGTGTATCCAGCAATTAGTGGGCTAGGGAGCAAGAGGAATGCCCTTTTTTAGCCAAAACTTCAGTACCTGTAATCATTGTGGCGCAAACAGCATTGTCTTCTTGGAATGGTACCGAGCGATGTGGCGCAGTAGTTAGCACGCTGGATTCGCATTCGGGAGGACGATTGTTCAAATCCGCGTCTGGTCATTCAGATTTAGGTTTCCGTGATATCCCCAAATCGTTCAAAGTAAATGCCGAAATGGTTGCTTTCGAAAGGGTTTCGACGATTTCCATCTCCATCCTTCCCCAATCCGAGCTTGTGCTCCATCTCCAATGGCCTCATTGTCGAAGGAACGTTATCCTCTAGTTTTCCTTTGTTTGGTGAAACGTTCACATATTCTCAGTGCCTGGTTGTACGTAAGTATCTTTCTCCTTACGTCTTTCAGGAACGTGACAGTAGTACAACAGTTCGACCTTCAAGCGCAGGTTCTTCATTGACAGCGCTCTGGCTGTATAAGAAGTGGATAGCATTGACTTGGTTTCTGACATGGTCATTTCTCACTCTGCATCTTCTCTCTTGTCGGAATAGTACTTCTATGTGTTTTATCTACTATTTAATCCTTAAAAATATTGTCACATTAGTTACATTGCAGGAGAATGTGACACTTTGTTTCTGAATGCCCATTTCGTTAACCAGTTTTTGGAAATGTTTTCGCACGAGTTCTTGTGCAAGACACTCATTACAAATAATTAAATATGTGTGTGTTCGGAGGCTACAGCTAAAGCTAAATTCCCACATACTGGCACTTACGTGCCATTGGCTACCGACTGGCCGCCGTGTCATCCTTTGACAATAGCCACTGTGACATGGCGCCTAAGCTGCAGGTCCATGTGGCCTGGAGGGCGGCTGTACTTACCGCGGAAGAAGCATGCTGCCCTTAGAAGATCAAATCTTCAAAATGAGATAGACTGATCGCACTCAAAGGAAACAGCAGACTGTGTCTAGAAGTGCTACTTGGCACAGCTAACCTACGTTCGACGATTTCTCTTTTACTTGTGTCCACAGCTGCAAAAAACTGTGCAAATGGTTGCATCCCGCCTTTAAATGCCAGGTATACCTTTTGCGTGGACATTTATAAACAATACAGATGTCGAAAATCAGCGATTGCACCTTACGCCATATCATTGTTTTGCACATTTTTTACAATGTATCGTCTACGAATATCCAGATACTTGAAACTGGAGTTGAAATACTTGTGCCGAGAAACACTTCCACAGGGACACAGATATCTTTGGAGCCTGGGGCTCTGACTTGGATAAGCAGCCTTTGGCATGTGTTGTGGTGACACGAGTCAGAGCTCTAGGCTAGATTGCAACCTGACAGTTTGATGATGATGATGATGATTTTTTTTTTAGGTGGTGGTGGTCGTGGTGGTGATGATTTGTTGTTGGGCGTTCAACTGCGAGGTCATCAGCTCCCGTACAAAGTCCCAATCTGTACAGAGTCCAATCCAGCCACTTTCACGAATGATGATGAAATGATGAAAAATCTCCAACCTGGCCGGGAATCGAACCCGGGACCCCCTGATCCAGAAGCAGCAACGGTATTCACTAGACTACGAGCTGCGGACTTGACAGTTTGCTTGTAGGCCGGTGATACGAACGAATGTGAAAGCAGAAAGATACCTGAAGTCTCCTGGGTTCCATAGAAATGTTAACACATTCCTTCTCCGCACAAATGTCACAGACTCCTTGAAAATTACCTAAGGTCGATGTTGTACTCGCGCAACAGAGAAACAAAATAACTAATACTTAAAGTTGCATGCACAATGCAATCATTGAAACGGAGTTTATTTTCGCTGTTTTGGGAACACTGCGCCGTCCTCGTATATTTCAAATTAAAATAAAATTATATGTTCCGGTATAAAAATGCGTCTGTGTGGCAAGCCATTCAGCGGACGACATATTCGGTGAAGTTTTAGTCCGTGACTAGTTTTCAAACTATTAAAGCGATACCGGTACGTCGCTGAAATTCTCATCGATATCTGCTGTTCTGGGACAAAAAACAGCATACTCTCTCTCTCTCTCTCTCTCTCTCTCTCTCTCTCTCTCTCTCTCTCTCACACACACACATACACACACACACACACACACTCACAGAGAGAGAGAGAGAGAGAGAATGAAATAGACACTTATTTGCCGACAGTTCCGGCCTGTTAAATTAATTAGATGTGGTCTGCATTAAATTAAAAGGTTTTTAGTTCTGATTCAATTAATGCAAAGCAGAACATTATGAAAATTGCTGTATGTTCCATACAGAAAGCACCGAGCAGTAAGTAAAATGCACTTCTTTCTCACTCGGAATTATTTCAAGTACAGAAAAGAATTTCGTCGGCGTGTGTATATTTTCAGTGCAATTCACGGAATTCAGTTTTAAATAAAATACGACTCGAAACTGCCAGATATTATGCACTCCCTGTCAGAGATGGAACTATCAGTAGATTATTCTTGCAGAACTTAAATAGCCGGCCCCGGTGACCGAGCGGTTCTAGTCGCTTCAGTCCGGCACCGTGCGACTGCTACGATACCAGGTTCGAATCCTGCCTCGGGCATGGATGTGTGTGATGTCCTTAAGTTGGTTAGGTTTAAATAGTTCTAAGTGCTAGAGGACAGATGACCTCAGATGTTAAGTCCCTTAGTGCTCAGAGCCATTTTTAGAATCTAAATTCGCAACTATTTCGTCGCAAGCATTGGCGACAAATCGTAATTTTCCGGAGACGATCATTAAGAGGGAAGAGATGATTTGGTGGTCGTATATAACAACAAATCAGTCACATAGGGAAAAAAAAACTTTCCTTACAATGAGTTTTTGTTCTGTAGTAACTTTTAAATATCAGATCTTTCCTTTCGAAACACCCTGTGTAGTACCAGTTAGGGTAAGGAAAACTGGAACGGCTCTGAGCACTATGGGACTCAACTGCTGTGGTCATCAGTCCCCTAGAACTTAGAACTACTTAAACCTAACTAACCTAAGGACATCACATACACCCATGCCCGAGGCAGGATTCGTACCTGCGACCGTAGCAACAGCGCGGCTCCGGACTGGAGCGCCTAGAACCGCACGGCCACCGCGGCCGGCGAAAACTGGAACGGCACAGAGCTAAGAGTAGCTTGAACTATTCCACGGAGATTAAAGTTTGTTGTAAGCAAGGTAGCATGGTATGGGTCGCTCTTTATTGATTAATTTTTTTTTGCTTGCATTATCTTGATAAACAGTCTTTGCTGTCGTCCGAATTATGCAGGTGTTCGTAGGGCAAGGAAATGCAAAATGGTTTAAAGTGCTTTAAACGTTTGTGTCATTCGCTGCAGATACAGCAGAAAAAGCTCTGAAGAGCAGATAAATTGGGCATCTCACGCACCAACTGAACAACAGGTGTGTGAGTGCTCTCGTTCACCGTGTCCATATCTTCCGCCAGACTACCGGCTACCTCTAGCGACAGCTTTCCCGGGCTGGTCTAGGCGAAGCAGGAACACTGCTAGGGGGGACCGGTGCGGCTGGTGTTACCGTTAGGCTGCGAGATACTTCATCGCTGTCCCCGTCCATGTCATGTGTGGCTGGGAGTCAGACCCGCCTGAAACGGGAACACAGCTCACGTCCGATGAGGCCTGCAGAGGTACGTACCTGTTTCAGAGGAACAGCCAAACTGAACTGATGCCTCTTCGCACCGCGTGCGTTAACGTGCATGTGAACGGTTAGGAAGGGGAAAAAAATTTTCGCCAAATTTACAAGCGGTAACTGAAAAACCTGAACTGATAGTAGGATTAATACGGGGTGTTCAAAAAGTCTCTCCGCAATGCCGTATGATTGTTAGCCCCGCGTGCCGAATGCAGCAGTGAATATACCGAAATGAAACTCAGTGAAATACAAGTTATTAATTTATTGAATATTCATTTTTACTTACAAATTTTCACATTAAATGTTGAAAGTGTGCCCCGTGCTGTTGAATACACAATTCAATTCGTCTAATCATGTTTCCAAACACAAACTGTAACATTTCTTCTGTAACAGAAGTAGTGAAACTGGATATTGCAGTTTTCAATTCATCGATGGATTTTGGACGGTTTTTATAGACAGTTGCTTTCGCTGTACCCCAGAAGAAAAAGTCAGGTGGTGTTAGGTCAGGCGATCGTGGAGGCCAAAGTCCCTGGGAAATCATGCGACCACGAAAAACATCAGCAAGCAGTGACATTGAAACGCGAGGTGAAAATAACCGTTCAGTATTTCACTTAACACTAGTTCTCCTATGAATGGGTACAGAATATCACTGCAGTATCGTTGTGCGTTCATTGTTTCGTTGAAAAATATGGGACCCACCATCCGACGTCTAGAAATTGCAATCCAAACTCCTATTTTCACAGAATGAAGTGGTTCCAATGATTAATGGATTTCCAGTACTCCACATGCGAGAATTTTGCGAGTTCATGTACCTGGATAAATGAAACCACGCCTCATCAGTGAAAAACGTTTCATTAAGAATATCATCTACGTTTACATCTACATCCACATGACTACTCTGCAATTCACATGTAAGTGCTTGGCAGAGGGTTCATCGAACCACAGTCATACTATCTCTCTACCATTCCACTCCCGAACAGCGCGCGGGAAAAACGAACACCTGAACCTTTCTGTTCGAGCTCTGATTTCTCTTATTTTATTTTGATGATCATTCCTACCTATGTAGGTTGGGCTCAACAAAATATTTTCGCATTCGGAAGAGAAAGTTGGTGACTGAAATTTCGTAAATAGATCTCGCCGAGACGAAAAACGTCTTTGCTTTAATGACTTCCATCCCAACTCGCGTTCATATCTGCCACACTCTCTCCCCTATTACGTGATAATACAAAACGAGCTGCCCTTTTTTGCACCCTTTCGATGTCCTCCGTCAATCCCACCCGGTAAGGATCCCACACCGCGCAGCAATATTCTAACAGAGGACGAACGAGTGTAGTGTAAGCTGTCTCTTTAGTGGAATTGTTGCATCTTCTAAGTGTCCTGCCAATGAAACGCAACCTTTGGCTCGCCTTCCCCACAATATTATCTATGTGGTCTTTCCAACTGAAGTTGTTCGTGATTTTAACACCCAGGCACTTAGTTGAATTGACAGCCTTGAGAATTGTACTGTTTATCGAGTAATCGAATTCCAACGGATTTCTTTTGGAACTCATGTGGATCGGAAATACAGAAGCGTCCGATCTTACCCGTCGGCTTTGACCCATGACGTCACAAATACCGCGGAAACGACTATAAACAATTCCAATATGGCGGATATAAAAACATCGCATACGTATTGTAAACACTGAAATACACAAGTTTCACAAAAAGCCTAATGACTGTAACGGGACAAGCGTGGGAAATTAGGGGTTTTTGGGTGCGGAGAAACTAAATATACAGAAATGTAGCCACCGACCGCCATTCAAAACCACGCAAAACAACGAAATAAATCAACATCACAAAACTGACCAAATACCAAAAAACACATTCCTATCCATAATCGGACACTTCCCTTAACTTATATAGCTCAACAGAACCTACCGATCACATCCCCCAATAGAAAACTAAGAAACGAAAGCTTCCCTTACACCTACATACATCGGCACTTATGCAGTTTAGCAGGTACGGGAAAAATTTTTCATTTTTTTTCAAAATTTGATCATCATGTGTCGTTATGCGGTGGGGGGAGTCTGCAGTGCCCCCCCATCCCCCCACAGGCTTCATTAGTGTCAAATCAATATTTTCGAATCATAGGCGGCCGCTGCCGCGGCCGCATTCCAAAAAAAAACTCCCAACCTAACCTCAAGTGGGCTACGCTACAGATCAATATGTTCATCAAATTGCTTCATATTACGTATACATGTTCATTAGTGTCAAATCAATATTTTCGAATCATAGGCGGCCGCTGCCGCGGCCGCATTCCAAAAAAAAAACTCCCAACCTAACCTCAAGTGGGCTACGCTACAGATCAATATGTTCATCAAATTGCTTCATATTACGTATACATGTTCATTAGTGTCAAATCAATATTTTCGAATCATAGGCGGCCGCTGCCGCGGCCGCATTCCAAAAAAAAACTCCCAACCTAACCTCGTATTCAGGGCTACGCTACAGATCAATGTGTAGGTCCCTTACGTCACGGGTCAAAGCCGACGCGTGAGATCGGATGTTTCCAACCTACACCCAATACACAAAACATACATAAATAACCAAAAAAAAAAACGGAACTTACCTCAAAAAAGTTCCAGCTCCACAAACTAGATTGGCCACCACAATCACACACAAATGCACACACGCACGCACGCACACACACACACACACACACACACACACATACAAAAACACACACACACACACACACACCAACGAAAAAATACTGAACTAAACCATGAACACACCACCAGAGAGCACGACAAACAAAAACAAGACATCTACAAACTCGCCACAATCGCAAATCAAACTCCGCGCCCTAATGACGTCACACACCACAACACGCTTACGTCACGGGTCAAAGCCGACGGGTAAGATCGGACGCTTCTGTTGACCCTGTGGATCACCTCACACTTTTCGTTATTTAGCGTCAACTGCCACCTACCACACCATATAGCAATCTTTTCTAAATCGCTTTGCAACTGATACTGGTCTTCGGATGACCTTACTAGACGGTAAATTACAGCATCATCTGCGAACAACCTAAGAGAACTGCTCAGATTGTCACCCAGGTCATTTATATAGATCAGGAACAGCAGAGGTCCCGGGACGCTTCCCTGGGGAACACCTGATATCACTTCAGTTTTACTCGATGATTTGCCGTCTATTACTACGAACTGCGACCTTCCATTTTGAACCATTGACAATAATGCAGTCTCTTGCCATGAACAGTATTTTTCAGTTCTTCCACGACTGTCACTTTGTATGGGAAAAGTTCTAATTTTTTTCCTTACAGCTGTGTAGGCCGCTCCTACACTAACATCGATTTCCTGGGCGAGTTTTCTTACTGACATGTTCGGAGCCATGGACATTTTATCGGAAATATCGAGTAGTTTATCCTCAGTCAAAACGCTAGCGCGACCACTTCTCGGTGCATCTGTCACTGAACCCGTACTTCGAAATTTGTTAATCAAATATCGCACAGAATCGCGATGTGGGAGTGTTGTCTCCGCGAAAACTAAATTAAATGTTTGACGAAATGAAACTATGTATTTACCGCCAGGTTTGAACACTTGTTCGACTAAAAACACACTTTCTTCAATGGTTAGCATTTTAACAGTGACAAAAACGAAACAAGCGAACACAAACCAAGCGAACAAAGGAACTGCCGGCCGCGGTGGTCTCGCGGTTGAGGCGCTCAGTCCGGAACCGCGCGACTGCTACGGTCGCAGGTTCGAATCCTGCCTCGGGCATGGATGTGTGTGATGTCCTTAGGTTAGTTAGGTTTAAGTAGTTCTAAGTTCTAGGGGACTGATGACCACAGATGTTAAGTCCCATAGTGCTCAGAGCCATTTTTGAACAAAGGAACTAAACTTACACGTTCATGTCTACACGTAACGACACACAGCAACGATACTATTGACGCTCGCTGAGATAACGAAACAGTGGAATGTGAGAGTCCACTTGAAGGGAAGTAACCCAGGCAGGCGAACAATTATACGGCACTGCAGAGAGACTTTTTGAACACCCTGTATTATGTAATAATAGAAAGTGCTCTTGCTGAACATTTCAGTACACTTTTAATCAACCTAACGTTAATACTGGCTTTATATATGGTGATTCAGAAATTTCTACAAACTTTGAAGTATATTTCCTTACATGAAAGAAAGGAAACAGTCATGTAAGCATATGTCCAAAAATCTGTCGTTTCCGAATTGCTAACAAAAGTTCACATTGAACGGCTTTTCAAGTACAACCCAACCACTTCGAAGTCGTCATTCAGATAAAAATTTGACTTATTGTATCCTAGATGGCGGTATGTTACACTCATATGTGGAAGGCTGTGGAATTGTACGTGACCACCACAACAGGTTACAAATGCCGTCTTCAAGGACTTTATGCAGAACACTCTCAAAGACTCACTAGACAATGTTCCCCTGGTCGTTTGTGCGTGATGCGGCTCCGACAGATTTTAGTCTCATTGTTTGAGACATAGTGGCTGGTACCTACCATGGCGGTTGGTTAGTTACAGGAGGACCAGTTCCACGTTCTACACGTTCTGTTGACCTCAGTCCTGTGGATTTTAATCGCCGTGACACCTTCGACAACTGGTTTATGCAGGAAACAACCTGGGCGCAGAAACTATTCATCGACATGTGAAAGTCTGCGGAACCATTCGTCACCGTCAGGAAGCGACAGTTCATGATTCGATGAGTGCATGCTTATATGGAAACAAGAGGACATTTGTAACATTTGCTGTGAGTTGCTGTATTTGTGACGCTTACAAGAAGACTTAACCGACGTGTTGAAAATAAAGTTTCATTAGATTTCATTAATAAACAAAGCCTCTTTGGGCGTATAGTATGAGCTTTTTTTTCTTGTATTGGTGAAAGGTAACTGACCTCACAGTTGCAAAAGTATTTCCCAATCACTCTGTGTATGTTTGTGAAGACCCGTAAAAGAAAGTGATTTTTGCTTTCCCATAGTAAGACCCACGCACGAATAATAATGATTTAACGTCTTGAAACAGGGTAACGTCTACCTAAAATGTAGATTCCACTCACGTCATCTACATCACACGTTTATTTCAATTCACTAATTACTTACGATTTAGTGTCAAAATAGAATGACAAATTGCGATGCCGTGAGTAGAAACGATCTTCACAAAGACTTCGAGGGTTTAACATTTTTGTGTTATGGTAAAAGCGCCTCATGGGATGTAAGAGCTCTGTCGTAAGTTCATCTGCTGAGTGTAGTTGAGTGTAATGGATACATGTACAGCGCGGTGTTCCGTTAGTGTTATACAGTGAAGAGTCAAAGACACGGTACACCTGCCTGGTATCGTGTAGAGCCCACGCGAGTACGCAGAAGTGCCGAAACACGACGTGGCATTGACTCGACTAATGTCTGAAGTAACGCTGGATGGAACTGATACCATCAATCCTGTAGGGCTGTCCGTAACTCCGTAAGAGTACGAGGGGCTACAGATTCCTTCTGAACAGCACGTTGCAAGGCATCCCAGATATGGTCAATAATGTTCATTTCTGGGGAGTTTGGTCATGAGCGGAATTGTTTAACCTCAGAGAAGTGTTCCTGGAGCCACTCTGTAGCAATTCTGGACATGTGGGGTGTCATATTGTTCTGCTGGAATTGCCCAGGTTCATAGGAATGCACAATGCACGTGAACGAATGCACGTTATCAGACGCGATCCTTAGTACGTGTCACCTATCAGAGTCGTATCTAGACGTATCAGGGGTTCCATATCACTCCAACTGCACACACCGCCACCATTACAGAGCCTCCATTAACTTGAACAGTACTCTGCTGACAGGCAGGGTCCACGTATTCATGAGGCTGTCTCCATACCCGTACACGTCGATTCGCTCGATACAATCTGAAACGAGACTCGTCCGATCAGACAACATGTTTCCATTCATCAATAATCCAATGTCGGTGCAGCACCGTGGTTCGCAGCCTGCTTTAACCTGTGAGTCTCCTCATAATTGGCTGAATGGACTAGTTCAAAGATAGAGGAAGTGCAGGTGGAATAAGGCCTCGTCTAGTTACTATGATGTGAAAACTAGTCAACGGATTGAGGGCAGATGGAGTTGATGAGCTGCTCAGTACTGGTTTAAAGAGGTCGTAACAATCAGACTCGTGAGACTTTATTGAGCAGAGTTGACGGAGGGTCCATTAGTTGGAAGGGGACGCCGTAAGCTAGCAGCGACAGCCTCTGGAGGCGGTGGGCCCCTACAGCACGTGGGCCGCTGGCGAGGTGGCCTTGCCCCCGCTCCGCGCCGGGACACAGAACAGGTCCTCCGGCCAGGACGGCCACCGGCGCCACCACCGCGGCTACAAATAGCGCCGGACAATGGGCGGCCTCAAGGCTGCAACCTGCCTCTGCAGCAGGCTACCCCTCCCCCCCAGCCACAGGCTGCTCGCCCTCCTTTGTCTCATCTCGTGTCACACATGGTACGCAGCTTGACAGTTCTTAAGAAACGCTCACGTGTTACCAGGCTGGGTTACAGCTCTGTAAAGCCGTCCTCACGCGGGAAGTAGGAGCTGATGTGGAAGTGTAACTGTACGAATTTTGCTGTGTGTGAAACATGAAATAAGTTCTGCGATATTTCGGCAATGTGCTACGAAGCGTTCAACCAACTAGAGCCAAGAACGCTCTCTACATCGCGAGCCCAACTTGGGAGACGCCATATTGCACGTCATCGTTCGCAGTTGAAGCCCATATTTGTTAGGTTTTACATTTTAACTTTACATTCTATGAATATCTGCCACCACATCGAGGATCTCTCTAAAACGCGCCGTTATTGCTACGATTTACCGTAATAAAATAATGCGAAACGTCATATATTAGTGATTAAAGAGTCTTCTAATTTGGTTATTTTAATACCATAATTTATATGTAGCTCGTGGTCTTGCGGTAGCGTTCTCGCTTCCCGCTCACGGGGTCCCGGGTTCGATTCCCGCCGGGGGCAAAGATTTTTCCTGCCGCGAGATGACTGGGTGTTTTTGTGTCGTCTTCATCATCATCATTCATCCGTATTAAGGTCGGAGGAAGGCAATGGCAAACCACTTCCACAAGGACCTTGCCTACTACGGCGGTGCGGGCCTCCCGCA
Organism: Schistocerca piceifrons; assembly: GCF_021461385.2. Classification (NCBI taxonomy): domain Eukaryota; kingdom Metazoa; phylum Arthropoda; class Insecta; order Orthoptera; family Acrididae; genus Schistocerca; species Schistocerca piceifrons. The sequence goes on along the minus strand of NC_060138.1, from coordinate 352,634,747 downwards.
TCGTCCCCAACGCTCCTCGCAGTATGGGCCCAGATCATCATCATCATCATCAACTTGTATGTTACTAAAATGTTCCGTTGCAAGGGAACATCACATCGAAGGTTCATCACAAACTCGTTGTTCTTGGTGCAGCTTCTTATAATTAAACGGCCTTTAATAACGCATCGGCGATTAAAGCCTTTGAGGAGAATATACGAGGTGCATTCAAGTTCTAAGGCCTCCGATTTTTTTTTCTCCGGACTGGAAAGAGATAGAAACACGCGCATTGTTTTAAAATGAGGCCGCGTTCATTGTCAATACGTCCCAGAGATGGCAGCACCGTATGGCAGATGGAATTTTACCGCCAGCGGCGAGAATGAGAACTGTTTTAAATACTTAAAATGGCGACGTTTTCCTTACTTGAACAGCGTGCAATCAATCGTTTTCTGAATTTGCGTGGTGTGAAACCAATTGAAATTCATCGATAGTTGAAGGAGACATGTGGTGATGGAGTTATGGATGTGTCGAAAGTGCGTTTGTGGGTGCGACAGTTAAATGAAGGCAGAACATCGTGTGACAACAAACCGAAAGAACCTCGGGCTCGCACAAGCCGTTCTGACGACATAATCGAGAAAGTGGAGAGAATTGTTTTGGGGGATCGCCGAATGACTGTTGAACAGATCGCCTCCAGAGTTGGGATTTCTGTGGGTTCTGTGCACACAATCCTGCATGACGACCTGAAAATGCGAAAAATGTCATCCAGGTGGGTGCCACGAATGCTGACGGACGACCACGACTGCCCGTGTGGCATGTTGCCAAGCAATGTTGACGCGCAATGACAGCATGAATGGGACTTTCTTTTCATCGGTTGTGACAATGGATGAGACGTGGATACCATTTTTCAATACAGAAACAAAGCGCCAGTCAGCTCAATGGAAGCACACAGATTCACCACCACCAAAAAAATTTCGGGTAACCGCCAGTGCTGAAAAAATGATGGTGTCCATGTCCTGGGACAACGAGGGCGTAATCCTTACCCATTGCGTTCCAAAGGGCACTACGGTAACAGGTGCATCCTACGAAAATGTTTTGAAGAACAAATTCCTTCCTGCACTGCAACAAAAACGTCCGGGAAGGGCTGTGCGTGTGCTGTTTCACCAAGACAACGCACCCGCACATCGAGGTAACGTTACGCAACAGTTTCTTCGTGATAACTTTGAAGCGATTCCTCATGCTCCTTACTCACCTGACCTGGCTCCTAGTGACTTTTGGCTTTTTCCAACAATGAAAGACACTCTCCGTGACCGCACATTCACCAGCCGTGCTGCTATTGCCTCAGCGATTTTCCAGTGGTCAAAACAGACTCCTAAAGAAGCCTTCGCCGCTGCCATGGAATCATGGCGTCAGATTTGTGAAAAATGTGCACATCTGCAGGGCGATTACGTCGAGAAGTAACGCCAGTTTCATCGATTTCAGGTGAGTAGTTAATTAGAAAAAAAATCGGAATTACGCCGTCGGCAGCATATTATTTCTGCCATTATACGTGGTCGCTATTATATTTCTCACCATCCACGGAATCATGTTCCTATGACTTCCAAACCACAAAATGAAACGTACGTAACTTTGAAATCGGGTATTACTGCTGTGCCTGACGACAGCATCACTGTACCCCATTCGGAGCCCGCCCGGTTAGCCGAGCGATCTAACGCAAGGCTTTCCAGAGCGGGAAGGAGCGCCTGGTCCCCGGCACGAATCCGCCCGGCAGACTTGTGTTGAGGTCCGGTGAGCCGGCCAGACTGTGGATGGTTTTAGGCGGTTTTCCATCTGCCTCGACGAATGCGGGCTGGTTCCCCTTCTTCCGCCTCAGTTACACTATGTCGGCGATTGCTACGCAAACAAGTTCTCCACGTACGCGTACACCACCATTACTCTACCACGCAAACATAGGGGTTACACTCATCTGGTGTGAGACGTTCCCTTGGGGGGGTCCACCGGGGGCCGAACCGCACAATAACCCTGGGTTCTGTGTGGGGCCGCGGAGGGGTAGAGTGGACTGCGGTAGTCGTCGAGGGGTTGTGGACCACTGCGGCTGCGGCGGGGACGGAGCCTCTCCGTCGTTTCTAGGTCCAAAGTTAACATAAAATACAATACAATACCCCATTCGGAGGTAACCGCTGAGAATCCTCGTGGTGGATGAAATATTCGTGGCTGGTATTTACCTGAACAAGGGCTGGAGATGATGGACCGGTAAGTTCCCGATCACCAGTCCTCGTGTCAACATCCTGGGTTAAATGCAGATGATTTCCACAATGTCTCGAGGGGTGAAGTCATTTGACACTCTTGAGGGTGAGCAGTCTGTCGGATACGTAGGTTAAGCTTGGAGGCATACTTGACGCTGTTAGAGATGAACAATATTTCCTTGAGAGAGAAAATACCTATTTCCACAAATAAGCATGGGTTTAGAAAGCGTGACTCGTGCGAAACTCAGCTTACCCTTTCCTCGCGCGATATCCTTCAAACGATAGATGCATGTCAACAGGCCAAGTCCAAGATCCTGTATTCTCCGAAAGTGTTGAAATAGTGTCTGGACTGCATATAATCGGCGTAACGTTGCAAAGCGACAGGTTATTTACCGAGCACTTGAGGTTGGTTTTAGGGAAGGCAAATGGGTGGCTTTGGTTTGTTGAGAGAACTGTAGAAAACTGTAGCTCATCTATAAATGAACAGACTTCTTGTGCAAATCATTTTTGAATACTGCTCGAGTGTTTGGGATGTCCAGCGGGTTGGTCTAAAGGAACTCGTGGAAGCAATTCAAAGGCACGCTGCTAGATTTGTTACCGGTAGGTTCGACCAACGCTCGAGTATTACGGAAGCGCTTTGAGAACTCTAATGGAAATCCCTGGAAAGGCGTTCGTTTCGCAAAAAACCGTTGAAAAAGTTTAGAGAACCGCTATACCTGACAGACTGCCACCAACCTGTCTTGCGTAAGACTGCGAAGACAGTGAAAGAGAAATCAGGGCTCACGTACGGAAGCATATAGACGTTTTTCTCTCGCTCCCTCTGAGTGTGGAACAGGAAAGGGAATGAGTAGTCGTGTTCCAAGGTACCACCTCACATACACCGTATAGTTGCTTGCGAATATGTATAGAAATGTAGAAGTATCTGTACATTAGATTTACTAACGCTGGACTGAGAATTATTTCTGTGCCGACTCGTACCAATGCGGAAAATTTTCGTTTAGAATGAACAATGAATGGGCCTTCGAATTTATGAGTGAGTGATAATGTAGCTGCCGAATTCCACTATTTTGGACAGCTTTTTTTAAACAGTATTTCATTGTATGTTAACCGGGTGTCTTACGACGGATAGGCTCCGTCCCCGCCGCAGTGGTCCCCCCCCCCCCCCTCCCCCTGGGAACGTCTCATCAACACCAGACGAGTGAAACCCCTATGGTGTACGAGTACGTGGCGAACTTTTTTGCGCAGCCATCGCCGACATAGTGTAGCTGAGGCGGATTATGGGGAACCAGCCCTCATTCGCCGAGGCAGATGGAAAAGCCTAAAAACCATCCACGGACTGGTCGGCTCACCGGACCTTATTAAACGGTACTTTGACTTTGTGTCATAAAATGTAATTCTAAGTGGAAAATGTGTCTCTTTAAACGGACAAAATGCTGACATCTTAACGATCACCAACAGCTTCATTTTTATTATGCGGTAAACGTAAACAGTTTGTGGTGCGTAACGTGGTCGCTCTTTGGCTCCTGAGGCTAGTTTCACTATTCTTTCGTCGCAGTCATTGTAAAATTTTGTGGGAGTTGTCTATTCTCAGTTTTGTAACGCATAAATCAAGTAATATCCCTCTATGAAGGTCATTTGGTGCCGGCCGCTGTGGCCGAGTGGTTCTAGGTGCTTCAGTCTGGAACCGCGCGACCTCTACGGTCGCAGGGTCGAATCCTGCCTCGGGTGTGGATGTGTGTGATGTCGTTAGTTAGGTTTAAGTAGTTGTAAGTTCTAGGGGACTGATGACCTCAGAAGTTAAGTCCCACAGTGTTCAGAGCCATTTGAACCATTTTTGGTCATTCGGTCTCTCAGTGCGTAGTTGCGAGTGATTAACACGAGAAGATATAACAATAATTTGCATGCGAAAGGAATAGGGTATAATGACAGAGAGGAAGCGGTTCGGTATATCCCCTTAAAATTTAGAGTGCAGTCGCTGACTTTCTTATAAATTAGCGCAGGCTGCACTGAATGGTGAACGTATAACGAAGTATGTATCAGTATCCCGCAAGCTGATTGTTCCCTACTACGTTAGCTCCGACTTGCAGTTGAGGCAATCGACTTCGCTACTGGTGCTCTCTGGTGCTTATCTGATGCTGATACGTCACTGGCGCGCATCGAGGAACGTAGGAATGACGTTGCTCCCAGACAACTGCAGAGCAGTTAGGTGTTACAGATGATACTGAGAAGGCAGACAGGGAACCAGGAATTATCTACGATGAAAGACGCACCGCCGAGCGTATGACGTCCCCAAATGTGGGGGAAGGTAAAGAGCGTACACATACATCGCAGTGAGGACAGTCGCGCAGTGTATTAGAAATTTCGAGTGACGCGGCAGCCTGTATCGTCTGTCATGAATCTTCTCTATATCCGAATCCCGCTCCAGCTACTGCCGGGTCTGGGAGCTGACGAGTCCTCTCCATTTGGCTCAGTCCTCCCACCACTTTTCTTCCTCCACTTGCTGCCAGGTCACACCTCTCCTTTCTACAGATATTCTCACTCCCCTTTTCCACTGTGTTCTTGGGCGCCCTCTAAGTCTTTTCCCACCCATCTTTAGTTTTTCCATAATTTTGCGGAGTCTCTGCCCATGCATCCTCTTAACATGCCCATACCATCTTAATCTCTTTCTTTCAATTTCTTCTCTCATACTTTCTTGTTTGAGGTCCTTTCTAATCTCTACATTCCTTACTCTGTCCATTCTTGTTTTTCCCTTAACTGCTCTGAGAAATTTCATTTCCCCTGCTTGCAGTCTGCTCCAGTCCCTTTCTGTCATTGTCCATGTTTCTCCACCATAGGTGATAATAGGGATGTCATAATTTTTATACATAAGGAGTTTTGCTCTTTCTGAAACGTCATTATTCCAAATCAGGTGTTTTATTGTTTGGTAGAAATTGCCTCCCTTCTGTAACCTCCTATCCGTAGATATTTCACTCCCTAAATAAGTAAAACTTTCTACCACTTTGAGGGGTTCTCCATTCAAGGTAATATTTCTGTTGATTCCTTTCTCTCTTCCAAATACCATTACTTCACTCTTATCTTTATTTATTTTTAATCCATACCTTTTCATTATTTCGTTCCACGCATCAAGCTGTAACTGTACATCTACCTCTTTATCACCCCATATTACCATACATCGGCAAAAATCATCTTTTTGTCTTTGTCTTTTACTATATCTTTAACTGCCCTATTCATTCCCACCATCACAACATTAAAAAGTGCAGGAGATAGAATACTTCCTTGCTTAAGTCCTTGTCTTTTTTCGAAGTATTCAGAGTTCCCCAATGCTGTTCTAATTCTACAATTGTGTCCTCTGTACATTGTCGTTATAACATTAATGTATCCATCTTCTATATCTATCTTCTTCATTTCTTCCCAGAGTCTTTCCCTGTCAACTGAGTCATATGCCTTTTCTACGTCTGTAAAAACCATTATCACCCTTTTGTTATACTCCCAACTTTTTTCCATCAGTTGACGGATAGAAAATATCAGGTCGATCGTGCTTCTTCCTTTCCTAAACCCATGCTGTTCTTCACTCTGCTCCTTTTCTATCTTTTCACTTATTCGATTTAGTGAAATTCTTTCAAAACTCTTGGCTGTATGACTCATAAGGATTATTCCTCTGTAGTTTTTACAAAGTCTTTTATTGCCTTGCTTGAAGATGGGAACAAGGTCTCCTGTTCTCCAGTCGTCAGGTATTGTACTATTCCTCCACACGCTTGATAGTACTCTATACAGCCACTGCATTCCCACTGGACCTGCTGCTCTTATCATGTCCACTGGTACTTCATCAGGTCCTGGGGCTTTCCCCCCCCCCCCCTCCCATTTATCTACTTCACAGCTTTTTCCATTTCTTTCCATGTAATTTGTCGTAATTCTGCTTCCCAACTTCTCTCAATTTCTCCATTATTTGTTGTTTCCTCATGTACCCGCTCCTCAGCGTTTAACAGCTTCTTAAAATGTTTTTTCCAGAGATCTTTTATATTCCCTGGATCTTCAATAATGGTACCGTCCTCTGTCATGAATCTAAAACGAAAATATCTGTTATAGGATCGACTGAGTTATTTGTTGAAATAAGGCGCTACCTTGATAACCCAGATCCCAAGATTGCAGTTGAAGTGCTCGATGTGAAATCCTTTTAAATGCTCTGGTCATTGCAGAAATCATAAGAGCGAACCATGCCTCAACATTTCACTCTAGCCTAGAATTTCATACTGTCCGGAGAAACCGTTTGCAAACTGAGGTCTTTGTAACAATGGGTTGTGCGGAATCCCGGTATTACTGGAATAGACTTTAGTTATTATGCACCCGGACAGCAAATTTCTCACCTTTTTAATGGTTGCACAGTGAAGTCCAGGAGGCTCGTTTTTCGCAATAATTGTTAAAATATTTAGTGTCCTGAAAGTTTCTTAAAGGCACTGTGTACTGAAACGCTTGGGAACGCGTAATAAGCAACGAAATGAAAAGCAAATCTGGTTTGCGTGGAAAGCGTCCAGCATAAACTTTCTATGCTATTTCTCAGAACATTGCGTGTGCTGTTGCATGACGTACGTTAAAAAGCCACGATAATAACGGCGCAGCGAGCGAACGACCGCGCGAGTAGTAGTTCAGTAATAAAGAGAGGACGAGATGAGTTCGTTTACATCTACTTTCATACTCGCCAAACCACTGTGAAGTGCATGGAAACGGGTACTTTCCGTCGTACCACGTACTACAGCTTCTTCCCGTCCCCTTCAGATATGGAGCGTGGGATGAATAATTGCTTAAATGCCTCTTAGTGCGCTGTAATTACTCTTATTTTGTCTTCGCAACCCCTACGGGAGCGATAGGTAGGGGGTTGTAGTATACTCCACAAGCTTCCTTACTTGACGTCGGTTCCTGAAGATTTTTAAGTAGACCTTCGTGGAATAGTCTGCGTCTGTTTTCAAGTGTGTGACAAATCTGGTGTTTCATCATTTCTGTGACTCTCTCACGTGAGTCAAAACAAATCTGTGACCATACGTACTGACCTTGTACGTATACGTCGAATATCCTCTGACAGTCTAATTTGGTGCGGATCACACACACTTAAGCAGTATTCTAGGTGGGTCTCACAAGTGATTTGTAAGCAATCACCTTTGTTGATTGATTGCATTTGTCTATTACTCTACCAATTACTCTGCCGTCTGAGCCTAAGCGCTTACATGCCGCCGAGACCCCAGTCAGACGTGAACTGCATATTGGAAAGAAACTTGGCTCGCTGAGGAAAAGAAATCGGAGTAATTCGAAGACTACCGTTTCGGGACGCACTGCATGCGGGGAAGGAGACATGCGAGTAAACGAAACGCTTCCTCACTGTCTGTTGGGGGTAACGAAATGGAGGAATACAAATCTACCGACTCGTCCCGAGTCGGGCATTACGTACGAGGAAAAAAGCGTGTCTTTAACGTAACGTTTCAGGCAACTGCGAAACACCACTTAGTTTCTGTGCTGGCGGAAGCTGTCGTCAGCACACCAGGCGGCGAAGAGGTTGCGAGAAGATCGGCAACAGGAGCAAGCAACTCGCCTCAGGAGAGAGACCAAAGAAAAACTCGCAAAGAACGCGCCGCCAACGTCCTCTGGGCCGCCAGTGTTTAGATCGTCGCCGCAGTCCGGAGGGCCCAGTCAAGTTATCCAGTGAGTCAATGAGTCAAGTCATCAGACGCAGCCCAGTGGGAGTCAGTCAATACTTAGCGACCAGAATAGTGGTGCTTAGCGGGACTTGTACTTCAGCAGCAGCGAAGCTAACGTGGACTGTTACGGAAGAGCTTGTACCACGACATCTGGACTATCTCAAGTTAAGTAGCTCTCTGTTTACGAGGGGCGTTTGAAAAGTCCGTGCAAAAATAAAAACTACTTTCGCGTTTGGAGTAAACCTTTTTTATTTTCCGACATAGTCTCCTTTTAGACTTACACACTGCGTCCAACGCTCTTCTAATTTCTTGATCCCTTTCGAACAATAGGAATTGTCCAAGTCTGCAAAATAGCTATTAGTTGCTGCAATCACCTCTTCGTTTGAATAAAATCTGTGTCCCGCCAGCCATTTCTTCAAATTTGGGAACAAATAGTAGTCCGAGGGAGCCAAGTCTGGAGAACAGGGGGGATGTGAAACGAGTTGGAATCTTATTTCCATTAATTTTGCGACCACAACTGCTGAGGTGTGTGCTGGTGCATTGTCGTGATGGAAAAGGACTTTCTGCGGTCCAATCGCTGGCGTTTTCCTTGCAGCTCGGTTTTCAAACGGTCCAATAACGATGAATAATATGCACCTATAATAGTTTTACCCTTTTCCAGATAGTCGATGAGGATTATCCCTTGCGAATCCCAAAAGACAGTCGCCATAACCTTTCCGGCCGAAGGAATGGTTTTCGCATTTTTTGGTGCAGATTCTCCCTTGGTAACCCATTATTTAGGAGTATAGTAATGTATCCGGTTACATCCACAGTGAAGAAGCGACGCTTAAAGTGCTGCGGATTCTTCCTGAACAGCTGCAAATCATCCTTGCCATACTTCACACGATTCCGTTTTTGGCCAAGCGTGAGGAATCGCGGAACCCATCTTGCGGATAGCTTTCTCATGTCCAAATGTTTATGCAAAATATTATATGCCCGTTCATTCGAGTTGCCCACAGCACCAGCAATCTTACGCATCTTAACTCTTCTGCCATCCATCACCATATGATGGATTTTATCAATGATTTCTGGAGTCGTTACCTCCACAGGGCGTCCAGAACGTTCAGCATCACTTGTGCCCACATGGCCACTCCGAAAATTTTGAAAGCACTTACAGACTGTTCTAATCGAAGGTGCAGAGTCACCGGAATGTTTATCAAGCGGCCAGTGTCGTCGTTCCCGGCGTATTGAGCTCCTGAGGGCGGGCGGCCGTATTAAATCCCCACCCCCTGCGAGGCGCTCTCTCCGCGGTCCGCGTCCGCTCGTCAGCGGTCGCTGAGACGCTGGCTTCGGCGTCTGTGGTGGCGTCGGTGTAATTGCCTCGTCCGCCCTAGTCGCCCGTTCGTTTCCTTTGCTGAGCGTCTTTTTAATTAGACTCAGTGCGGGTTCCCATGTCCTGCTGAGGTTGTAGCTGCAATCTCGGTTGATGAGTCCGTCCCTGGTACGAATTTCGATAGCCTCTCTAACGACGCTGTCCCAGTATTTAGATGTCTGTGCGAAGACCCTGGTATGTTGGTAGTCTATTTCATGATTTTCGGACAAACAGTGCTCTGAGACCGCCGAATTTTTGGGGTACCCAAGTCGAGTGTGCCTCTGATATTCTCGGCAACGATCTTCGATGATGTGCTCTGTCTGTCCAATATGTCTTCTCACATTGACACGGAATCTGGTATATGCCGGCCTTTCGCAAACCGAGGTCGTCTTTGACACTTCCCAATAATGCTCTTGTTTTATTTGGTGGGCAAAAGACAGTTCCTACTCGGTGTTTCCTCAATATTCGTCCAGTTTTCCCGGATAGTGCGCCAGTATACGGTATATAGGCAGTGGCCATCTCTTCCTCCGTGACTTCTTCCGTCTCCACACGCTGTACTGTAGAGGTGGGGCGAAGAGCGCGTCTGATCTGCCATTCCGAGTACCCGTTTTTCCAGAATACAGTTCTAAGGTGTTCGAGCTCTTGGGGCAGACACTCTGCGTCAGAGATGGTGCGCGCCCTGTGCACCAGTGTTTTTAGCAGCCCATTCCTCTGCGCAGGGTGGTGGCAGCTATCCGCAATTATCTTGACTCACAAATCGCTATCGATGGCTCCTTCGTTCCCGAAATAGCAAACCGCGAAATGCATGACTTAAATGGCAAACAGTGACTGCTGTGCTAATAGGAATATCCTGGACAGGCTCAGTTCGAAAACATACCGCTGTGCAATCCACTCAGTTCCCTTCTACGATGCAAAATGTTGATCGGAGAAAAGAAACGAGCCAGAGCAACGACTTGGTGTAAGTGAAACCAAAGTGCTTTGGTGAACACCTGGCCTTGCACTTCGTTATCATATGACTAACGACAAGATTCGCAAGCGGTACGGAGTGGCATCTATTGTTAACCCGTCTTCAGTGTATAATTTTAATTAATATTTTGTTTATACTGGTTGCTGGTGAGGAGGAAAGTTAGTTATTAGTATTTTATTGATGATCTCATTCATAAGCAGTCATATAACAGTCATCACAGTCTCTCAAGAAAGTTATAATTAGTCTTTACTTATTTAGTCAGAATCGGACGATGACTCTCCTTGTCCGCAGTCTCGATGATTCGTAGCTATCTGCAATCCTGTGTAAATAAAATGTCTTGGTTTTCTGCGTTGCGTAGTCAGTCGTGAAACGTCAGATCAAGCGGAAAGTTTGCTTTGATAGAGTTTAATTACACGATCTAATAATTGCAGGTTCGTTTCCAATTCATCGGAAATTCCCTTCTGATTACCAACGAAACGACACCTCCGTGCAAATTTCCAATTAGAGAATACATATATAATGAAATTCCTTACACACCTTTGACGTAAATGCTCAGTATATATTTTCTTAAGTAGCATACAATATGTTTTCAATCTCTTTCTTCCAGCAATCTCGATAGCAAAATTACAATTATTCAGTGCGGCTATTCGGCACGGAGAAGATCCTAGAAGTCCTCTCAACACACGAGAGAGAATATTACAAAGAGTAATTATGCGCTCATGGAATAATAATAGTACTGTACTACTTTGCGCATCGATTCTGCGAGTATATAGATGGTCAAGTAGGAAACGTAGTTCACTCATAGAATTGTGCAGGGATAATTAGTAGAATATAAAGAGATATTACATGTGGTAAAAAATGAAATGATAGGGTGGCATTGTTGGCCAGGAGGCACAATTCGGGGAAGATTGGCCGCCGAGTGCAAGTCTCATTTCAGTCGATGCCACATTGGGCGACTTGCGTGCCGGTGATGAGGATGAAATGATGATGAGGACAACACAACACCCAGTCCACGAGCGGAGAAAATCCCGAAGCTGGCCGGGAATCAAACCCTGGCACGCTGCGTGGGAGGCAAGCACGTAAACACCTAACGAAGGAAGCGGAAGTCTACAGTGGTATGGACACGTAGCAGATCCAGAAATAGTAGCAAAACGCTGGTTTTCGGTGTAAGCCGGTGGTAAACGACCATTAGGAAGCGTGAGATCGCGGCAGTTGGAGGACGAAAGCCAGAAGTGCGGACCCCTTCACACTGTAGGGCAAACGCCGAGGAAGAAGAAACTGATACCTACACCTACATCTACATACATACTCCACAATCCACCATACGGTGCGTGGCGGAGGGTACCTCGTACCACAACTAGCATCTTCTCTCCCTGTTCCACTCCCAAACAGAACGAGGGAAAAATGACTGCCTATATGCCTCTGTACGAGCCCTAATCTCTCTTATCTTTGTGGTCTTTCCGCGAAATGTAAGTTGGCGGCAATAAAATTGTACTGCAGTCAGCCTCAAATGACAGTTCTCTAAATTTCCTCAGTAGCGATTCACGAAAAGAACGCCTCCTTTCCTCTAGAGACTCCCACCCGAGTTCCTGAAGCATTTCCGTTACACTCGCGTGATGATCAAACCTACCAGTAACAAATCTAGCAGCCCGGCAGCCCGCCTCTGAATTGCTTCTATGTCCTCCCTCAATCCGACCTGATAGGGATCCCAAACGCTCGAGCAGTACTGAAGAATAGGTCGTACTAGTGTTTTATAAGCGGTCTCCTTTACAGATGATCCACATCTTCTCAAAATTCTACCAATGAACCGAAGACGACTATCCGCCTTCCCCACAACTGCCATTACATGCTTGTACCACTTCATATCGCTCTGCAATGTTACGCCCAAATATTTAATCGACGTGACTGTGTCAAGCGCTACACTACTAACGGAGTATTCAAACATTACAGGATTCTTTTCCCTATTCATCTGCATTAATTTACATTTATCTATATTTAGAGTTAGCTGCTATTCTTTACACCAATCACAAATCCTGTCCAAGTCATCTTGTATCCTCCTACAGTCACTCAACGACAACACCTTTCCGTATACCACAGCATCATCAGCAAACAGCCGCACATTGCTATCCACCCTATCCAAATGATCATTTATGTAGATAGAAAGCCGGCCGCGGTGGTCTCGCGGTTCTAGGCGCGCAGTCCGGAACCGCGCGACTGCTACGGTCGCAGGTTCGAATCCTGCCTCGGGCATGGATGTGTGTGATGTCCTTAGGTTAGTTAGGTTTAAGTAGTTCTAAGTTCTAGGTTCTAGGGGACTGACGACCACAGCTGTATGTCCCATGGTGCTCAGAGCCATTTTGTAGATAGAAAACAACAGCGGACCTACCATACTTCCCTGGGGCACTCCAGATGATACCCTCGCCTCCGATGAACACTCACCATCGAGGACAACGTACTGTGTTCTATTACTTAAGAAGTCTTCGAGCCACTCACATTCTTGGGAACCAATCCCATGTGCTCGTACCTTAGTTAGGAGTCTGCAGTGGGGCACCTAGCCAAACGCTTTCCGGAAGTCAAGGAATATGGCGTCCGTCTGATACCCTTCATCCATGGTTCGCAAGATATCATGTGAAAAATGAGCGAGTTGCGTTTCGCAGGAGCGATGGTTTCTAAAGCCGTGCTGATGCATGGACAGCAACTTCTGTCTCAAGGAAATTCATTATATTCGAACTGAGAATATGTTAGAGAATCCTGCAACAAACCGATGTTAGGGATATTGGTCTGTAATTTTGAGGATCCGTCCTTCTACCCTTCTTATATACAGGCGTCACCTGCGCTTTTTTCCAGTCGCTCGGGACTTAACGTTGGGCAAGAGATTCGCGATAAATGCAAGCTAAGTAAGGAGCCAATGCAGTAGAGTACTCTCTGTAGAACAGAATTGGAATCCCATCAGGACCTGGCGATTTATTTGTTTTCAACCCATTCAGCTGCTTCACAACCCCAGGGATGTCTATCACTATGTCCTCCATACGGGAATCGGTAAAATGTGTGAACATAGTTCTGTTAGCGTAAGGAGTCTAAGCGAATTGTTGTTGGTGTTGATGCTGAAGGGGCACTGACCTTCGAAAGTTGAAACAAACGATTTGTTGAGGGAGGACGGGAGGCGAGAAGGGGTGCCGCAAATCCTCTGGCCTTGGGCGCCGCCATCTGTAAATGCACCCCCGAGTGTTTGAGATCTAACAGTATGTGTGTCTGACGAGCGGGGAGTCAACGACCGGTGAAGGCGCATCCGTGTGGGAGACACCGAAGACGCGGCGCGCGGCGAGTGCAGCAGACAGCGGGCGGCGAGGTGGCGAAGGGGCGGTCGCCGGAGCAGTGACCGCCGCCGCCACCACCAGCAGCAGCCGGCGCTGCCGGTGCCAAATACCGCAGCAGCAGCAGCCAGAAGCTCCCAGGAATCCGACTCCGCCGCCACCGCACTGCCGCGGGCAAGGCCACTCGCTGCTGCAGCGCCTGGCACTGCCTGCACAAATGGTTGCCCGCAGCAGTGAAAAATCTGGTGCGCAGCAGCACGGAATGAGCCACATATCGGTTAGCCTATCCTCATCTGGTGGCTGAGGTCATGGTCTGTCTATCTCTGAGGTCCACAAGAAAGACAAGCCGTGGCGCGTACGTACATCACAGCACGTGACATTGCAGGAGTAACTACACACATCAAAAAAAAGTTTTGCATCACCTCGGTTCCGAGAGTTCCGGAACCTGTACAGAAAATTGGAATAGAAATCAGCATGAACATCATTTCCGCCCTTTATACTGCTCATGAAAACCACACATTGCATGTTGTACCACCATACAGCGAGACCTTGAGAGGTGGTACCACCATACAGCGAGATCTTCAGAGGTGATGGTCCAGATTGCTGTACACACCGGTACCTATAATACTCAGTAACACGTCCTCTTGCATTGATGCATGCCTGTATTCGTCGTAGCATACTATCCACAAGTTCATCAAGCCACTGTTGGTCCACAGTGTCCCGCTCCACAGCGCAGATCCCTCAGAGTGATTGGTGGGTCTCGTCGTCCATAAACAGCCCTTTTCAGTCTATTCCAGGCATGTTGGCTAGGGTTCATGTCTGGATTACATGCTGGCCACTCTAGTCGAGCGATGTTGTTATCCTGTAGGAAGTCATTCACAAGATGTGCACGATGAGGGTGCGAACTGTCGTCCATGAAGACGAATGCCTCGCCAGTATGCTGCCGATATGGTTGCACTATAGATCGGAAGACGGCATTCACGTATCGTACATCCGTTACGGCGCCTTCCATGACCACTAGCGGCGTATGTCGGCCCCACATAATGCCGCCCCAATACAGCAGGGCACCTCCACCTTGCTGCATTCGCTGGACAGTGTGTCTAATGCGTTCAGCCTGACCGGGTTGCCTCCAAACACGTCTCCGACTATTGTCTGGTTGAAGGCATAAGCGACACTCATCAGTGAAGACAACGTGATGCCAATGCTAAGCAGTCTATTCGGCAGGTTGTTGGGCCCATCTGTACCGCGCTGCATGGTGTCGTGATTGCAGACATGGACCTTGTCATGGACGTCGGGAGTGAAGTTGCGCATCATGCAGCCTATTGCGCACAGTTAGAGTCGTAACACGACGTCCTTTGGCTGCACGAAAAGCGTTATTAAACATGGTGGCGTTGCTGTCAGGGTTCCTCCGAGCCATAATCCGTAGATAGCGGTCATCCACTGCAGTAGTAGCCCTTGGGCGGCCTGAGCGAGGCATGTCATCGACAGCTGCTGTCTCTCTGTATCTCCTTCATGTCCAAACAAAATCGCTTTGATTCACTCCTAGACGCCTAGACACTTCCATTGTTGAGAGCCCTTCGTGGCTCAAAGTAACAATGCGGACGCGATCGACACGCGGTATTGACCGTCTAGGCGTGGTTGAACCACAGACAATACGAGCCGTGTGCTTCCTTCCTGGTGGAATGACTGGAACAGATCAGCTTTCGGACCCCCTCCGTCTAATAGGCGAAGCTCATGCATGGTTGTTTACATCTTTGGGCGGGTTTACTGATATCTCTGAACAGTCAGAGGGACTGTGTCTGTGATACAATATCCATAGCTTACGTTTATCTTCAGGAGTTCTTGGAACCGGGGTGATGCAAAACTTTTTTTGATGTGTGTGTTTCAGCCAAGTTCAGTAATTCTTGACTGCGCGTTGAAATACATGCAAGCTCTTGATAGTAAATGACAATGTTAAGACCTTTAATGGGTACCTTTTCAATTACATGTTGATTTCACGTGGGCCCTGTACGGAGCCGACCGTTCGCGAAACGTGGCGGGCAAGCCAACTGATGTGGCGTCACAAGTTCGTTGCAGGGTCTGTATTTGTCGTGAGACCCCGATACCTCTCAAACCGTTGCTTGCCTGTAGAGAATGGAAGTCTGTATCCAACAACAGCAGCAGACACACCCAGCGGGTTACAGGTCTGGCCAGTCTTTCACCCTGAGACAGTTCCATTTCTTGCAATCGTAAGAATTTTTGTTAGATTTATTTAGATAACTTCTAATTCCGAGCGCAAATTTTTACCCTAAACGTAAGTTTATTCTTATAATGTGCCTCTGCCACGTTGTTACGGGGTCTAACCAGAAATCCCTTGGGAAAATTACCCTGACTTATTAAAAGTATCAGGATACATCCTCCTAGTGCGGAATTGAAAGCTAGATGTTACGAGAAGCAGACGGACCAGTATAAAAGGAGACGATCAGTATTTTGTCGTCAGTAAAGAAGTTCTAACAGCAGAGATGGTCTGTTAAGAGAACTTAATTACTTCGGGCATGTATTGGTCATTGTATGTCAACTGAGCAACAAATCCATCCGATTTCAACCCTTCTAAAGCTAGCCAAACGGACTGTTGCTGATGTGATTAGGAACTAGTACCGAGAAAGAACAATCGCAGCGAAAGTGAGATCAAGCGGACCTCACATACTGACGGACACCATTGTGATGGGTGGTAGTACAAAATCACATGAAATCAGCGGGAGAAATCACTCGAGTTCTAAACTGCTACTGGCGGTCCAGATAGTGCACTGACTGTGCTTAGGGAGTTAAAAAGGATGGGGTACAACGGTCGATCAGTTCCTCACAAGCCACATACGAAGATCATTCAATAATTAAAAAGGCAAATTGGTCTTGAGAAAAAAGCGTTTATTTTTACAAAAAAAATACTTTTCCTACTTTTCAACATAATACCCTTGACCATTTATGCACTAGTTCCAACGGCCTACAAGCTTTTTTATTCCGGCTGCAGCGTACTCTCTACCCTGATGCTTGAACCAATTTAGCACAAACATTTTCACGTCATTGTTTTCCTGGAACTTCTTCCCACGTAATGCCTCCTCCAGTGCGCCAAACAAATGGAAATCACTAGGCGCTAAATCAAGACTGTAAGGGGAATGAGGCAGTACTTCCCAGCCCATTTCGTCGATGGTTTCACGGGTTAGTTGAGCAATACGAGGACGTGCGTTGTCTGGATGGAGAATCACGTCTCTCCTCTCAGATCCACAACGTCTCTCTCTCTCTCTCTCTCTCTCTCTCTCTCTCTCTCTCTCTCTCTCTCTCTCTCTCATGCCTGGCTTCACCTTGTTTAAAAGCAAATACGAGTAGATGATAATTAATTGAAACCCTCAGCTGCCGGCTGGTGTTGTTGATATACCTCGATGGGGACAGCTGAAAATGTGTGCCCCGACCGGGACTCGAACCAGGAATCTCCTGCTTATATGGCAGACGCTCTATCCGCATGAGCCACCGAGGACACAGATGAATAGCGCGACTGCAGGGACTTATACCTTACACGCTTCCCGACTCCCTGTCGGGTCACACATTTTCAGGGTTTCAATTACTTATAATTTATTCTAGAGAAGCTGCACGGTCATCAATGGTATCTGTTCTTTCGAGAAAAGTTACTATCTTCATATAAATCGAATAGTGCTGGACGTTCATTGTATGCTGCCCTTCGAGATAATCACAAGGAACTGCACCTTTTGCGTCCCAAAACAATGTCAACATGACTTTTCATGCTGATGCTTGGGCCTTGAATTCTTTCTTGACAGGTGAGTTGGTGTGCTTCCACTCCACGCTTTGTCTTTTTGATTTTGGCTCACAACAGTGAACTCAAGTTTCATCACGAGTTAAAATTTTGCCGAGCAAGTGCTCACCTTCTCTTTCATAACCGGGCGCTGATAACGTCGCTGTTTTGCGCCCTAAAACACTAATCATCATCATCATCTTTCATAACGTTCCTTTAGCTCTGTGCACACTCTCAACCTTGTTCCCTTGTGTAACCACATTAACCCCATCTCACATGTTTTGCGGTACTTCAACTTGTTACAGATAATGTTATGAACTGTACCAGTAATAACGTGAACCTTATCAACTATCATTTCCACAGTCACACGGCGGCGGGCACGAATAACGTCATCAGTTCAACTTTCAAGTGAGTTGAAACTGCAACTGGTCGGCCATAAGAGTGATCGTCATTCACTGAGTCGCGACCATTTCTGAGCTGCTCTACCCTTCTGTAAAAATTTGCACGTTTCATACAACCCTCATCATAAACTTTATACATACTGCACTATATATTCAGTGGTTTCTCGCGTTCATCAAGCAAAAAACGAACAACAGAACGATGTTCAGCTGATGTGGACGTTTCAAGCGGACTCGCAATCTTGAAATGTATTTTTGAGGCTATAGACAAAACAATGTTGATACATCAGCAGTGATGCCAACTTAAAGCCATAAAAGTACCAAACTTGTCCTACTAACAGTGTTTTGCCCAGACCAATTTGTCCTTTAATTATCGAATGACCATCGTATTTCTGTAGTCAATGTTAAGCGACGCTTGGGTGCTAGAAAGAGCAGCGCCACAGGACGACTGGAAAAAAGTGGAGAGATGAATCGCGCCATATGATGTGGCAATACGATGGAAGGGTTTGGCTTTGGCGAATTCCTGGAAAACTTTACCTGCCATCGTGTGTAGTGCTAGCAGTGCAGTACGGAGCAAGTTGTATTACAGTGTGAGGGGGCGCTCCTAGTGGTTAGAGTGTGGTCCACTGCAGTCCAGGCAGTGAGTACACTTAACAACAAAACTCAAGAAGACGGCTGGGTCAGTTGTCGAAATATTGTTTATAATTCTGACACAGCAACTCGGTAGACACACAGAAGCACGCCACTGGGCAGTTACAGCGACAAAACATGAGGCCGCGACATTCTTGAGATTTTTGATTTCATTTTGTAGAAGATTTTCAATAAGAGGCCTAAAGCCAGTCCGTGTATCTTCTTCTCTAACATTTATTGTATTTTCAAATTCGTGATTCTTCATTAAGTTGCGAATGTGATCCCAGCTTTCATTGCTCCTAGACTGGCGAAGGGAAATTTCATACAAGAGTGCTTAGAGCAGGATCCGTCTTGTGAAACAGCCCTTACAAACTGCCTCATCAGTCTGTTTTCATCGTGTTTCATTTGTAGTAGTGGAATTAAGATATCTTGTTGCTTATATGTGTTCCATGCAACATCTTTTTAGTCCCAGGCACATAATATCTCTGATCTGGCCAAACTTTGACACTTCAGTGCTTTTCCTTTCCCGACATAACACACAGCGCACTTTTGTGTACCCAGCGTACTGTCTTTAACATCCGCATAATCTAAAACTAAATCAAACTTTACTCCATTATGAAAAAACTGTAGGTGATAGAAGAAACGAACAGTTTTGAAATCCGCATAAAAAACTAGTTAAAAGCACATAATTATTTTCTGTCATCTGATGTGAACGCTGGTGTAATTACTGTGGTACATTCGTGGCGAGGTATAACCATAGTGTAATAAGGAATCGTGACACCGTTGTGTCTGCCTTGCGATATTAACACGCCCGGGAAGAAAGGGGGTATATATGCAGTACTAATAAAAGTTAGTCTTTAGCACTCGAGACTCTACAACACTCCCTGGACACAGTAACAGGGCTAGATATTTAAAGCCCGTGTGCCTAAACCCACGTACCTGGTCCTTCCCGCGGTGGTCGATCTACTGCTGTCTGCACTGCCTGCTATGATGTGTCTTGTAATAGCTATTGTCTAGCAGGGAGAGGAGCCACTCACATCAACAATACCAAGTTGATCTGGTAGAATTCACTGTATTCTGTTAAACACTCGCATAGGGTGGGGCTGCACTGTTCAGAATGAACAATGTTCCACAATGGACGTGATCAGTATTTGCACTCCAAGTACGTGTCCGTTGTGACGTATAAGGTTGATGTCTATATGATGCCACACTGTGCATAGAACACAAAATACTCACTGTTCAGCGGATGTTTTATCAGTGTACAATTGGCACAGTTCTTCCAACAGTACTAAACAAATCAATAGCTTATAACATGAGCGTAAGCGTGATCGAATCGCCACGGGGATGCCCCATAAAATTTCGGGTATGAAATACGAACGAGAAAGTATTTGCGATTGTGATATTCAGCCAGTAAAAACGATATGTATTTCTTTCACTTAGAACTTGGGATTAGGATCATACCAGTCCACATTATTTTTCCATAACCATCGCAACGCGGTTGATTATTGTTCTCCCGACGTGACACGAAACCTTTTGGATAAACATAGATACTGCGTCGTGTACACTGAAATTAAACGCAAAGCTTGAGTGGCAAGCATTTTCAGTTACTTCACCATAACTTGTAAGATACTTGCTGCAGCCACAGCATCAACACAACACTACGCCCACGCTCCACGAAAGCTACGCCACGTCTATCCACTGTTGCTCTGCGCTCGGCAGAGAGGCAACTATCTATAGTCAACGATACAGTTCTATGCTTACACGATGTACACTTCTGTAGCCAAGGAAAAAGTTCCTAGTAACGACTGCAGAACGTTTGGGCATTGTTGCAGAGGCAGAGAGAAATACCTCCTCGTAAAGACTGCATTACTCTTCACTCCCTCGTACTGTATCAGTTGACGTCTCCAGTATTTCTAACTGTGTATAAATGCGTTTGGTTTGCGTCAAAAACTACATCTGAACGTCCATTCTATAAAAATGTTAACGAAGTGTGTTTTCTGCTATCGTTATTAAAAATCTAAATGCATATTACAAAGTGGCATTCATAAAATGTACTTGGTCGAAGGCTGTACTAAGTATTTCACGAATTTGTCGTAGTTACCACATCAGATGGTTTGTTGTTATTGTTGTGGTCTTCAGTCCTGAGACTGGTTTGATGCAGCTCTCCATGCTACTCTATCCTGTGCAAGCTTTTTCATCTCCCAGTACCTACTGCAACCTACATCCTTCTGAATCTGCTTAGTGTATTCATCTCTTGGTCTCCCTCTACGATTTTTACCCTCCACGCTGCCCTCCAATACTAAATTGGTGATCCCTTGATGCCTCAGAACATGTCCTACCAACCGATCCCTTCTTCTGGTCAAGTTGTGCCACAAACTTCTCTTCTCCCCAATCCTATTCAATACTTCCTCATTAGTTATGTGATCTACCCATCTAATCTTCAGCATTCTTCTGTAGCACCACATTTCGAAAGCTTCTATTCTCTTCTTGTCCAAACTATTTATCGTCCATGTTTCACTTCCATACATGGCTACACTCCATACGAATACTTTCAGAAATGACTTCCTGACAAATCAATACTGGATGTTAACAAATTTCTCTTCTTCAGAAACGCTTTCCTTGCCATTGCCAGTCTACATTTTATATCCTCTCTACTTCGACCATTATCAGTTATTTTGCTCCCCAAATAGCAAAACTCCTTTACTACTTTAAGTGCCTCATTTCCTAATCTAATTCCCTCAGCATCACCCGACTTAATTAGGCTACATTCCATTATCCTTGTTTTGCTTTTGTTGATGTTCATCTTATACCCTCCTTTCAAGACACTGTCCATTCCATTCAACTGCTCTTCCAAGTCCTTTGCTGTCTCGGACAGAATTACAATGTCATCGGCGAACCTCAAAGTTTTTATTTCTTCTCCATGAATTTTAATACCTACTCCGAATTTTTCTTTTGTTTCCTTTACTGCTTGCTCAATATACAGATTGAACAACATCGGGGAGAGGCTACAACCCTGTCTTACTCCCTTCCCAACCACTGCTTCCCTTTCATGTCCCTCGACTCTTATAACTGCCATCTGGTTTCTGTACAAATTGTAAATAGCCTTTCGCTCCCTGTATTTTACCCCTGCCACCTTTAGAATTTGAAAGAGAGTATTCCAGTCAACATTGTCAAAAGCTTTCTCTAAGTCTACAAATGCTAGAAACGTAGGTTTGCCTTTCCTTAATCTTTCTTCTAAGATAAGTCGTAAGGTCAGTATTGCCTCACGTGTTCCAGTGTTTCTACGGAATCCAAACTGATCTTCCCCGAGGTTGGCTTCTACTAGTTTTTCCATTCGTCTGTAAAGAATTCGTGTTAGTATTTTGCAGCTGTGACTTATTAAGCTGATAGTTCGGTAATTTTCACATCTGTCAACACCTGCTTTCTTTGGGATTGGAATTATTATATTCTTCTTGAAGTCTGAGGGTATTTCGCCTGTCTCATACATCTTCCTCACCAGATGGTAGAGTTTTGTCAGGACTGGCTCTCCCACGGCCGTCAGTAGTTCCAATGGAATATTGTCTACTCCGGGGGCTTTGTTTCGACTCAGGTCTTTCAGTGCTCTGTCAAACTCTTCACGCAGTATCATATCTCCCATTTCATCTTCATCTACATCCTCTTCCATTTCCATAATATTGTCCTCAAGTACATCGCCCTTGTATAGACCCTCTATATACTCCTTCCACCTTTCTGCTTTCCCTTCTTTGCTTAGAACTGGGTTTCCATCTGAGCTCTTGATATTCATACAAGTCGTTCTCTTATCTCCAAAGGTCTCTTTAATTTTCCTGTAGGCGGTATCTATATTACCCCTAGTTAGATAGGCCTCTACATCCTTACATTTGTCCTCTAGCCATCCCTGCTTAGCCATTTTGCACTTCCTGTCGATCTCATTTTTGAGACGTTTGTATTCCTTTTTGCCTGTTTCACTTACTGCATTTTTATATTTTCTCCTTTCATCAATTAAATTCAATATTTCTTCTGTTACCCAAGGATTTCTACTAGCCCTCGTCTTTTTACCTACTTGATCCTCTGCTGCCTTCACTACTTCATCCCTCAAAGCTACCCATTCTTCTTCTACTGCATTTCTTTCCCCCATTCATGTCAATTGCTCCCTTATGCTCTCCCTGAATCTCTGTACCACCTCTGGTTCTTTCAGTTTATCCAGGTCCCATCTCCTTAAATTCCCACCTTTTTGCAGTTTCTTCAGTTTTAATCTACAGGTCATAACCAATAGATTGTGGTCAGAGTCCACATCTGCCCCTGGAAATGTCTTACAATTTAAAACCTGGTTCCTAAATCTCTGTCTTACCATTATATAATCTATCTGATACCTTTTAGTATCTCCAGGGTTCTTCCATGTATACAACCTTCTTTCATGATTCTTAAACCAAGTGTTAGTTATGATTATGTTGTGCTCTGTGCAAAATTCTACCAGGCGGCTTCCTCTTTCATTTCTGTCCCCCAATCCATATTCACCTACTATGTTTCCTTCTCTCCCTTTTCCTACACTCGAATTCCAGTCACCCATGACTATTAAATTTTCGTCTCCCTTCACAATCTGAATAATTTCTTTTATTTCATCATACATTTCTTCAATGTCTTCGTCATCTGCAGAGCTAGTTGGCATATAAACTTGTACTACTGTAATAGGTGTGGGCTTCGTATCTATCTTGGCCACAATAATGCGTTCACTATGCTGTTTGTAGTAGCTTACCCGCATTCCTATTTTCCTATTCATTATTAAACCTACTCCTGCATTACCCCTATTTGATTTTGTGTTTATAACCCTGTAGTCACCTGAGCAGAAGTCTTGTTCCTCCTGCCACCGAACTTCACTAATTCCCACAATATCTAACTTCAACCTATCCATTTCCCTTTTTAAATTTTCTAACCTACCTGCCCGATTAAGGGATTTGACATTCCACGCTCCGATCCGTAGAACGCCAGTTTTCTTTCTCCTGATAACGACATCCTCTTGAGTAGTCCCCGCCCGGAGATCCGAATGGGGGACTATTTTACCTCCGGAATATTTTACCCAAGAGGACGCCATCATCATGTAATCATACAGTAAAGCTGCATGCCCTCGGGAAAAATTACGGCTGTAGTTTCCCCTTGCTTTCAGCCGTTCGCAGTACCGGCACGGCAAGGCCGTTTCGGTTATTGTTACAAGGCCAGATCAGTCAATCATCCAGACTGTTGCCCTTGCAACTACTGAAAAGGCTGCTGCCCCTCTTCAGGAACCACACGTTTGTCTGGCCTCTCAACAGATACCCCTCCGTTGTGGTTGCACCTACGGTACGGCTATCTGTATCGCTGAGGCACGCAAGCCTCCCCACCAACGGCAAGGTCCATGGTTCATGGGGGGGATCAGATGGTGCCCGCTTACAAATTACGACGAAAAATTATAAACTGAGGCGACCAAGCCGGCCGCGGTGGTCTAGTGGTTCAGGCGCTCAGTCCGGAACCGCGGGAGTGCTACGGTCGCAGGTTCGAATCCTGCCTCGGGCATGGATGTGTGTGATGTCCTTAGGTTAGTTAGGTTTAAGTAGTTCTAAGTTCTAGGGGACTGATGACCACAGATGTTAAGTCCCATAGTGCTCAGAGCCATTTGAACCATTTTTTTTTGAGGCGACCAAAGTCATGGGATAGCGAATATGCACATACACAGATGGCGGTAGTATAGCGTACACAAGATTTTATAAAAAGACAGTGCATCGGCGGAGCTGTCGTTTGTACTCAAGTGACTCCTGTGAAAAGGTTTCCGACCTCATTACGATCGCATGACAGGAATTAACAGTCTTTGAACACGGAATGGTGGTTGGGGCTAGACGCATGAGACCGTCCATTTCGGAAATCGTTAAAGAATTCAATATTCCGAGATCAACAGTTTACTGAGAATACCACACTTTAGGCATTACCTCTCACCACGGACAACGCGGTGGCCGACGGTCTTTATTCAGCAACCGAGAACAGCGGCGTTCGCATAGAGTTGTCAGCGCTAACAGACAAGCAACATGGTGTGAAATAACGGCGGAAATCAATTTGGGTCGTAAGAAGAAATTTGGCGTTAAAGGGCCATGGCAGCAGATCGACGCAAGAGCCTTTGCTAACAGCGTGACATCACTTGCAGCGCCTTTCCTGGGTTCATAACCATATCGCTTGGTTACTTTTGAATACATTATGGGAGTGGCAGTGACCAATGTCTTACAAGTATTTACTATTAAAAACAGTCTTGATCACGATTTATTTATCAAGGTGACCGGTTTCGACCACTACAGTGGTCATCTTCAGACCATTGAGTAGGAACCTCTTTCTGTTGTAGTGATTCTCCAACAGAAAGAGGTTTCTACTCAATGGTCTGAAGATGACCATAGTAGTGGTCGAAACCGGTCACCTTGATAAATAAATCGTGATCAAGACTGTTCTTAATAGTAAATATTGCTAGGTCCCTAGACAACTGAAACATCGCGCGTCTGGTTCAAATGGCTCTGAGCACTATGGGACTTAACATCTGAGGTCATCAGTCCACTAGAACTTAGAACTACTTAAACCTAACTAACCTAAGGACATCACACACATTCATGCCCGAGGCAGGATTCGAACCTGCGACCGTAGCGGTCGCGCGGTTCCAGACTGAAGCGCCTACAACCGCTCGGCCACCCCGACCGGCCGTCGTCTGGTCATCTGAATCCAGATTTGTGTTGGTAAGACCTGATGGTAGGTTCGACTGTGACGCAGAGTCTACGAAGCCATAGATCCAGGTTGTCAAGAAGGCACTGTGCAAGCTGGTGGTGGCAGCTTGATGGTGAGGGCTTTGTTTATATGGAGAGTACTGGGTCCTCTGGTCCACCTGAACTGATAATTGTCTGGAAATGGTTATGTTCGGCTACTTGGAGACAATGTGCAGCCTTTCATGGACTTCTTGTTGCCAAACAACAAAGGAACTTTTATGGATGACAGTGCCTTTTGCCACTGGGCCAGAGTTGTTCGCGATTGGTATGAAGGATATTCCGGACAATTCGAGCGAACGATGTGGCCTCCCAAATAGCCCAACATGCATAAAATCCTGCACCGGCAACTCTCTCACAATTATGGACGGCTATAGAAATAGCATGACTCCATATTTTTGCGAGGGGCTTCCAACCACTTGCTGAGTCGATGCCACATCGAGTTCCTGCACTATGCAGGACAATAGGGGGTCCGACATTACATCAGAAGGTATCCCTTGACTTCTGTCACGTCAGTGTATGCTGGTCATTACCATGGAGGTATCATACTGTATGCAGGACTTTCAAATTAAAAGCACACAAAATCCATTTTCATGCCCCATGCGGGATTCGAATCCGCGGCCTCCACTTAAACAGGTAGCAGTGCTCCCCGACTCGGATGAGGCTGTGGGGATGCCAGTTGGTAACAGTTACGTAATGAAACTCAGTAACTGTGCTTCCATCTGTCCCATCGCACTTCAACCAGCAGAACATTGTTACCACCTGTCGATGGAATGACGGGGTGTCGCTTACGACCGGCAGGTCGGTTTTTCGTCGTCGTCGCGACGGTGGATCTGGGGCTGAATTCTGCTTCCAGAGAGCAGTGTAGAGTTTGCTCGGCGCGCACCAGTGTGCGACGAGTGCCGTCAGGCTGTGTAAGCCAATCCCGGGCCCATCAGGCGCGCAATCAGCGCCGTAACCCAACTCTGCCCGCCCGAGGGGTGTCGCCCGCGACAATGCTCCGTGGCCACCCGCTGCCCTCTGGGAAATCTCGCCGCAGCGTCGAGACCACTGTGGCGGTGCCAGCCAGTGCTACCAACTGCGAGGCCGTGTCGTTGCGTATAGGCACTTCGGGGGCCGTGCGGCGAGGGCGGACTGTCTTTACCCGTGGAAACGTTTATAGGGAGACTGCTCTCTCCGTGCATTAGAGTTCATAAGCATGACATCAGGATACAGCTCGACCGTTCGATGTCGGCGGCACTATGGCTTATGTTGCTCAGGAGAAAAGGAGTGAGACTTTCGTACTCGGGTGCGGATATAAGGATGCTCTTTGAGGGGCATGGTTAGGGGCCACACGGAAAAATAGTATCAATGCTTTGTGGTGCCGAGTACTTTCACCACGATACAGACTTTTTTTTGATAATTACTAGCTCATATTTTTATGCATGTCAGTATTTAATGCTGATCTTACTGTTGATTCATTACACTTTCACTCTTTCCCCAAAATTTTGGCCGCATGACTAAGTTCCATCACGTTCAGTAGTTCGACGGACGAGCACCAACAGGTCAACAACTGAACGAGCGACGTGCGTGCGAAGTACAGACCGAGTGTACGGTGCGAAGTATGAATTTTGCGACACTTTGCCAACCTTAGCAAACTTTCGCTCGCTTGGAATAGCTTGTTTTCGCGATTCGACTTCCTAGTTTTAGTTTTGTATTGCATAAAACAGTTGAAGTCCAAGAATTTCTCTATCAATAAGCAGAACTGCGCTTACCAAAAATGAAACTCAACCGAATAATAATGATGTGAGGCACAAAACCTGTATAAAAAATTTGCACTCTTACGAAAATACGTCAAACGTGAAAAAGCATGTGGAAAACACCTCACCACAAACGCAAGGTAAAATTATTTACTTAACAAGATAATAAGAGAGTGGATAGAGCGGAGCAAAGTTTAAGTAAAAACCGTAGTGCTGAAATAATCGGGGTTCATTAATTGCTTTATTAAAAAGCTGTCCCAAGAAATCATGTCTTCTCGATACCATTTGCCATGATGTGTTTGATTAACCGCAAGAATTGACTGAAATCGTAACTTAGCAGCGCCATTTTCCATGACGTGTTTGATTAGCAGCAAGAATTCACTTTAAATACTTTCATAAATTTCGGAGTTTCGGAGTGTTTTTTTGTTACACCCTCATACCCTAAATGGGCCTGTGCGTACAACGCCTAAAATACCCATCTGATTCTAATGAATGTTTTTTATGTGGGTAGTACCGCAGACGGATACCCCAACGCTGCAATTGTGGTTTCTTTATTTTCAAATCTGTGCACAGCAGAGTTTTTGAATTTTAAGATCTTGAATACGAAGATAACTATCATTACTTCAAGCTATCGGTACTTGCCAATACTTTTCTAAGTATTGACACGTTCCATTCGATACCGCGTCTCATGTCATGTGGTCATGACATTCGACTCCCTCCACTCTCCCCCCCCCCCCACCCCCCCCCCCCCCCCACCTTTTCCCCTGCCACGGCTCCCATTTCCTCAAGAATATTTTGTTAAAATACACATGTTTTTACCGGAAACTACTTTTTACTTTATTTACAGAACATGCTGCAAGTCACATTCTGTATGCAAATGGAACAGTAGACCATCGACTCTATAACAATGCGAACCACCCTACGCCATATGGGTCGTACTCTGAATACTGCACGTGGGGAGTAGTTGCGGCTGCAAAAGACGTCGCCAGTTGTCATAGGGTCAACAGAATAACAGAAGTTCAATATAAAGATACAAACCGAGAGCGTAACAGGGTACAAGCCAGCAACCGAAAATTTCAAAAGGGGAAAGGTAGAAACTTTGTGTGTGTGTGTGTGTGTGTGTGTGTGTGAGAGAGAGAGAGAGAGAGAGAGAGAGAGAGAGATTACAAAATTCAGTGTCTCGTGAAATGGAGACTCCAGGGTTCAGAAACTAGAAAACTTGATTGACACACAAAATGTGAAATGTATCCTGTTTAGCGCACTCATAATTAATCCTGTAAGGCCGAAAGCGGACAAAGATCATGTGTACGTGTGTAAAATAGTTGAAGATTCGCTGTAAATTTTCTTACTTTGCTGAGGTGAGCATTCGCAGAGAATAATAACTGTAAATACTTATTCAACGTATACGGGGACGTGGGTTTTCAGTTTATCGTTGAATTGACAGCACAAAAACGGAAAACAAAATACCTTTGATCACTACATTATGTTCATAATTCAAGATTTTTAAGTATAATCGAAATTAATCCAGGTTGCCAACAGTTTTGGACTCTGTAGCATTGTAATTTTCTTGGTTATAAACAGAGAGTAACTGCAGAAAATGTAGCGATAAATGTCTTCTGCCACAACTGAATTGTACCGCTGCACAAGATGCTCGCGAATGTATTAAAAGAAAGGTCTGAATGAGTTATCGAGGTGAACAGTTATTTTCGTATGCCTAGTATTTCGGAGAACGGAATGCATTTATCGTAGTGGTGTATAAATATGTACAGAACGGCCAATTTTATCTCCTGCCATTCTTGTCATCGCTCTCGTAAACATGTCCAGCTGTTTATCAGTGTCGAACAGTATTGATTCGATGTTATTTACTCTGACAATTCGCTCTTGGCGGGTGTGAGCTATCGCATCACCCTGATGTTGCGCAACGTTGTAATATAGTCGCAGTGCAGTTGGTATGAGATAAACCTACAGGCTTTTTCTGTTTTATTATTAGTGTTAGCGTTACCTGCAAAGTAAATGTACCAGAAAGAGTGAAAGGGAAGGAGAAATTAGTTGTCACATTCTGCGAACTTCACAGAACGCTCCTGATCACCAGACTTAGTTATTCCTGGATCAGAATAACAGTGACCTGCAAGTAGTTGTTTACAGGACAGTTCCCATGGAAACAAGTAATCCGAGCACGAGTTTGGTCATACCATCTGTCCTCTGAACAATTGTCACGTTACACATTGAAGCTGCTGGTTACCAGTCAGCTGCGGACGACAACTGCCACCTGTCGCTGACGTAATTGTGATTATTTCTCATACAGAGTGATTCCGTGATGATGCTACAAACTTTCACGAATGATGGAGAAGGTTAAATGTATCAGTTTGAGGTAATGAACGCCGGCCCGAAAACGACCGAATCGAAAGTTATAAGTGAAAGTCGATCGCTTGACTGTCGAATATAGCGTGTATCAAAAAGAATCACTCTATTAAAAAAAATAATAATAAAAATAACTAATATGTTACTTGAGATAGTGCACGAACATGCAGTGCAGTGTTGAAAAGAGCAAACTCACGAGTTCTTAGTGCCGCGATGTAGCAGTAGTAAGCGCCCAGTTCAGTTCTAGTAAAAATTATGTCGATACTACAGAAAGCGTTTCGTGTTGTATGTTTTTCGCAGTTTTCTTCCACACTTAGTTCAAATGGTTCAAATGGCTCTGAGCACTATGGGACTTAACTGCTGAGGCCATCAGTCCCCTAGAACTTAGAACTACTTAAACCTAACTAACCTAAGGACATCACACACATCCATGCCCGAGGCAGGATTCGAACCTGCGACCGTAGCGGTCGCGCGGTTCCAGACTGAAGCGCCTAGAACCGCTTGGCCACCCTGGCCGGCTCCACACTTAGTGTTAAGTGACGAGGCAACATTCCATTTAAATGGAAAGGTGAGCCGTCATAATGTGAGTATATGGAGTACGGAACAACCAGATAAAACTGTACAACATGAGAGCGACTCTTCAAAATTTAATGTGTTTTGTGCAGTTTCACGGGAAAAGGTGTATGGTCAATTTCTGATAGCCGAGAACACTGTTACACGAAGCACATATCTCGATATGCTTGAGAACTTTCTTTTCCGACAGTTGGAGACTGAGTAGAACGACTTCCTTTACCAACAGGATGGGGACCACCAAACTGGCATCTGTAAGTGCGGGAATTTTTAAATCAAAGAGTTACTGAACGATGGATCGGTCGCACTTGACCAAATGATTCAGCCTTACATTACTGGCCGACAAGGTCCCCTGACCTGACTGTATGTGATTATTTCTTGTGGGGTCTATAAAAGACTCTGTTTACGTGCCTCAGTTACTAACAACAATAAATGAACTGAGACATCGCATAACAGCAGCTGTGGAAGCAGTAACTCAAGGCATGCTCGCTGCAATGTAGGAACTATTTGAATACCACACTGACATATACCGTGTATGTCATATTGAACGCCTATGAAAAGGTATGAAAAAAACTTTTTGAGTTTCCTGTTCATCAGAAAACAAAATTCATTGTGTATGTTTATTAGTTTCAGAAATATAGATGTGTCAAATCGGATGATTGTTTTTGATATACTCTTTTACATCTACCGGTATTGTTGTCGCTAAAACGGTACGGTAGGCAATCCCGACGAGCACTTACGTGTAGAGGTGGTGGTGATAACTCATCAAATGCAGATGGCGCCCTAACAAGGGCAATTCAAGCATGCAGAGTACGTACTGTAGTAGATGGCACTCTGTGTTTAAAAATTGAAATACTAACACCGATCAGCCCTAATCAAATGGAGTTGTACGCGATGACGGAACTTGCAGAGATGATTTTTGTAAATGGGAACCAAATGGAAGGAAACAGGAAGCGGAAAGGTGTTCAGGATCAAATATCTTATAGAAGACATCTGGCTCACTTCATGTTTCCCAGATTGTCACAGCGATTAAGTGAAACATGGCGATTGATACCACAATACAACGACCGAGGATTACGAGTAGCTACACGGACTCCGACTTACAGGATGCAGTGCTTCTTCGAGTGGATGAGACGCCTAGGATCAGCACTCGACCAGCTGCACGTGAAACGAATGTTTCGCAGAGTACTGTGCGACGAGTATTGCGAGACATGCAGACCCCTACCGTGCCAGAAGATGCATGCTTTCGCTCATGCTGACTTCGGAACTCGTGCCATACTCATCCAGTGGTTCGTACAGCGCCTTACAGTCGATTCTCATTTTCCTGCATATGTACTTTTTATGGACGAAGCCTATTTCACCGGAGACGGAATGCTAGTCAGTCATTTTTGGGCCGATGAGTATCCCCACGCTACAGTTCGCAAGAGCCGTCAACACAGAACATTAGTCAACGTGTGGGCAGGCGTAGGCAGTGATTGCGTACTAGACCTGTTTCTTCTTCCTCCACGCTAAATGCACCAGTGTACTCAGTGTTTATCAGAGACATACCACCCAGGTGTGGGAATTAGACTTGAAAATGAGATGCTAAAAGTACAAGATGAGTTCTACTGTTTGAGCAGCAAAATAAAGATGGCCGGGCGGACTGGTAACAACAAGAAAAGCGTTCCTAAAAAGACGAATTTGTTAACATCTAATATAAACTGAAGTGTTATGAAGATTTTTCTGATCGTATTTGTGTGGAGTGACGGTTTGTGCGGAAGTGAAACATGGACGATAAACATTTTAGACAAGAAGAGAACAGAAGCTTTTGAAATGTGGCGTAACGAAAGATGAGTTGGGTACATCGGATTAAGTGATGAAGAGATACTGAGACGAATTGGTGGGAAACAGAAATTTATGGTAAAATTTGATTAGAGGAGGAGTCGATTGATAAGACACATCGTGAGGCATCAAGGAATTGTCAGTTTCGTAGTGGGTTTGGGGGTCGGGGTAAACCTATAGAGGGAGACATAGGCATGAATACAAGCAGATTCAAATGGATGTGGGTTGCGGTAGTTGTTCGGAGATGAAGACGCTTGCACAGGATAGACCAGTGCGGAGTGCTGCATCAAACTATCTTCGAGCTGAAGACCACAGCAGCTACAAACCAACGACAGCACTGTGTCGCAAACTTAATCAGAGACCACATTCTTTTCGAGGTTAAGTTGCAAACAGGCCTGAGCTCTTATTGACTTTATGCTCGACTGTATTTTTCAGTCAGGGGCTTATTCAAAGCTGATAACATTCCATTGCTAGACAAATACTGTTATACAGATATTCCGGTTTGATTGGAAACACGGCTGGTCACTAAAAATTATTGCTCTCTTTTTCTCTTTCCTAGGCCTTGGGCTCTTCGTTCGCATAATGTAGAAGGTTGTAGATTGCGTAGCTCAAGTTACCCCTAGAAGGCCTTTCTGACAATTCCACTCCGTCGCTCACTAAACAAAATATGTGCTCTCGAATATCGGAACAGGTATTCAAAGAGACTGGTGTTCTTAGTGTACCGAATCCAAAACATTATTAATGAATAGGGCCTATACACGCTAGAGCGAGAAAAAAAAGGAAAAAAAAGAAAAAAATAGACGCAGCATGAAGGAATTACCCAACTGGGACGGAAATCAGTAGATGTGATGAACATGTACAGACACACACACACGATTGCAATTTCACATAAATTGGGGTTGGGTTATTTGGGGGAGGAGACCAAACAGCGAAGTCATCGCTCTCATCGTATTAGGGAAGGATGGTAAAGGAAGTCGACCGTGCCCTTTCAAAGGAACCATCCCGGCATTTACCTGAAGCGATTTAGGGAAATCACGGGAAACCTAAATCAGGACGGCCTGACGTGAGATTGAACCGTCGTCCTCCCGAATACGAGAGAGAAATTGGATGATGTATTCAAGAGAAAGAGCTTCACATACTCACGAAGTCAGCAACGCGTTGGTCCACCTCTTTTCCTCATGCAAGCAGTTATTCGGTTTGGGATTGATTGATAAAGTTATTGGATGCTATCTTGAGAGATGTTCCGTCCAATTGGCGCTTCAGATCGTCAAAATGCAGACCTCATTGGAGGCCTCTGCCCACAATGTTTCAAACATTATCGGTTGAGGAGAGATCCTACAACCTTACTGGCCAAGGCAAGGTTTGACAAGCACAAAGGCAAACAGTAGAAGCTCTCGCTGTGTGAGGGAGGGCATTATCTTGCTGAAATGTAAGCCCAGGATCGCTTGCCCTGAAGAGCAACTACGGGGCGTAGTGTATCATCGACGCACGCGCCGCTGTACTGTAATGGTGCCTTGGATGACAACAAAATGGGCCCTTCTGTGAAAAGAAATGGTATCCCGGACCCTCACTACTGGTTGTCGGGCGTTATAACGGGCTTTCGGGACGTCTGCACACACATCTTTGGCGTACAGTCTCATTTAGTGACGAGTCCCGCTTGGAATTGAGCCTCAGTGGCGAGCGATGTCAAATTCAGATAATTTTTTCGTGGCTTGTCGTTTTAATTCCCTAGAGTGTATATGTAACATGATACCGTCTTTAATTTGCTGATGGATTTGTTTGCTTCGAATCCAGAAGAGAGTCAGGAAATAAAGAACGAACGGAATAGAGCATTTGACTCTCAACGTAAATAAATGTAACATAATGCATGTAAACAGAATCTTTTGCCTACTCTCGCGGGGGCGATTTAATGTGGATTGATCGCATACATCCAGATGTGGGTCCGGCAAACGCTAGACAATGAGTTTTGTCGGACGAATCCTAAGACATTGCAATTAACCCGCAAAGGAGACGACTTACAAAAGCCTCGTTGTATCAACTCAAAAGTATTGTTTGTAATTAGGATTGTTTGCCTATCGTATGTATTCTGCTCTGAGTCGCGAATATTCCAGGAGGGTTGAAGTGCCGTTTCGTTATTGCCAGAAGCGTGTCGTTAGCCGCATGTTTCCTTTCCCGACATGCAATTCATGACCGACTCGGATTGCGTGATTTACGTCGCAATCATATTCAGTCAGGGAGGAGTCCACAACAGTTTTGGAAAACTTGCAAATGAAATATCGCTTACGAATTTCAGTTTTTCCAATACAGCTGCAATATTTACCATACGTTGCTACACTTCACACGCAGGAGACAATACAAAAACCGCTGTACACGACATTTGACTTTCAGAACTGTGAAATCAGTACTGACGTGGAAAAATAACTTTAAACGCGATATATGATACTTCAAAATAAGTACTGTATTTGGCGCATGCCTATCTGCAGGTCCCGCTCCATCATTTGTCACGTCATTCATTTGTCAACAAACACCAGCGAGTTCGTTGTCAGCGGTAAAAGCCTGTTTTAGACTCTTTGTGCGTAATGACGTCCGGTAACGACGTAATGAATGCCGGGTATATGTCTCTACAAAGTCGAATTCATAGGGAACAAAATTTAATCATCAATTTTGCGAAGAGAGAAAGAGAGAGAGAATGTTTAAGAAGAGCGTCATTGCTGGTTTGTCTGCTCACTCCGAAGGCCTTGCAGATACGCTTAACAATGTTCAATCAACCAATGGGCTATAGGAAAGACTCTGTGTATCCTGGAGAGCCTTAATAAAAAAAAATCCGTGCTTATAAGAATTAGGAAAGATATTACTACTTCTGTCTTAGATCTCACGAGGGAAAACATAGAGTGTATACAAAAAAATGCCGCCAATCTATCTTGCAACGCGAGTGTCCGAAAACGGGGAACGTATCGTGGTACACTATGTACTCTCCGTAACACACGGCACTGTATATTGGATAGCGGGGTACAGTTGCAGCTGTAGGTAATGCGTAACTTCAGGCTGCTACTGTAGTACAGATGGAGAGAAACGGGGTGTGTGGTCTTCAGTAGCCGTTTGGTCATTGCCTGTGGTCTAGAGAAATAACAACGTAAACCTGAGTTGTGGTACGGGTATTTCAGTTGAACGCGTAAATCGTTACACGACTTCATCGGATACCGCGTACGTGAGCAACATGCAGCGAGCGCGTGAAATATCATGGCGAGCTATATTTTTCCTGTCAGCTGAAAGACGAGAAAAAGTTGCTGCAATTCCGTTTCCTTTTGCTCACGTCGCTAGCTGTTACCGGCTGAGGTGTTAATCGCCGCTTGTAGCCACTGTGTCCAGCAAATGGTTCACGCAAAGTGAAAGGCACGTGTCCTCCGCGCGTTCTCTGCCCCGCCGTTCTGACAAGTCACTTTCTGAGCCTCAGGCCTGTCGACAAAGCCACACGATAGCTGCCCGCGGAGTCGCATTCCTCCAGCATTCTTTTACGTAATACCTCCCGTAGCTGCTCTTCGATCGCTTAAAAGGAATGATCGCCTCTGCAGCGGCAGACATACCGACGTAGGTTTCATAAAATCGTTGTTGACGTCTTTCCTCTAGCAGCAGAGACTTGCCTCTTTCTAATAAAACCGGGTGGTTCGCGGGAGAGATGAAACCTGCAACGAAGTTACAGTGAAATTTACCCTTGCTGCTTCTGGGAAATTTTTGATTCTGCATTTGTAGTGCCTCGCCCAATAACTAGAAGCTACGATTTCAACAAGACGGTATGCAAAAAAGGAAAAAAAAGTCAAATTCGCATTAAATGTATTGTAAGCTTGGATATGCAAGTTGTTAAGATTTCAGTGCAACCGCAGAAAGCAAGCATCGATAACGCCACATACTTTCTGTATCTGGAGAGGAATCACGCAGCGGGTTTCTCATTTAGATATTAAATTTTGATCTTTGTCAGTAGTAAGAAAATCTTGTAGCTCGTTAAGAAGGAAAAGCGGCTGCCAGCACGTGTCGAAATTGGTACTCGGCAGGATCGTGGCCTATTGGAGGCTGCGGTTCATCGTTCCGTGATACTGATTCTCGCCACTTTGATGTACACCGTGTACCATCTCATGGTGTTGCAATTTTAACTGTTCAGTCTATACATCGAAGGAGTAATGACGCAGATGAAAGAAAGGTTCAGGAGTGGGATAAAAATTCGAGCGTTGAGAAGACTGACACCATTAACAAGATTCGATGATGACATTGCTACCGCCGCGTGGTCTAGGACGCCTTTCCACGGTTCGCGCAACCCCCCCCCCCCCCCCCCCCCCCCACACACACACACACCCATCCCCGTCGGAGGTGTTCGAGTCTTCCCTCGGGCATGGATGTGTGTGTTGTCCTTAGCGTAAGTTAGTTAAGTTAGATTAACTAATGTGTAAGCCTAGGGACCAGTGACCTCGGCAGTTTGGTCCCATAGGAGCTTGCCGCGAGCACCACCACGACATTGCTACCCTCAGCAAAAGTAAAGGAGAATTAAGGGTTCTGTTGAATGGAATGAACGGACTAATGAGTACAGAATATGAATTGAGAGTAAACGAGAAAAATACCAAACTAATATCAAAATTAGTGATTCCGAAGTAGTCGAAGTTCAGATATTCTGTTACGTTGTAAGCAAAACAACCTATTATGGGCGAAGGAAGGAGGACGTAAAAAGATGATTTGCACAGGCAAAAAGGGCATTCCTGCCCAAAAGAACTCTTCTAGTATCAAACATAGGCCTTTTTTGAGGAAGAAATTTCTGAGAATGTACGTTTGGAGCACAGCATTGTATGGCAGTGAGACTTGGACTGTGAGAAAACTTGAACAGAGGAGAATCGAAACGTTTGAGATGATGTGCTACACAAGAATGTTGGAAATTAAGTGGACGGATGACATACGGAATGTGGAAGTTCTCTGCAGAATCGGTGAAGAAAGGAACATACGGAAAACATTGACAAAAGGGACAAGACGATACGACATGTGTTAACATATTAGGGAACAATCTCCATGATACTGGAGGGGGCGGCAGAGAGAAAAATCCGTAGAGACAGAAACTGGAACACATCCAACAAATAATTGAGAACATACGGTCTAAGTGCTACTCTGAAATGATAAGGTTAGCACAGGAGGGGAATTTGGGGGTGGGGGGTTGCATCAAACCAATCAGAAGACGGATGACGCAAAAAAGTGTAGGTTTACGAAAAAATTGGAAGCTTCCACAAAGAGATCAGAAGTGCAACAGCAGTCCTTGGCTTTTCGACAATCAGTTAATAAGTACAAACTGACTTCATTGTGGACGGATGTTGGAAAGCACATCCTCAACTTCAATAAAACTTTTCCGGGCATGCAATTTTACTAAAACCTCAAGAATAGAAACTGATAAATATTTTCAGATTCATAGATATCTGTCCACGTGGGTCAGGAAACTCGTCGGAATAGCTGCGCGCGTTAGCACGTCACTTCTGGGGTTCAGGTAGAAGTACATTCCCCGAATCTAATCCGACCACGGATTAAGGACGAGGGCCGGCGTGCTGGTTTGCCTGAACGTGGCTTTTACGCGGTTCCCCACATCGCACGAGGTGATTACCGGGCTGGGGCCCGCCGCAGATACACGATTCGCAAACATTTCGGACACGTTCTCTCTCTTTCACGCTGGATAACACTACGTCCTCGTCCTAGTATCGCTGTTCTTTGAGCTGAACGATTATATCATTCTTCGGATTCTGTATTGCACATGTTAGAATGAAAGTTCAGCCATGCTCTCTGTACATTAGCAAAAACTGAAACGTGCAGAGTACAGATTTCGACTGTCTTAGTGCAGACTCGTTCCTACAGCATAGCTGAGAACCATAACAAATTAACCCTTCAGACGATGTGGTTCCCTTTGAAGCCTTCGTGGCATAGGCACAGCAGCTACATCTGTAACCACCCTTTACCAGTAGATGCTGCAAAATGAACAACTTCATATGCTTCAAGTCTTGGCAGTTAGACGAGCAAGCGTAGGAGCCATTTTTTCATGCGGTGCACATTTGTCTTTGTGATGTAATTTGTCTCTACAAAGCATTTTTTTGCGCATGGATTAGGTACAGAAAACTACCCTGTTCAAATTTATGCTCTATGTATTGCGATAATAATTACATTTATGTATTTATTTTCATAATTATTGTGGTGGTTCCTTCTGAAAGCGCTGCGGCTCTAGGGGCAACAGGAGTAGCCGTGAAAGTTTGTTGTTTTTTCCAGTTTCTCACGATGTAGTTTCGCAGAATAGAGGAGGAGGAAATTCTAGCGGGCCTTTAGAAGGAATTTCTTCTGATGGCGACTCACATTGACAGTAGTAGTGAAAGTGGAGATCATGTGTTAGCTGAAGACAGTAAACTTGATTTTCGATTACTTCAGAGAGTGAGAGCATAGAACCATTAGCAGAAAAAAGTAAAACTATTGTTTCAGTTGAAAAGCATGCAACAAATGCAAAGCATACGCTGTAGCACAAAGAAGAAACCTTACAGAATCAGATGGGAAAAAAATGGTTCAAATGGCTCTGAGCACCATGGGACTTAACATCTGAGGTCATCAGTCCCCTAGAACTTAGAACTACTTAAACCTAACTAACTTAAGGACAACACACACATCGATGCCCGAGGCAGGATTCGAGCCTGCGACCGCAGCGGTCACGTGGTTCCAGACTGAAGCGCCTAGAACCGCTTGGTCACAGCGGCCGGCCAGAATCAGATGTAAGTGCACTTTCTGTCAAATAACCTTGTGACTAACAGCAGAAAGGAAATACATTTTACCTTGCCACCAAAAGTAACGACATTTCACGCTCCATTTGAAACTACACCGTATGTATTCCATTAATGTTTTTAACACTAGTTTTTCACCGTTATGTCTCAGTGTATCTCTAATAATCTAATAAAAAGAAAAAGTCAAAAAATTTAACTTTTAATATCTCGCGTCTGAACGGGTTAGTGGCGTTGCGGTACTTCTAGCTCAGCTGATGTAATAGTAGAGGTTTGGCTAGCGAACGTCACAGAAAACTCTCCTCTTAACTCGACAAGCCATGGATGGGAATTTAAAGCTTTCCTTGCTTTGACTGTTCTGCTGAAGCCATTTATCCTCAACTCACTTCATTAGCAACTGCACTCCTCAGCGTAACAGGTTTTTAGCTAGGGGCAAACTAGTTTCCGCGCTCTCATTGCTAAGTGGCTTTCGTTGTGTGGTTGTAGCTCCACAGTCGTGCATTTCGGAACTACGACAGTTTAGAAAATTTTGCTCGATTCAGTGTCTCGTAAGCAGCTTTGCACTTATCGCATTGTTTTTCTACTTTCTTTGTAAGTAAAAATTGCTATGGTCACGTAACTACCCACTTTCCACACATCAGAGTGTAAGACGCTTTTTTCACGAGAAAATTAATATACCAAGAAGAATACTTGAGATCTAACACGTGTCAGCTACACGGCAGTAAACATTTGATAAGAATTATACGACTCTACGCGATCTCTGTCCGCGAGAATTGAATGTGATATGTGGCGTAAACACATTCAGTATACGTCGATGCACGAAATTAGGGATATCTCAGATAAGTGCTTGGAGAACCTCTGACTACTGGAATTGCATGCGAGTCTAGTAAGCAGCAACAGTGGTTGCTGGAGGACAGTGACGAGCAAACATTAGGTTTGTGCACAAGTTCGTAGCGTTTTTGTTTTATATGTTGGTATTCCGGTTGGTATCGGTTTATTTATCGATTGTCATTGTTTATTTGTAGTTCACTGTTTTTCACTATTTGAGTTTGGAGACAGTGAGTGGAGCTGTGGACGCTAGAAAATGAAGTGCCAATTAGAGAAATCGGAACGTTTCCGACTCTTCTTCCATTTGATTCCAGTACAGGGATGACAACAGCAGAGGTAGCCAAGAATATTCGGGCCGTGTACGGGGATAACGCCATTGGACAGAGCACTGCAAGAAAATGGGCTTCATTTTTTAAGGAAGATCGTGTTTACATCAGTGACCCTCCACATTCAGAACGTCCTTCAGGGTTTGATGAAGACGCATTAATACACAGTGATCCACTTCAGTGTCTCCAGAACTTGCAAATGTGATCAGGTGTGATTATTCCACCATCGTGCGACATTTGCATGCAATGAAGAAGGTTCAAAAATCGGGTGTATGGGTGCTGTATGGTCTAAGCCAAAATCACAAAAATCAGCAGGCGTCAATATGTGCATCCCTGCTTGCTCGTCAACAACACCGATCATTCCTATCGTGTATCATTACTGGTGACGAGGAATGGTGTCTCTATGTAAACATGAGGAAAAGAAAGGAATGGTTGAGTCCAAATAAAGCAGCAACTCCCCGAAAGAGACCTGCGCGCATCCACAAAAGATAGCGGCATGCATCTGGTGGAACAGCGCCGATGTGGTTTGACTGTATTGTATTGTATGTTAACCGGGAGCCTAGAAACGACAGAGAGGCTCCGTCCCCGCCGCAGTCGCAGTGGTCCACAACCCCACGGCGACTACCGCAGTCAGTCTGGAACCGCGAGACCGCTACGGTCGCAGGCTCGAATCCTGCCTCGGGTATGGATGTTTGTGATGTCCTTAGGTTAGTTAGGTTTAACTAGTTCTAAGTTCTAGGGGACTAATGACCTCAGCAGTTGAGTCCCATAGTGCTCAGAGCCATTTGAACCATTTGAACTACCGCAGTCCACTTCTTCACCCCTTCGCCGCCCCACACCGAACCACTCTTTCAGCGTTATTGTGCGGTTCGGGCCCTCGGGCCCCGGTGCACTCCCCCCCCCCCCCCCCTCCCCCGCCCTCCTAAAGCTCAATGGAACGTCTCACAAAAATGGTTCAAGTGGCTCTGAGCACTATGGGACTTAACTTCTGAGGTCATCAGTCCCCAGAAACTTAGAACTACTTAAACCTAACTAACCTAAGGACATCACACACATCCATGCCCGA
The DNA here is from genome assembly GCF_021461385.2 of Schistocerca piceifrons. Classification (NCBI taxonomy): domain Eukaryota; kingdom Metazoa; phylum Arthropoda; class Insecta; order Orthoptera; family Acrididae; genus Schistocerca; species Schistocerca piceifrons. The sequence continues at coordinate 352,594,140 of NC_060138.1, read as the reverse complement.
GGCAGGATTCGAACCTGCGACCTTAGCGGCCGCGCGGTTCCAGACTGTAGCGCCTAGAACCGCTAGGGAACGTCTCACACCAGACGAGTGTAACCGCTATGTTTGCGTGTTAGAGTGATGGTGGTGTACGCGTAAGTGGAGAACTTGTTTGCGCAGCAATCGCAGACATAGTGTAGTGGAGGCGGAGTAAGGGAAACCAGCCCGCATTCGCCGAAGCAGATGGAAAACCGCCTAAAAACCGTCCACAGACTGGCCGGCTCACCGGACCTCGACACAATTCGCGCATTCGCGCCGGGGACAAGGCGCTCCTTCCCAGTCCGGAAATCCGTATGTTAGATGATGATGATAATGTGTGGTTGTGGGGCGCTCAACTGCGTGTTATCAGCGCCCGTACAAATTCCCAACCTTGGCTCTGTCCCATCTCGCCACTATCAGGAATGATGATGAAATGAAATGATGAGGACAACACAAACACCCAGTCATCTCGGGGCAGGTGAAAATTACTGACCCCGCCGGGGATCGAACTCGGAACCCCGTGCTCGGGAAGCGAGAACGCGACTGCTAGACCACGAGCTGCGGACTCCGTGCGTTAGACCGAACAGCTAACCGGGTGCGCTGCCGATGTGGTTTACTACGAATTGCTTCCCCGAGGTGTAACCATCACTACTGACGTTTATTGCCAACAACTGAGCCGTCTTGCAGATCAGGAAGACTGCTTGAAGTAATGTACTCCACGATAAAGCCCTCTCGTAATCAGCTACACCGACAAAAAGCACTATACAAGAGTTGGGTTGGGAAGTCATTCTAGAAAAGTCTTATAAATTTCTGTTTTGGCAAACAGGTCGTTGAGCTGGGTGCTAACCTATAAGTCTCTCAGCTCAAGCTGGAGGTAATGAGGTACATCAGCAGCCGAAAGCGAGAACAGTCTGACAAATAACTCTGAATCCATCTTCAGTACAGTCTCGTGGAGTCTCTTTGCGAACTCATGAAGAAATTTTTCAGTAATTGGAATTTAGTCATGTGTGATCCACAAATAAGTACGTTGACTTCCGGAAAATGTTCCCTGTCACGAGCTTAAAGCTGGTTTTTCTGTAGGATTAATTTTTGTTTGATAGAATTAATGTTGGCTGACATGTCTGTTACTAAATTATTCTTCCCTTGCATTATGAGACGTCATTCAGATAATTAGTGATGTCGACCATAAAATATTTTGTCACCGCTCTACTTACCCTTAAGGCCAGGCTGCGGCAGCCGCAGGCAGTCGTGACGAATTGGCCGAGAGGGATGGACGTGGAAGACGCGATGCTTGTCCACCTTTTGTCTCAGAAGAAACGCGGAGCCAAACAGAGATACTGGATTCATCCTCTACTGCTGGAGCAATATACAAAGGGTTTAATTAAAAATTACTTAAAGAGTATTCGAAACTATCCAGATCGTTTTTTTTTTTCAACTATACAAGAATGTCAGTGGAATCTTTTGATAACCTTCTGGTTAAATGTAAGACATTCCGTAACGGGTACCGATACTCGTATGCGAGCTTGTGTAACTTGTAACCTCCCCACCGCAATTTTAAAAGAAAATATGACAATACTTAATAGAAATGGGAGCCAAGTGTAACCTCCCTACAAAAATTTAAATGAATGACAATATTATTTAAGAATGCTAATGGACATTGCTCTAAGCGTAACCTGCCCACAATGAAATGTACTGACAATGGCAACAAAAATGTGAAATACGCAATCTGACTCAAATATAAATTCCTCATGAAAAATTAAAGTCCATTCAGTGATAAGAAAATTTAATTAAACCGAAATATCGGTCTTTGGCCCTGTGTAAAACAATCAGAATTAAAGTCTTACCTCAGAATAAATGGATGTCACATATCTGCTCTTGTTGTTGCGCACCGCTTGGAGGAACTGCATTGCAAATAATAATATTCTCTTTTTTTTGTGATTTTAGTGGAATTTTTCTTCAAAAGAAGTGGAATGAAATGGGAAGTGCAACGAAATCTTGAGTTCAATAAAAAATTAAATTTTTTGAAAAAATGCTTTTGAAATAAAAATTATTATTGGGGAACTTGTTGGAGAATAATTACAATTTTTCATTATCTAATAATTATATTAATTAACAGTATACCTTATTCCTCATCTTGACCAGTGTTGCCGACCGCCTACATCACACAACCGCACTGCGCTGCTACTACTGACCGACCGCTCTGCATGACGACTACAGACTGAGTACTGCTCTCAACTAGACAGAGCTACAGACTCGCAACGACTACTGTACTGCACAGGCCTACAGCTACTAACAGACTCGCAACGACAGACTGACTGCCACTGACTACTAACACACTGAGAACCGCTCGCAACACTCGCGCGGTCAAGCGCATACTCTCTGGTCACAGATGCTACAATGCCTCGCCATCGCTGCTGCGTTACATACGTGTTTCATAACCCTCCACTGGGGGGGGCAAAAATTTGGCAGCGATGGTGAGTCATTTGGACTTGCCAATCGCGGCAAAATTTTTCTTTAATTAACAAAATCCTACAACTTACAGAATATTTAAATGTTGTGCACACGCACTAAGTACAAAATATATCAGACAAAGACAAAATGTGAATACAAAACATAGTAGCAAATGAGAAAAATGTATATACAAATTATTTGACAGATAACAAAGTGCACAGGCACTGAAAAAATTCTTTAGCATATTCAGAACAAATAAACAGACTGGCAAAAAATATTATGTTGACAAGTGACATAAGTGTACTCGCATTGGAGTTCAGCGAATCGAAAAATGTATAACCTATGAACATAAATGATGTTACCAAAAAATTTTTTTCTTTATGTGACAAGAATCAGGATAGGAAAGGGAAGGATTGCATCATGGTTGTAGCACTTTAGATTGCACACAGCTGCTCTGAAAGTCCATATCTTTCTACAGAAGTACAACACCAAGTGACACAACTTGAAGATCTTTTCCCATCAGAATTTATCAGTGTAGCAAAGACACTGAACTGTCGTAGTAATGTTCCATGTTTTCATTTTGGCAGTACATTAGGTACACCAAACAGTGGGACCATAATAATGTCTTCATCGCTCATGGTGGTGGACAGCATGTCGTGTCAACACCACACTCTTACAAGGCACACCAACGTAGAATTAGTGCAAAACCAAAGATAGTGCTCCATGATCACTAGGATAAACAGGACAAATGGACATTGCAGTAATTCAGGGTAGTCAGCTTATGAGGTGAAGGACATCAAGTCACATAATATTGACAATTACAGACTTAATTAGTAGTTTGTGGCATTCATAGCCCAGTTATTGAACATTTCTGTACCAAGTATGTAGTATTACAGAAAAATGTTCATTAATTGTTGTACATAGAATCAGTAGCCTTCTTTTCCTGGTTACAAAGCATTATGAAATAATCGCATTCTTTTCAGTTACAGAGTATAATCAAGAATCATTAACCTTATCCTAATTACAGTTAATTAATCATTTGTCATTCCAATAATCATTAGCCTTTGCCTAATTACAGTTAATTAATCATTTGTCGTTAATTGATCATTTGTCTAATTACAGTTAATTAATCATTTGTCGTTAATTAATCATTTGTCTAATTACAGTTAATTAATCATTTGTCGTTAATTAATCATTTGTCTAATTACAGTTAATTAATTGATCATTTGTCATTTCAATATAGTAAGAATTATGAGCCTTAATTAATTACAAAGCATTATTAAACAGTACCATAGTTAATTAATTATGTGTCATTCCAATCTATTAAGAATCATTAGTCTTTTCCTAATTACAAAGCATTATGAAACAGTCACATTCATTTCCAACAACAAAGTATGGCATCGTTAATTAATCATTTGAAATTCCAATATATTAAGAATTATTAGCCTTCTCCTAATTACAAAGCATTATTAAACAGTCACATTCATTTCAAATTACAAAGTATCAACATTGTAAACAAGAGCTAATCAATGGCATAATTAATAACAATTCGTGGAGTGACATTAATTATTGGCACTCAGTGGCCAGCAAGTATTGAATAAAATCATCATTCAGTATTATTCAGATTATTATGAAGTCATTATTAAAAATCAGTTAATTACAGTCATAGCATTAATAATCATGGGCATTACAAGTACTCATTACAATAAACAGTGTTCCTCATTCAGTAGTATTCAGATCATTACAAAGGCATTATTAAAATCAGTTAATTACAGTCAAATCATTAGTAATCACAAGCATTATAAGTAGTATCATTACAACAAAAAGTGGCAGTTATTAGCTAGTGACAAAGCATTATTTTGAATATAGTCTCATTAAGAGGTCATTACTCAAGTGACATCCTATTCAGAGTTGATCAGTATTATTCAGAATTATCATAAACTAGTGACATTATGTGGGACTGGTAATACATTTTTTTGGTAGCAATGCATTGCGTTGGGATCGATAATTAATTGCTGAGGCATAATACTTTTTGCTTTTGACCTATTGCTGCAAATGAGGATAGGTAACGTCATTCGTCATGAGTCAGCTGTAGCAAGATTATGTAACAAGGCAGTACATGTGATCACATTTAGAAGTGATAAACACAAATGGGTAAAAATAAAAATGCAAGTACTAGAACAGGTATAATAAGTAACAGGTTTAGTAAGTGTCATGAAAAACTTCTCCTGGAAAAAATACAAAAACGGATTATTGACCTGAAAGAAGAAACGCACACTATGCTGAAAAGTAGTGAACTTCGAATTAACAAGTAGTGAAATGTGTATAAAATGTGTTCCATAGCTGTCCTTTCCAAAACTTTCCGTCATCCTACTATGCAATGTAACACCTGCTGTCAAAGCAAACTGCAACAAATACTTAAATAACTACGTAGCATAAATACATTACTTCAACATTATCCTCATCTGTAAAGAAAAAAACTTCATTATCCATATCATCATAACCTCACCATTATCATCACCTGTAAAGAAAAACTTCATTATTCATAATACCATTTCCTTCATCATTATTCATCAGTATTCATTATCATCTGCAAAAAAATAACTTCATTAATCATTATACAACTATTCCTTATCTCTAGCATATTTCATCACTAAAACTAAGATGTGTAGTTCAGTCTGACAGCCTGCATCAATCACCTTGTATTCTGAAAGAAAAAATTAGTTAAGACTGCTATTCTTCGATGAGTATAGTATATTCTTGTTAATGTTTGTTAATCCTGATCCATTTACTCTTCCTCATAAAGTTATTGCATCTCCTTTCGTTTATTCCGTAGGTGAAATTCCCATTTATGTTAAATTTATTTCTTAGAATCATCATTCCTTTCTGAAATTGATGAACAAAGATTAATGTCCTGCATTTAAATCACATACCCACTAGATAATGACTGGTTTATGGTAACATAATTAACCATACAGCATAGCATGACAGAAAACGTAATATGTCAAAAACATTGACAGTGTTCAAATGCAAAAATATACACAGAATAATACAATGCAGTAGCAAAAAAAATGTGAAACAGTCACGATGTTGAGATGTCATAAGGCAAAAAAAATGTCAAAGTCGACTGGTGTGTGTTATATCTTAACTATTTCATAGTGCATACAAACAAAACTGGAGAACAGTCACATACACAAAAAAATGGAAAATGTGCACGGTCTGATGTGTAACGACAAGAAAAGCGACCTGCTAACCTTACCTTGCCGGGCACTTGCCAAGAAAAAACACGATAATCATCAATAAGTAGTCACATAAATATAATTGCAAAAATAGTCATAAATGTGTAAATTCATCTGGAAAAATATGCACGGTCTGATGTGTAACGACAAGAAGAGCGACCTGCTAACCTTACCTTGCCGGGCACTTGCCAAGAAAAAATACGATAATCATCAGTAATTAGTCACGTGAAATAATTGCATTAGTAAATGGCATCATAGTGTGTTGAATCATACAGTGGTTTCACTCAATAAACGGTTTAATGTTTGATATATGGTGATTGCCTTTCGATTTTCTGGTTCTCAAAGTTTCGACGTGTACAACATTGGGGTGAGGGATGCTGCGAATCCGATATGGACCTGCGTATAGAAGTTCAAATTTACTGCACTTACCTTTTAATTTGCTGGATAAATAGTGTGTACGCACTAATATTTTCTGTCCAACGTGAAAGACGCGACGTGTACAAACCTGTTTTTGCTGTCTTCTCCGGCGCTCTGCGGCACGTTTGATGTTGTTCAGCGCAATGTCAATTATTTCGTGGTGTCGTAGGCGACGACTTTTGGGAAATTCTATTAATTCTTTAATTTTGTTCGGTGGTTCAACGTTTTTCAGTATAACAGTCGGAGATAGCATAGTGGATTCATTTGGAATGGAATTAATTACATCTTGGAATGAGAGTATGTGTGTATCCCAATCAATATGTCTTTTGTGGCAGTATATTCGGCACAGTTTACCAATTTCTTTCATTAATCTTTCACAGGGATTCGAAGAAGCGTGGTACTTGGATATATAAATCGGAGAAATGTTTCTAGCTCGTAACATGCGTGTCCATACACTACTACGAAATTGTGATCCATTGTCAGAAATTACTTTCATTACATGCCCTACATGAAATAGAAAATGTTTTACAAATGCATTTGAAACAGTTTTAGCAGTAGCTTTGCGTAACGGAGTGAAAGTAACAAATTTTGAAGTGAGCTCAACAGCGACAAAAATGTAGCAAAAACCTCTGTTAGTTCTCGGAATCGGACCAAAAATATCTACTGCGGCCATATGTCTTAATTTAACAGGTATAATGGGATATAATGGAGGAATATGTGAAGTGGTGTCTGATTTAGCTTTCTGGCAAATTTTACAAGACGCCAAAACTCGTCGTATACGTTTCTCCATGTTGGCAAAATAACAGTTCTGTCTCAGTATAAGAAAACATTTTCGTGCCCCGTAATGTGCGTAACTTAAATGAGTGTACCAAATTAGTTTGTTAACCAGTTCGTCAGGAATGCATAATAACCAATTGTTGCTGTCAGGATGAGAGCGGCGAAACAGAATGTCATTGCGTACAGTGTAGTGGTTTCTAATCGTAACATTATTCTTATCTAGCCAAAGGTGTTTAATTTCTTTCCACACATTGTCTTTATTTTGTTCTTGCGCTATGTCCTGTAATGACGATGAAATAAAATTTTCAAATGCAACTTGCTGAATGTACATGACACTGAAATTTGTTTTGCAGAAGTTGGTTGCTACGTCTTGCTGATTGTTGCCGAGAGAACGCGATAGTGCGTCTGCTATAACATTTTGTGTGCCGGGAATGTGAACAATCGTAAAATTAAATTCCTGTAAATACAGCTTCCATCTACTTAATCTATCGTGAGTGAATTTGGCTGAAAGCAAAAATTGTATGGCTCTATGGTCAGTGTAAACGGTGGTGTGTCTGCCATAAAGAAAATGCCTAAATCTCGTGAAAGCCCATACAACACATAATGTTTCAAGTTCTGTAACAGAATAATTTCGTTCAGCGGGTGACAAAATGCGACTTGCAAATGCGATGTTTTTGATTACTATTGAACCATCTTCTTCAATTTCCTGGAAAATATGTACGCCTAAAGCGGTGTTAGAACTGTCGGTGGCAATGGAAAAATTTCTACTAAGATCTGGGTGCGATAAAAGTGGAGCATTCAACAAAGCATGTTTCAAATAACATTCTCGTGAACAAAATTCTGCGTGTCAAAAGTAAAGTTTGCGTTACTGTAATATGCTATCTGTGCTGTATCTGGTTAAAATCTATCGTACGTGTTATTATTTACGGGAGAATGTTGTGGCATATCCACTATATGAACTGTTCTGTTATTTCTTATTGACGTGTTACGCTATCGATGACACCTATCGTCCGTTTCATTCATGATTATTCGTTGTTGCTGATGTTGTTGCTGCTGAAAAGATCGACTGTTATTAAATGTACGCTGAAAATTGTGCTCATTATTTTTACGTCTGTCATGATAGTAGTTTCTATACGGTGCATTGCGATACGGGTTGAAATGGTGTGTTGTCTGTACGTAGTTATTTCTTTGCTGCCATGCGTTACTATTTGTTGGGGCTGGGACTATACGTGCACGCGGCGAAACATTAAAGTTTGGTTGACCTTGTAGACTGCATTGTTGTTTAGGTATGCTAAGCGGCTGACTTTCATGCTATTGTGGTGAAAAGGTCTATTGTTACCAAAAAATGCGTTTGCTGTTAATTTTACAGATACTGATGATTACGATTTTATCCGTTATTAAAATTACGCTGGTTCTGGAGTGCCTAAAGAATGTTGTCATTTTCAGTAAAAGATTTGTCGTATCCGGTTTTCTTTACATACGTTTCTTAATTCTACAAAGAGCAATAGTTAAAGAGCAGTTTTGATAGATATAAAGGATAGTAGAAGAGAAGGCAGCAGTGCAGAAAACTAAAGATGAAACAGCACTACTACAGCTCGGGGCCCTATGCTCGCTACGGCACATATTCATTAAAGCGTAATGAATCCCCTGAGGTCCATTACGCACTGCAAATAAATTTTAGCTTTTGCGTTGCAAGCAATAGCGGTAAAATTCCAAAAGTAAATCGCTGTATTCTTGCAAATTCCAGTTTCTGCATAAAACGTAATGCTGATGAAAATACAATAGCAAATTGTCGCCTCAGGTTCAAAGCTAGCTTCTGCATTACAGGCAATAGCGGTGAAAGTACAAAAACAAATTGTCGTATACAGCTCAAAGCGTGTACCTGTGTTCTGTCATCATTAAATTCTTTACATTTTCTTACAAATGCAAATTGCTTATAATCAACGTTCTCATCATTGAATTTGAAAACACGTTCGGCTTTGTGTTTGAATCTGTTCGTCTGTGTCATTTCGGATTTCAAGTTGAGTAGCTTTTCAGATTTTAAGTCGCGTGGCTTTTCAGATTTTACGTCTCGTAGTCTCTGTAAATTGCTCACATGACACGCGCTGCGTGAGTCTGACAAATGCTCGTAAAGTGGAGTCTGTTGTGGAATGTTATTGACTGAAATGTTTTTCATCTCTGTTACTTCTTGTTGTAAATTTGATAACTTCCTACGTAACGTGTTGTTAGATGAATCGATCTCATTAATTGTCTGCTGTAAATTTTGAAATTCAGGCGTTTGGATAAATGAAACCGGTGCAGTATCGTCTGATTTATTGTCATTAGTATTTTCGATAGCATCAATACGACTGGCCAATTCATCACATTTTTCAGTCAGTATTTTAACCTGATCATCGGTTTTAGAATCAGACGCATTAATCTGTTTTTGCAACTTGCGCGTAGTTTCGCTCAGTTTTTTAACATCACCTTTGATAACATCACAATCCTGTGTTAGATCTAGTTGTTCGAATCTATCTGTCACTGTTTGAATATTTACTGTGTGTGTATCTGTTTTTGATTTAAGGTCAGAAATTTCATCCCGTAATTCCGCGTTCAATTGTTCTATGGTATTAATTTTTTCGGACACAGTAGTAATATTATTGTCTACATACGTCTTCGCTTTCGCGAATATTTTACGTTTGTCCTCTTGTCTTTGTGCAGTGATTGTTTCCATGACTTGTCGTTTTACTTTGTTTTGATCCTGAATAAATCTGCGGAAACGCGTATCACTGTTCTGTATGTGCTGATTAAAGCGCTCGTTAATCTGAGTGTTCTGCTGTTCGAATTTCGCGTCTATCTTTGCGTCCACTGTGCGCGAAAGTTCTACCGTCATAGCTTTAAACTCGTCCCGTAATTGTGTAGCTTTTTCAGAGCATTGTTTCGCGACTCCGCTAATTTCGTCTCTGAGTGTTTCTGTTGCGACTGTTTGCATTTCTCTTAATTCTTGCGCAACAGATTTAATTTCTTCGCTATTTTTTTGTGAACACGCCTCAATTTCCGCGCGCAACTGTTCCTTAGTGTCATGGCACTGCGCGGCAACGGCTGTAATTTGTTCACTAAGTTGTTTGAAATTTTCGTCATTATTGTCAAGTTTTTCATTTAAGTGTTTGTTATCTTCCCTAAGTTGTTTGACCTGTTCATTGAGTTGTTGTTTGAGATTTTCGTTATCTTGTTTGTTATCTTCCCTTAGTTTGTCTAATTTTTCGTCATTTTTATCAAATCTTTCATTAAACTGTTTGAAATTTTGCCGCAAAAATGCCATAATTGGATTCGACTCAAGGTCAGCATTTCTATTCTCTGTGCTGTTCAATAGTGGATCTGGAATTGTTTCACTTTCTGTAACCATTTGGTCATTTTGAAATTTACAAAAAGGTTTGCCAGTTAAACATACACTGTCAGTCCCTATTTCGGAATTAAATAAATCCGTCCTACTTTGTGTGATCTGTTCATTTTCATTAGACAGATCTGTCTGTACATTGCTTGAGTTTTCCGAATCGTATGTGTTAAGCTGGGCAGCGCTCATTACAATAGAGCGTTCTGCGTCATCAATTGTCAAATTAACAGACGAGACAATTGAGTTCGTTTGTTCATCATTAAGGTAAAAGGCATCATTAGTGGTTGGAATGCACTGATTGTTAGTGAACGCAGGATTGTCATCATTACATTGCGTGTCACATGTCCTATCGGTAAAGTTGTTTGAGTCGGTAGTTTCATTCAAAATACTTCGCGATACACTATTCACAGTCTTTCGCGGCATTTTAACAATAGTCAAAATTATTCACAAAACAATTAAGCACATATGCAAAAGCAACACACAAATACAACAAAGCACAAATTGCCGTTGACCTGTAGAGAGAAAGTCACAATATTATTAAAAGCGTAGCGCCAAATCCTAATTATATCTAAGCAAATAAGAGCAGATATCTGACTGTTGTTCAAAAGACTCTCAACGAAATACGATCCTGGACTGGGTGTCGCCAAGTGTAACCTCCCCACCGCAATTTTAAAAGAAAATATGACAATACTTAATAGAAATGGGAGCCAAGTGTAACCTCCCTACAAAAATTTAAATGAATGACAATATTATTTAAGAATGCTAATGGACATTGCTCTAAGCGTAACCTGCCCACAATGAAATGTACTGACAATGGCAACAAAAATGTGAAATACGCAATCTGACTCAAATATAAATTCCTCATGAAAAATTAAAGTCCATTCAGTGATAAGAAAATTTAATTAAACCGAAATATCGGTCTTTGGCCCTGTGTAAAACAATCAGAATTAAAGTCTTACCTCAGAATAAATGGATGTCACATATCTGCTCTTGTTGTTGCGCACCGCTTGGAGGAACTGCATTGCAAATAATAATATTCTCTTTTTTTTGTGATTTTAGTGGAATTTTTCTTCAAAAGAAGTGGAATGAAATGGGAAGTGCAACGAAATCTTGAGTTCAATAAAAAATTAAATTTTTTGAAAAAATGCTTTTGAAATAAAAATTATTATTGGGGAACTTGTTGGAGAATAATTACAATTTTTCATTATCTAATAATTATATTAATTAACAGTATACCTTATTCCTCATCTTGACCAGTGTTGCCGACCGCCTACATCACACAACCGCACTGCGCTGCTACTACTGACCGACCGCTCTGCATGACGACTACAGACTGAGTACTGCTCTCAACTAGACAGAGCTACAGACTCGCAACGACTACTGTACTGCACAGGCCTACAGCTACTAACAGACTCGCAACGACAGACTGACTGCCACTGACTACTAACACACTGAGAACCGCTCGCAACACTCGCGCGGTCAAGCGCATACTCTCTGGTCACAGATGCTACAATGCCTCGCCATCGCTGCTGCGTTACATACGTGTTTCAAACTCTGGAAGAAAAATTGTTGATTACTTTGAGGCGAGTTCAAAAACAAATATGATAGTTCATTTTTAATAATACTTGAAAATAATTGGCCAGGGGTTAAAACGATAAATCACAGTCTACTTTTTTCTCTTTAGAGAAAAAAATAGTACTTGCCCTTTCCAAGTTCTGCAGCAACTATCAACACCAAAGATTTTAGTCGCTGACTAATAATGGTCGCTCGTATTAGAAAATGTACAGTTAAAAAAACTTCAAAGCAGTAAAACGCCAAATTTTTGTGAAAAATTATTGAATTATCATCGGTTTCTCCCTTGGTCCCTGGATTTTAATGTTACGAATTTGAAGGAACTGAAAACGGACGAAGTCAGAAAACAGAAGTGATAGTTTGAAAATAATACAACATGTATGATGATGATTTGACATTATAAAATTAAAATAATATGCTACATTATTGCAACATTTGGAAAGAATAGTAATATTAAAGTTGTTCTAGTACTGATGACTGGAACAGACACAGTTGAGTCAGAGGGCGATGACAGCTCATCGTGTTCGGCGGCAGAGTCCTGTCTGTATGTAATAGGCGTAGAATAATCACGGCGACTTTCCTTCTGCCCTGTGCTGAAGTCTGCTCGACCATCATTTGGCTGTAGTACCCATCCATGCTGAAACTGCTGTCTACTCGAGGCTTCTGGTTCATATCTACGGCCACTGTTGTTTCTGACGCATAATCAGAATAGCCTTAGTGATGAGTCCACAGTGGAAGCATTTGTGCTCTTTTTATGACGTCAATAATCTCCATTTTGGTAGTAAGCTTGCATTGTCTTCTAGTGATGGAAGCAGAAATAGTCTATCTGAACCAGATTCTTGGTTCCTTTCACGCTCCTCCCTCAGTGCGATACTCTGTTGTACATAAGTCAATCTGTCGTCGTTACTTTTCTGCTTCTTTCAGCGAAGAAGTGATGGACTTTGTACGCCACATTCCCCACAGTTACTTTCAGCAACGTTAGTTTCATCCAGACTACCTTGAGTTGTATTGTCTACAACAGTTTCCTTACGAAACTAATTGCTCGAAATACCCGTAAGGGCTTTTACGCAAAGCTGCTGATTCCACTTTTGGCACCTGTATTGCGTTTTAATTCCCTGCTGAAACTTGGCCTAATAGTCTTCCACTTCTGCTGTAGAGATTTGCCTGTAAAAAAAGTCTGTTACCGGCGCCGATGGGATGAAATAAGGGATGTTAATATGACTAGTCTATTATAATAATAAAAAATAATAAAATTCCTGGCAGAAGTACGTGGGTTTCATTTTTTCGTATGAACATATATTTCGTTTCAGATATCTGTTTACAGGATGTACTATGGCAGCACTGAGTCGCAATTTTGGAATCGGATGTACTACTGTCCGAGAAGTCATATATGAAACTTGCTTGGCGATTTGGGACTAAATGAGACAGACTGCGTTTCCAGAATTAAATGAGGAAAGATGGATTGAAATAGCAAATGGATTTAATAGATATGCAAACTTTCCCAGTTGCATCGGTGACATCGACGGGAAACATATCAGAGTAATAAAATCCCGTCATTCAGGTTCACTTTACCATAATTACAAAAATTATTTTTCGATCGTTTTACTTGCTTTATGTGATGTAGATTATAAATTCACTTACATTTATGTTGGAGCATGTGGAAAATGTAGTGAACCATCTATTTTTAAGAAATCAGTTCTATATGAAAACTTCTAAATAAAAATTGACAAATACCTGAGAAAAGCTCAATATCAAACAATGAAATACCGATGCCGTACGTCATTGTTGGAGATGAGGCGTTTAGTATGTCTGAAAACTTAATGCGTCCTTATGGAGGAAGGAGTTTAACAGACAAAACAAGAATCTTTAACTACCGACTGTCTCGGGCTAGGCGATTTATAGAATGCACGTTTGGCATTCTGGCAAATGAATGGAGAATTTTTCATCGCCCTATGAATGTTCGGGAAGAATTTGCAATAGCCACAATAAAATCATGCTGCGTTTTACATAATTATGTGTGAGAAAGAGATGGCTACAAATTTGAAGGTACACACTGTACGTCCCTCCAGAATTGGAAATTTCCCCAGGTCCTACAAGAGCAGGGTGCCGTTCATTAGTATCAGCATTTATTTGCGGATTATTTTACAAATGGAAATCCGCTGGAATGGCAAAACAGAATTGCATTGAGGTAATAATTATATGTGTTAATTGAATTGTGGATGTGACTGTTATTGCTTTCATGTGAATTACTATGTATTATTGTTAAGTGTACAATGATACCTCTTCTTGATTATTGTACCTATAACCATTTTTAATACGTAATAAATAATAAATGACTTACCGAATTCATTCTTTTCATTTTCCTTCATGTTCTCCTCACACATTATACAGAGTGGTCAAAAAAAAAATTGGATCCACTGTTTAAAAGTCCATAACTGGCAAACTAATTGACAGAGTTGTGCCGGCCGGAGTGGCCGAGCGGTTCTAGGCACTTCAGTCTGGAACCGTGCGACCGCTACGGTCGTAGGTTCGAATCCTGCCTCGGGCATGGATGTGTGTGATGTCCTTAGGTTAGTTAGGTTTAAGTAGTTCTAAGTTCCAGGGGACTGATGACCTCAGATGTTAAGTCCCATAGTGCTCAGAGCCATTTGAACCATTTGACAGAGTTGTCTGATCTTTGGTAGGGTTGGCAATCGCCCCAAAGCGTTGTATTGCGTTGTTTTGTTTTGTCAGATGACCGTCGCCAGATAGTCAGTGTTTTGTTCTTAGTTGCACCTAGTTACTCGAGTAAACATGGCTGGCGCAAGGCTTACATTCGATGAAAGGAAGTCAGTTTTGAAGTGGTATTTTAAGTACGAAAACATTAATGAGGTTCAACGGCAATGGCGAAATGAGTATCAAAAAGAGCCACCGACACGTTTAACGATTCGTCGCATTCGAGACATATTTGAAGCCGAAGCCTGTGTTAAAGATGTACACAAACAACGATCTGGAGGACCTATAATAGTAACAAGTCCAGGTAACTCCCGTCGTGTGTTACAACAATTCACTCGCTCACCACAGAAGTCTGTGAGACAGTGTGCCCGTGAAACTGGAGTGAGTCGCTCAAGTGTTTGGCGAATTTTGAAGACAGCAAAGTGGAAGTGCTACATCCCACGATTGCTACACGCAATGGACGAGGACGACCCAGATCGTAGAATGGAGTACTGCGAGTGGTTTACTAACATGGTGCGCAACGATGAAGAGTTTTCAGAGATGATTGTGTGGTCTGATGAGGCACAGTTCAAACTCAATGGTACAGTAAATCGCCACAATTGCGTCTACTGGGCCGCCGAAAATCCGAACGTCCATGTAGACAAAGCCGTTAATTTGTCAGGAGTAAATGTGTGGTGTGGGCTGTCTTACCGGGGCTTGATTGGGCCATTCTTCTTTGACGGCACAGTTACCAGTGAGGTGTACCTTCAGAAGCTTCAGACATCCATTTTATCTGCCATCCGAGACTTGCATAGAGACGGAAGAGTTTAATTTCAACAAGTTGGTGCCCCAGCCCACTACCAAAATCGTATTAGGGCGTATCTCGACGGAAACCTACCAGGAAGATGGATAGGCCGTAGAGGTGCTGTGGAGTATCCACCACGTGTCCCAGACTTAACTCCTCTGGACTCTTGCCTGTGGGGAACACTAAAGGACGTCGTTTATCGACAAAGGCCACGCACATTGGATGAACTTCGAGAATCAATCGTACATTCGAGAATCAATCGTACATTCATGTGCAAATATTCAACTGAACACATCGCAGTCATTAGTTAGTGCTGCAGTTCGGCGGCATCGTTTGTGTGTGGATGTTAATGGTGACCATTTCGAACACCTACAGTGAGATCTTTAAGTTGGACTTTAAGCTACACTTTCACCAAAAATGAGACAACTCCGTCAATTAGTTTGCAAGTTATGGACTTTCAAACAGTGGATACATTTTTTATGGACCCCTCTGTATTTGTGATTTCCTCCCATCTTCTTCTCTTCACGTCACGGTCACTGTACTCCTCACAAGATACGTCCCAGATTGCTCTTCGTCTTTAAATTTATTGAATAAATTTCTCGGTGTCGAAAGCCATCGCGACTTTTGGCTGCTCGGACAAGTGCGCGGAGACTGAGGCAGCCACACACGCTCTACATCTACATCTACATCTACATTTATACTCCGGAAGCCACCCAACGGTGTGTGGTGGAGGGCACTTTACGTGCCACTGTCATTACCTGCCTTTCCTGTTCCAGTCGCGTATAGTTCGCGGGAAGAACTACTGCCGGAAAGCCTTCGTGCGCGCTCGAATCTCTTTAATTTTACATTCGTGATCCCCTCGGGAGGTATAAGTTGGGGGAAGCAATATATTCGATACCCATCCAGAAACACACACTCTCGAAACCTGGCCAGCAAGCTACACCGCGATGCAGAGCGCCTCTCTTGCAGAGTCTGCCAGTTGAGTTTTGTAAACACCTCCGTAACGCTATCACGCTTACAAAATAACCCTGTGACGAAACGCACCGCTCTTCTTTGGATCTTCTCTATCTTCTCCGTCAACCCGACCTGGTACGGATCTCACACTGATGAGCAATACTCAAGTATAGGTCGAACGAGTGTTTTGTAAGCCACTTCCTTTGTTGATGGACTACATTTTCTAAGGACTCTCCCAATGAATCTCAACCTGGCACCCGCCTTACCAACAATTAATTTTATATGATTATTCCACTTCAAATCGTTCCGCACGCATACTGCCAGATATTTTACAGAAGTAACTGCTACCAGTGTTTGTTCCGTCTATCATATAATTATACAATAAAGGATCCTTCTTTCTATGTATTCGCAATACATTACATTTGTCTATGTCAAGGGTCAGTTGCCACTCCCTGCACCAAGTATCTATCCGCTGCAGATCTTCCTGCATTTCGCTCTTTGGGGGACCCGCAGCTCGCCACTGGCTGCCGCGCAGTCGCCCGTGTTCTGTGGGCTGCCGCGGCCACAAAATCCTGGCACGGCCTGCAATCAACTGTCATTGTTCTATTGGCTGCCGGAGCCTGGCTGCCTAGTGCGTTACCGGCCTAACTCAGTTTCTCCCCTGCTGGCTGCCTTCATTCAGTCGGTATTCACTGTCGTTCGTCAGAAGACAAGTGCATCATACAGCCTTTGTGGCTGGTGTTGTAACCAAGCTCCTGCAAACGTTTTTCTAGCTCACACTTGTGCGATGCCCCCCAGGGGGTCCACAACTCTTTTGTGGATACGTGCGTAGCGAGCACGGGACCCCGAGCTAATGTGGCCTTCCTTCCTTTCCGGGCTGCATACCTTCCCATTCCGCATCCTTCCCCATCCCTATCTTCGCCCCTCCTCCCCTCACCTCTGGCTCTTTCCTTCTCTTTCTCCCCATCTGGGAGTATGGTTTGTGCCTACGTCCGGAGACGGACGCTCGTAAATGTACTGCATTTCTTGCCTTCCTTGCTTTCATGTCTTCTTCCTTCCTTTGTCCTTCTCTGTCTTTTTCCTTCCTTTGTCCTTCTTTTTTCCTTACTTCTTCTCTTTCTCTTTTCTCCGCTGCGGCGTTTGAGACCTCTCTTCCTTCCCTTCCCTTTCTCTTTCTTCCTCCCTGTGCGTGTCTGAAGGCCGACCCACGCCTTCGTGCGTAGCCGGTGACGGGGTAACGCGTAATTCCCCGCCCCGGGTAGACAGGTAGGACACGTACGTACCCCCTGGTAACGGCCAGGCCCAGGGAGGGGTGATTACCCGAGCTGATACCTTCCGACAATGCCGATTGGTCCCTCCGTCCGTTTGTCGGGAGGTGTGACCTGAGGTGTGAACAATCACCTAAGGCGGGAGTGCCCTCAGAGAGGGCCCCCACAAGGGAGGAGCGTGCCATCGGAGACGCCGGTAATCATGGGGGATTCTTCCGCAATGGTTTCCTCACCTTCCACTAAGTCTAGTCACAAACGTAAGCATACTGAGTCTCAGCCACAGACGATTCTTCCATCGTTGCCACAGTTCCTTGTTGTTTCTCGGTCTGATGAAGGTCACGACTTCTCCACGGTCAACCCTTTCATTATTCAGAAAGGAGTCGACGCAATAGCAGGTCCTGTAAAGTCTTGTTCCAGATTACGGAATGGCACCCTGTTGTTAGAAACACACAGTGCCCTCCAGTCACAAAAATTGCTGCGTACTTCTCTGCTCCACACCTTCCCTGTCCGGGTGGAACCGCACCATACCTTGAATTCCTCGCGTGGAGTCGTTTATACACGCTCCCTCGATGGATTGTCTGACGAAGAAATTCAGCACTATCTGTCTGACCAGGGCGTAACGGCAGTTCATAGAGTAATGAAACGGGTTGCCACGAACATCATTCCCACCCGCACTGTCTTCTTGACAAGTTCAACTCCCATCGAAAATCAAAGCAGGCTATGAGATAATTTCCGTTCGCCCTTACGTCCCAAACCCTACGCGTTGCTATCGATGTCAGCGGTTCAATCACACCAGCCAGTCCTGTTCCAATCCAGCCAAATGTGTTACGTGTGGCACGGATGTCCATGAGGGTGCTTGTCCACCTCCATCCCCTCGCTGCATCAACTGTATGGGCGACCACGCTGCTTCCTCTCGAGATTGCCCCGTTTTTAAGGATGAGAAGCTCATCCAGGAAATAAGGGTGAAGGAAAAGGTGTCGACCTTTGCTGCTCGAAAATTATTCGCCAGTCGCAAGCCCACCGTGCCTCAGACAGGAAAATACAGCACTGTCCTTGCTTCTCCTCGGCCAACAAAGGAGGCGGCCACGCAGACTTGCGACCTCACCTTTAGTACCACGGTCGTCAGATCGGCCAGCGCAAAGATCGCTCGTTCAACCTCACCACTTTCGCCTGCCCACTCTCTGGCTCACCCTTCGTCGGGTTCTGCTACATCTCGAGCCCAAAAGTTGGACGCCAAGTCTTCAAAAAAAGAGCATACTCGTGAAGAGTTTTTACGGACCGCAGCTTCACAACCATCGGTTCCTCCTTCCTCTAAACAACATTCTTCCAAGAAGGCTACAAAGAAACCCAGTTCCTCTCCTTCTCAGCCAGGGCGTGCCCCCTCTACAGCACCACCTGGCGGAAATCGCCCTCGGCCATCTTCTGTGTCGCCGAGGCGCACTGCTGGTGGCCGGTCAACCGGCCGATCGCTGGTGGCAGGGACTGCTCCTGACCAACTTATGGATCAGGATCTTCTGCCTTCGGCTGAATGCCATTCCATGCTGTCGGTTGCTAGCTCCGAGCAGTCTTTGAGTTGACAGCAACTTTGGTCACATTCCTCCATTCTCTTTTCACCCCATGTCCATTATCCACTGGAATATCCGCGGCATTCGAGCCAATCGGGATGAATTGTCGGTCCTCTTACGCTCCTACTCGCCGGTCATCTTCTGTCTTCAGGAAACAAAGCTGCGTCCCCATGACCGCTTTGTTCTCCCTCATTTTCCGTCTGTCCGATATGATCTCCCCTCTGTTGAAGGCTCTCCAGCCCATGGAGGACTCATGATTCTTCTCCGTGATACTCTCCATTATCACCCAATCCCCTTAAACACTTCCTTCCAAGCTGTCGCCGTCCGTCTTTCACTTTCCGGATACACGTTCTCTCTTTGTACTGTATACATTCCATCGTCCACACCAATGGCACGAGCTGATCTCCTTCATCTTCTTGGTCAGCTTCCACCCCCCTATTTGCTGGTTGGGGACTTCAATGCCCACCACCCGCTTTGGGGATCTCCACACCCTTGCCCACGTGGCTCCGTATTGCTAGACGTCTTCCACCAAGCGGATCTAGTTTGCCTCAACACTGGGGTCCCCACATTTTTGTCTGCCTCCACGACAACCTTATCTCATTTGGACCTTGCGGTCGGTACTGTTCCGCTAGCTCGGCGCTTCGAATGGTTCGCCCTTGATGATACACACTCGAGTGACCACTTTCCATGTGTCCTCAGACTGCAGCCTCAACTGCCATATATGCGCCCGCGACGCTGGAAGTTTGCCCAAGCCGATTGGACACTTTTTTCGTCTCTCGCGACATTCGATGACCGTCGCTTTCCCAGCGTCGACGATGAGGTCACACACATTACCGACGTTATCCTTACAGCTGCGGAACGTTCAATACCACGCACCTCCGAATTGCCCCGGCGCCCCCCAGTTCCTTGGTGGAACGAGGCATGCCGTGACGCAATACGTGAGCGGCGACGTGCTCTTCGCATTTTCCGTCACCATCCTACTTTGGCCAACTGTATCCGCTATAAGCAGCTCCGTGCGCGATGCCGTCGCGTCATCCGCGATAGCAAGAAGGCAAGCTGGAAATTCTTTATTAGCTCATTTAACACCTTCACTCCCTCCTCGGCTGTTTGGAGTCGGCTTCGACGGTTCTCAGGCGCGCCTAGTTTCTCCCCGGTTTCTGGGCTCACTGTCGCGCATGATACCTTAGTGGACCCCGTCGCAATTTCTAACTCGTTGGGTCAGCACTTTGCTGAGATTTCGAGCTCTTCAAATTACCCGCCAGCGTTTCTCCCGAAGAAACGTGCAGCGGAAGTGCGACCTCTTGCTTTCTCCTCCCAAAATCACGAAAGCTACAATACTGTTTTCTCCATGCGGGAACTCCAACATGCCCTCTCATCTTCTCGCTCCTCCGCCCCAGGACCGGATGGTATCCATGTCCAAATGTTGCTGCATTTATCCACCCATAGTCTGCGTTACCTCCTTCGCCTTTATAATCGAATTTGGACCGGCAGCACCTTTCCCAGACGGTGGCGGGAAGCTATTGTCGTTCCCGTTCCGAAACCTGGAAAGGACAAACATCTCCCCTCTAGCTATCACCCCATTTCTCTCACGAGTAGTGTCTGTAAGGTTTTGGAGCGTATGGTGAGTTACCGTTTAGCTTGGTGGCTGGAATCCCGCAGCCTTTTAACACCAGCCCAATGCGGATTTCGGAAGCATCGTTCTGCAGTTGACCATCTTGTCGCTCTCTCCACTTATATCATGAACAATTTTCTCCGGCAACGCCAAACGGTAGCAATATTTTTTGATCTGGAGCGAGCATACGATACCTGTTGGAGGACAGGCATCCTCCGCACACTGTTCTCTTGGGGCTTTCGAGGCCGGCTGCCCCTTTTTCTTCGCGAATTTATGGCAGAGCGCACTTTTCGGGTGCGGGTGAACACTACTCTCTCCCGTACTTTCTCCCAAGAAAACGGGGTACCCCAGGGATCCGTGCTGAGTGTTGTACTGTTTGCCATCGCCATAAATCCAATTATGGATTGTCTCCCTCCTGATGTCTCGGGCTCCCTCTTTGTGGACGATTTTGCGATCTACTACAGCTCTCAACGGACCAGCCTTCTTGAACGACGTCTTCAAGGATGTCTCGATCGCCTCCACTCGTGGAGCATCGAAACTGGCTTCCGTTTTTCACCCAGTAAGACCGTTTGTGTCAATTTTTGGCGACGTACGGAGTTTCTTCCGCCCTCCTTACATCTAGGTCCTGTCAACCTTCCGTTTTCAGACGTCGCTAAATTCTTGGGTCTTATGTTTGACAGAAAACTATGCTGGTCCTCCCACGTTTCCTATCTTTCGGCTCGCTGTCTGCGATCACTTAACACCCTCCGTGTCCTGAATGGTACCTCCTGGGGAGCGGACCGAGTGGTCCTTCTCCGCCTCTATCGCGCCTTAGTGCGCTCGAAATTGGATTATGGAAGCATAGTCTACTCCTCTGCTCGGCCGTCTATTCTTCGGCGTCTCGACTCTATCCACCACCGTGGATTACGTTTAGTGTCTGGAGCTTTTTACACTAGCCCTGTGGAAAGCCTTTATGCTGAGACTGCTGAACCTCCGCTGTCCAATCGGCGAGCAGTCCTCCTGAGTCGTTATGCTAGCCGTCTATCTTCCATGCCTGCTAATCCAGCCCACGACCTTTTTTTCGACGCCTCCTTTGATGTAGGGTATGCAGGCCGCCCCTCCTCCCTACTACCCCCGGGAGTCCGCTTCCGCTTTCCTAAAACCTTCCTGACAACTTGGGGTACAGCACCGCCTTGGCTCCGTCCCCGGATCTGCCTGCTCCGTGACCTTTGTCAATTTCCCAAAGATGGTACCCCTACACTTGTTTATCGTCGGGCATTTGCTGCTCTATGTGCAGAAATGACGGACGCCACATTTATTTACACCGACGGCTCGAAAACATCGTTAGGTGTAGGGAGTGCCTATATTGTTGGCGACACCCCAAATCGCTTTCGGCTTCCCGGCCAGTATTCGGTTTATACTGCGGAGCTTTACGCTGTTCTCCAGGCTGTCCACTACATCCGCCGCCATCAGCGGATACAGTACGTTATCTGCTCAGATTCTCTCAGCTCTCTCCTCAGTCTCCAAGCTCTTTACCCTGTGCACCCTCTGGTCCACAGGATTCAGGACTGTCTGCGCTTGCTTCACCTGAGGGGCGTCTCGGTGGCGTTCCTCTGGCTCCCGGGACACGCTGGTATCTGTGGGAATGAGGCGGCCGATGTAGCGGCCAAGGCCGCAGTCTCTCTTCCTCGGCCAGCTATTCAGTCGCTTCCCTTCACCGATCTTCGGAACGATTTATGTCGCCATGTTGCTCAATTATGGCATGCCCATTGGTCGGCACTTCCCTGTAATAAATTGCGGGAAGTGAAAGCCCTTCCTTGCGCTTGGACCTCTTCCTCCCGAACGCGTCGTCTGGAGGAGGTAATTTTAGCTAGACTCCGGATAGGGCACTGTCGTTTTAGCCATCGACATCTTTTAAGCGGCGATCCTCCCCCACTCTGTCCCCACTGCTCTCAGCTGTGGACGGTAAGACACCTTTTAATTGAATGCCCCTATTTTAATCCGTTACGCTCCCGTCTACAGCTATCGCCTGATCTATCGTCGATTTTAGCAGATGACACGCGCTCCGCCGACCGCGTTCTACAGTTTATTAGTGACAGTGAAATGACGTCAGTCATTTGAAGCTTTTTTTGGGGACAATCACCCCCTTTCTGTAGTGGATTTTTAAGCAGTCTTCTATTTTTAGTTTCTCCAATTTTCTGACTTTGTTCCCATTGCTGCTGGTTTTAAATTTCGGTTTTTTACTGTCTTAAGTCACGGGCTGGGCGCTAATGACCATAGAAGTTTTGCGCCCTAAAACCACACCACAAAAAAAAAAAAAAAAAAAAAAAAAAAAAAAAAAAAAAAAAAAACTTGTGCGATGGTCTGTTAAAAACTTTACGTACCCATTCAAACTATACGAAAAGTGTAACAATCCCCATTCGGCATTCAACGATGTTGCTTCTCCACATAATCCTTTCTGGACAAGGTCACAGATACAGAATGTAAACCTAATTTAACACAAGTTGTGCTGTCTGCTAGGTGCTTGGCGTCTGGCAAGTCGACTGCCTCTCTTTAGCGGAATACGGCCACAGCCTTCATTGTCCTCTTCTTTATCTCCCCCCAGCTCAATATGCCGCAGCGCTCGGGGAGCTATAGTAGGCAGGAGCGCGGCTCGACCGCTGTTTGGCCGGTGTGCGGACATTTGCCACGATTGTAACTGCTCCGAAGGGTTGGGTCCCTTGTCTCCCCCTCCTCCTCCTCCTCCTCCTCCTCCTCCTCCTCCTCATCGCTTACTGAGCCTTTCCGCTAGTTTACTTAACATAGACCCAGAATCTCTTTGGATTTTCCGCCACATTTCTAAAGAGAGTTTCGTTGTGGAAACTATTAAATGCATCTCGCTTTGAAGTCCACACCAAATTTCGAGGCCCAGTAAAACTTCGCCAATCTTGGCGATTTTGCGTTCGTCTAAATTATACTTGCGTTTTTCGGTGCTCCTGCAGCAGCTTTCTGTCGTGTTTTGTGTACCATGGCGGATCAGTTCCGTCTCTTATTAATTTATTTCGTATGAATTCTCTAGTGCTGTTGATACTATTTCTTTGAACTTAAGCCACATATGGTCTTCACTTACATAGTTTGGAAGGATTGGAGACTGGCTCTTAGAAAGACGTCAATCGAATTTTTAGTTGCTTTTATAATTAGATATTTTTCGCGTTCAGTTTTGGTGAATTTCTTTGTTACGGAATTGAGCCTCGCTACGACTGTGTGTTCACTAATCCCTGTATCCGTCGTGATGCTCAGGATTATTTGTGGCTAAGAGGTCAAGTGTGTTTTCGTAACCATTTACAATTTGAATGGCCTCGTGAACTAATTGATCAAAATAATTTTAAAAAATCGTTTAGAACAATTACGGAAGTTATGTTCTATCTACAATAGGGTCTGAAAATGTGTTTTTGTTAACATACAGGAGGTAGATTTTGAAGTAACTGCCAACTATAATTGTATGAGACTCAAGTTTTCTTTGAACTGTTCAGCAAGTGTTTCATCTGAGACCGGGGGTCGGTAAAAGGAGCCAGTTATTAATTTATTCCGGTTGTCGAATATAACCTCTGCCCATACTAAGTCACAGTAACTATCTGCTTCAATGTCGCTTGTGAACTGGAACACACATTACATTATTTTTCCTTAAGTTGTGCTTCTTGTTTCTGTAGTAATGCAGATCATTACAATTACGGCTTTGCCCTCCAAAACCTAGGATGCTTTCTCTGTGACCCTGTAAATACCAGAGCTAAACAATGTAGAACAACAACGTACGTTACAAGCATAGCATTCTGTATTACTTCATTTCCTTATTTCTATCATTTTAAAATTGTACCTCGACTTTAGATGACATGTCAGTCATAGATGTTCTTATCTCTGTTCAGTGAACGTATTTTCAGTCATGTTTTGAACATTGTCCCGCTACACTTTATTAACTAATGTTTCGCCGCAAGGGATATCGCATTTTAGAGAGTAAATTAATATGGAGTATGTCGTTCTTCTTATCAAACATTCACATACCCATTTCTTCTTTTCTTATTGTCTTTTGGGCATGCAGTTGTAGTAATTAAAGTAGGCACAAATGCAGTGATCAAAAAGAAATGATTAGCGTACATTCGCATTCTCTTTCTTGTTGCTCCCGTGGCGATGGACTGTTTCTATCGCAATCAGTAAGCGTGAAAGGAACTTACCGTACAGACAGAGGGATCTATATTTATACTTGTCTATATTTATACTTGGCAGAACTAATTATATACTGACATAATCGTCAGTGTTGCTTTCGTTTCCCAAAAGCTATAAATATTTCAATTTCGGAAAAGAAGCTCTATATTTGGCCAAGATGTCGAAGAAAGAGGTCCCTTACGTACTAGTTGTATCGAGTAAGATGTGGAGACGGTGGTTTGAAAGAGGACAGAAGTAGTACGAGGAAGGGCGTCCCTTACCTGAGGGATCGCTACCTGGCGAAGGGGCAAGTGTGGCAAATGTCCGGCGTGGCTAATGTCCGGCATTCGTTTGGCCAGGCCTGCACTAAATCGTTTCGCGAAAATAACAGAGATAGTCCCTTTGAAAAATAATACTGCTGATTTGCTTCAACATTCTTTCCCCGCTAAGTGCTTGTGAGTGACCTCGCCCTCGACACAACATTAAACCCTAATCAGCCTTGGAACAAAATTCCGCCTTATGCAAGATACCTTTATAGTTTTGTTTTCACCCAGACAAGTTTCACCACTTTCTGTGCTCTCTTCAGTGGGTTTATTTGTTGCTACATGTTTTCTTTAAAGAAACTTCTGGTAAAAATTTTATATTTGTAAAATGAGCGATTATTGTCAAATATTTTACATTGGTTAGCATACAGTACCGAGATGAGACGTATCACTTTATTGAACCATTCTGTGTTATTTATTTACGATATGTCTAGAGGTTATAGTTTTGTAGTACATTTGGGAATAAAGCGAATGTATGCATTTGTTTACATTCCTCACATGACGCTCTGGATGTTAAGCGAGTAGCTCTAGGTCTGTTGTGCAGTACACAGCTTGTTGTCTGCTTTATTTTTCTGTTTATTATGCGTTTCAGATCGAGAATTATTGTGTATCGTGTCAATTAGGCTGTTTATTACAGTTTTTTACGTTATTGCATTTTTACTTTGTTTGCGTCGAGGTAACACGCTTTTTCTTGCGCTTTTATCGGTACACATGCGTTGCTTACGATTTTTTCGTCAAGCACAGAGTTTTTCGTCACCGTTAAGTGTTATTTTTGGTTGTGAACTGTTCGTTTCTTTCGTTCGTACCAATTTTCTTAGCAAGCACGGAAATGAGAAGAACTGCAACATTAACAAGGTGATTATCTAATCATCCTACTTATCCAGACTGTCACTCTAGGCGTTGGAAAGCCTGCATTGACGAGGAACATGTGGGAAAGCTATGGTCACCACCACACGTAAACCGTATAAGGACATTAAGACGGAGTCGCCTGTCAACACTTCGCGGTTCGGCATTTTGCTTATTGGCTGATGTTGCGCCCAATCGCATCGACGTCGAGACACATTGGGTCTTTGTTTCACTAAACCAACGCTTTGGGTGGGTCTTTATTGTTCAAGCTTGGTGCAACGTTGATCACAAAAGAGGACACTCCGCTGGTTTTACATGTACACCATCTGTGTGACTCTTGTTACACTATTTCATTCAAATTACAAGACTGAATTAATTCGGTACATTCGTTGTGGGTACGAAAATTTATATAAACGTAATATATTTCAAGCTGAGTACTGCAGGAATTCATCAGCTATTACAATTACTCCATTTCAAATTAAAGTTGGTGTTAAAAGCCGCGCGGGGTAGCCGCGCGTCTAGGGTGTCTTGTCACGGTTCGCGCGGCTCCCTCCGTCGGAGGTTCGAGTCCTTCCTCGAGCATGTGTGTGTGTGTGTGTGTGTGTGTGTGTGTGTGTGTGTGTGTGTGTGTGTGTGTGTGTTTTCCATAGCGTTTAAGTTAGTTTAAGTTAGATTAAGTAGTGCGTAAGCTTACGAACCGATGATCTCAGCAGTTTGGTCCCGTAAGACCTTACCACAAATTTCCAAAATTGCTGTTAAAATAGCAAGGCTACTGTTTACTCGTGAATGGTCTGTGACAGTAATAAAGGGATGAGGGATGCAAACTATAAATTCATGCTTCACCTTTCTTGCTTTAAATACTACATTTCAGCGTTTGTAGAATTGTGGAGAAACATTTCTTGTAGCTTTTATCTATTATTGTTAAATATTCTCTTTTTTCTTTGTTTCAGGTAAGTGTCAAACTTCCTGCAGACATACAGACTGGCAAGCCGTGAGTATTTCCAAACAAAACCCTCTTAATTCTGAACAGTGTTTCATATTACTTGAAGCTAATAACAGTTCAAGCCATTTTTGTGGAACCTGAGTAAAAATTCTAAGATACGTCCTTTCCAGATTCTTGAGTTGGCAGTTGAGACAGTGTTATTTAAATTGATGTTTCGACAACTTCATTTCTGTCGAGTAGAGATTCAGTTCCTCGATTTCTTTACTGTTAGGCTGTATTCCACACAACGAGGAATCGATAACTGCACTTGATATACCTTAAGAGGAAAGATAATAAACGTATCGAAATACAGCGTAAAAGAACATGAGCACATTTGTAAATTTGAAAATATTGATATTATTATTCTGAAGGGAAAGCTAGAGTTAGTAAACTCACGAGCCACAGGCTATACGAACAATCTATTGAAGTGATACGGAACGAGTCTACTAAACAAAGGAGTATACATGATCCGTTTGTCAGACAACACCTTGGCTTAAAATTAATGAAAATGAACATGTGCCAGATATAAATGACTCTCGTTACTTAATACAAGTGTAAAGTAAGCACCTATGTCTTTCGTATTACACGTAGTATTGATTTTCAAGTGGATTTGGTCTATAGACTACGAATTGTCCAGAACAATTCATTTAAGGAAGATTTAACATTCCATTTATCACCTTTGACATATTTTATGTCATTAGACAAACGATCGAAATTTATTGTGGCTGCCTTATTGAACACGTTTCGGAGCTTCTGACAGCTTAAGCGTGAATGAATGTGCCACCAAGACGGCAACACTAATCCGCGCGCAGGAGAAATGGTTTCTCAGCTACAGCGACGCAACAGCCAGGTGATTTAAAATGTTTGCCATCTTTCTGTTGTCTTAATCACTTATTGTTGTTACATTGTTCTCAACATACTACGAGCTCAGAGGGTAACTGGGTCATTCTTTTGGAACGTTGTAATTTCCGCGACATTAACGTATGTTTCTACAATATTCTTAAACGTCTCCAGGCTTGAAAACGGTAGGGAGTTTGAATTCGAGCTGAAGAATTTGAAACTGTAATTTATAAGTAGCGTGTATATTGAAACTTTCTGGCAGATTAAAACTGTGTGCTGGACCGAGACTCGAACTCGAGATCTTTGCCTTTCGTGGGCAAGTGCTCTACCATCTGAGCTACTCTCAAGCACGACTCACGCCTCGTCCTCACAGCTTTACTTCTGCCAGTATCTCGCCTCCTACCTTCCAAACTTTACAGAAACTCTCCTGCGAACCTAGTTCTGCAAGTCTGGAGGTCGTGGTATAGCGATATGCACTTATACAGATGGCGACAATATCCTATACACAAGGGGTAAAAGGCAGTGCATTGGTGGAGCTGTCGTTTGTCCTTACATGATACGCGTGAAAAGGTTACCGACTTGATGGTGGTGGTACAACGGATATTAACAGACTCTGGATGCCGAATGTTAGGTGGAGCCTAGTCACATGAGATATTCCATGTCGGAAATCGTTAGAGAATTCAATATTCACGGATCCATAGTATGTCAAGAATACTAAATCGCACTGTTACCTGTCACTACGGACAATGCAGTGGCGGACGGCCTTCACTTAACGACCGAAAGCAGCGGGGTTCGCGTACCGTCGTCAATGCTGAGAGACAAGCACCCTTTCATGAAATGACTGGAGAAATCAACGTGTATCGAAATGTGCCGTTAGTGAGCTATGGCAGCAGACGACTGACAAGAGTACCTTTGCTAACAGCAAGACATCGTCTATAGCGCATCCCCAGGGCTCGGTAACACATCTGTTGGATCATAGAGGGCTAGAAAACCATAGCCTCGTCATATGAGTCCCGGTTTTAGTTGGTAAGAGCTGATTGTAGGGTCGATGGTAGCCCAGACCCTAGACCCTACAAAGCTATAGACACGCATTGTCAGAAAGGCACTGTGCAAGCTGGTGGTGGCTTCATAATGGTGTGGGCTGTGTTAATATGGAATGCACTGGGTCCTTTGGTCCACCTGAACCGATCATTGACTGGAAGTGGTTATGTTCGGCTGCTTGGAGACCATTTGTAGGCATTGATGGACTTCATGTCCCCAAACAACGATGGTATTTGTGTGGGTAACAATGACCACGCCAGTGGGCCATGATTGTTCGCCACTGGTTCAGGTGACATTTTGGACAATTCGAGAGAATGGTTTGGCCACCGAAATCGCCCAACGGGAACCCCATCGAATATTTATGGAACATAATCGAGAGGTCAGTGCGTGCACAAAATCCTGCACTGGCAACACACACGCAATTATGGACGGCTGTAGAGGGAGCATGACTCAGTATTTGTGCAGGGGCTTTCCAACGACTCGTGGAGTCCATGCCACGTCGAGTTGCTGCTCTACGTCTGGGAAAAGGAGCTCCGACACGATGTTAGGTTGTATTCCATGACTTGTCACCTCAGTATAAATCATCTTCCCTTTCTTACCTTTGCTGACAGACAAGCAATATTGTCACTCACATTTGAGAAATCTCGCGTAAATGTTACAGAGCGAGTAATGTCAGAGGTAATAAAATGTAAACTTTATCGGTTTCTTGAAGTAATGTTTGTTAGTTAAAACTAAAACTACTACTTGCTTGTGTTTACAGTTGGAGAAATGCGTGCTCATACAGACTGACCATTCTATTGGTTCACTTCACACTATGAACTGGAGAGGCCACTACACTAAGATTCTTGAGTTATCAGGCCGTTGACATATTATACATTGAAGCGCCAAAGAAACTTGTATAGGTACGCGTATTCAAATACAGAGATATATAAACAACAAAATACGACACATGCGGTCGGAAACGCCTACATAAGACACCAAGTGTCTGGTGAAGTTGTCAGATCAGCTACTGCAGCAATAATGGCAGGTTACGGGCATGGATGTTTGTGATGTCCTTAGGTTAGTTAGGTTTAACTAGTTCTAAGTTCTTGGGGACTAATGACCTCAGCAGTTGAGTCCCATAGTGCTCAGAGCCAATAATGGCAGGTTATAAAGATTTGAGTGAGTTTGAAGGTGGTGCTATAGTAGACACACGAGTGATGGGACACAGCATCTCCGAGGTAGCGATGAAGTGGGGATATTCCCGTACGACCATGTCACGAGTGTACCATAAATATCAGGAATCCTATAAAACATCAAATCTCAAGGCGTCGCTGAGGCCGGAAAAAGATCCTGCGCCGCGCGGGATTAGTCGAGCGGTCTCAGGCGCTGTAGTCATGGACTGTGCGGCTGGTCCTGGCAGAGGTTCGAGTCCTCCCTCGGGCATGGGTGTGTGTGTTTGGCCTTAGGATAATTTAGGTTAAGTAGTGTGTAAGCTTAGGGACTGATGACATTAGCAGTTAAGTCCCATAAGATTTCACACACATTTGAACTTTTTGAAAGATCCTGCAAGAACGGGACCAACAACTACTGAAGAGAATTGTTCAACTTGACAGACGTGCAACCCTTCCGCAAATTGCTGCAGATTTCAATGCTGGGCCATCAACAAGCGTCAGCGTGCGAACCATTCAACGAAACATTATCGATATGGTCTTTCGGAGCCGAAGGCCCACTCGTGTACCACTCCTAATAAGTGCACCGCACAAAGCTTTCTGCATCGCCTGTGCCCGTCTACACCGACATTACATTGTTAATGACTGGAAACATGTTACCTGGTCGGACGAGTTTCGTTTCAAATTGTATCAAGAGGATAGACGTGTATTGGTATGGAGACAACCCTATGATCCATGGTTCCTACATGTCAGCAAGGGGCTGTTCAAACTGGTGGTGGCTCTGTAATGGTGTGGGGCGTGTGTAGTTGGTGATACGAGACCACTGATACGTCTAGATACGACTATGACAAGTGCCACGTACGTAAGCATCCTGTCCGATCAGATGCGTCCATTCATGTTCATTGTGCATTCCAAAGGACTTGGAAAATTCCAGCAGGACAATGCGACACCCCACATGTCCAGAATTTCTAGAAAGTGGCTCCAGAAACACTCTTCTGTGTTTAAAAACTTTCGCTGGCCACCAAACTCCCTAGACATGAACATTATTGAGCATATCTGGGATGCCTTTCAACGTGCTGTTGAGAAGAGATCTCCACCCCTCGTAATGTTACGGATATATAGACAGCCCTGCAGGATTCATGGTGTCAGTTCCCTACAGCACTGCTTTAGACATTAGTCGAGTCCATGCCACGTCTTGTTGCGGCACTTCTGCGTGCTCACGGGGGCCGTACACGATGTTAGGCTGGTGTACCAGTTTTTTGGCTGTTCTGTGTAGTTTCAATATTAATGCACGTGTGGTCTTGGGCACTAACAAACTGTCGTATAATTTTATTCCATAGTCAAGCACCTGTTATATACGGTGCGGAATTTTCAGCATTTCCTCCAGTGGTTCTTTACCTATTGACACTGTCACGGGAGCAAACTGTGCGAACACACACACACACACACACACACACACACACACACACACACACACACACACACACACAACCCCACCTACTCGACAAAGCGTTAAAATTAATATTAATAACACATTAGTATATCAGAAAAGTAACAGTATTACATACTATCAGCGTGTGTTCTTTTATTACTAAGCAGATAAAATATCTGTTGAAACAAAAATATGATTTAAATACTATTAGTATCTTAGCAACTGAAGCGAGAACTCACAGCTAACTTAGTTACTGTAAGAAAAGTTTCATTCGAAAATCTCAACGTGCGTTCAGAAAGTGGTGTGCTTATTACCGTTGTATGACGTGACGCAATGAAGTTAAACTAATTTACTGAGTTCGACTTCGTAATATTTCTGGCGTTGCAGCCATCATATTCAGGTACAAGAAGCTCTTCTTAGGGCTGTAGAGAAGGCAGCAGTGACAAGATGAGGTAATATGATGTGAGGTACAGATAACAGGTGGTTTGTTCGGTAAGGGTATCGTGAGAAAGACCGCCTGAATTTTGGTCCTTCTCCACGATTGGCTGCTACGTTCGTAAGTTGCGCGCCAAAATGTTAATTTTTCTGTTTTTAATATTAGACAAACTAAACTGCGTATTTATTTGAATTTCACATTAAAGCATCTCTCAATAGCGTGCTATCATTCCATTATTTCACAAGTATTAATAACGAGCTGAATGATAAACAACTGCTTAATGAAATGGCAGACGAAGCTCTTTGGAGATCTTCGGATCGCGCCTAACTTGGATGGCGGACGAAATGGTTCGGCTGTAACACCACAGCTGGTTCGGAGCCTCTGAGGACAGACATGTTGTCTGCCGCTGGCGGTGTTAGTTAAGACTTTATTAGCAATGTATGATTATTTGGAACATATAGGTGAGAACAAATTGACTGTAATTATGGAAATACGCAGTTCATTAATTTGTTGAAGAATATAAATTATTTGTGACTCTAAAGTGGAGTGTTACTGTGCAGTTTCTCGTGTTCTGCTAATAGAAAGCTGGTAGCACCCCGTATAACCAAAATGGTTCGAGATTTAATCATTTCTAAAATAACAGTTCCTCGCTAAATGTCTCAAGAAAACGGATTCACGACGTACGTGTTGTTTTCTGAGCAGGGGACAACAACTATAGAAGACTGCAGGTTGTTGAACATTTATTAGAACTTACGCATTCCAGTCAGGGCGGTGGAAGCAAATAGGCACATCGCATGTATTGCAGTCTTACTACAAATGAGACCAGTGACACGTCATCTATGGTAACACCGAGGAGGTATAAAGGAGAGAAATATTTTTGAGCGTACGGTTTTATGATATGCACGTATAGAAGATATATATATCTCCTCCTCCTCTCTTTTTCAAGTTTCCGTAACTTTAAATAATTCCTTTACTACACGAAAGACTGCAGTGTTCTAACACACTGAAGCCCTTTTAATTAATTCTTGGTTCAAAAGACCTTCGCTAGCTTTTAAAGTCACGGTCCTAAATCTGCTAAACCTCGTAAAACTAAGTAATCCCTGACGGTTACGTTGCAGTTGACACTGCTGATGATAACGCTCGCTCCAGAGAGGCGGCAAAACAGCAAAGACATGCCTTTACACTACTGCGCTCGCCGTCTGCTCCCTGATACTGTATAATATGTATCTAGTGCTGGACGAAAGGAGATGTTGGTCGACCATAACTCCCTCTTGCTTTAGTAAATTTAATTATTTATAAAAAAAATTAGTTCATAGTAAACTAGTGTTGTAAAGCTAATACTGATTATCTTCCCAACGTATTTAAGATTTCTGTAGTCACAGGAAATGCCAGGTTGAGATTTTTAGGTTCGTAAGTTACATGAAACACTGTCTCGGAGCACAATATACACACCAATTTAAAGTTAATTATTCGAGTTTTCCACCAGTAACATGTAAAATTCGTGAATGCCCTTACAGTTTATTTACGATGTTGATCTGCTGCTACCGTGCTCGTAATTACTGATTGATTTCGTCTTACCTTCTCCTACACCACAGTTTAGAAGGTCGCAATTTACAGTATAACACCGTGCAATGCAGTTACATCACAGTCCATACTTTCCACCTCCTTCTGGTATTAATTGGTTCTCTTCCGCTCACTCAGTCCGTAACCGCAGTCCAAATTACCAGTGGTGATCGCTTTAGCTTAACGATCCATCGCACTGAATCGCGTTCCCACAGTGTCCAAATCGATTCCGTTCGGCGAAACACTTTGCAACTCTTCTCTTCCATGTCTTTGAAAATAGTTTCCGTTTCATATTAAATCTTGACCTCGCTACGGGATTAAAGTTCCTGAAATTAGCGCGCACTGTTTCACTCTACCATTCTCATGCTGGAACGGCTACCCACGATCTCGCGTAGTAAAAAAAAAAAAAAGAAAATAAATAAATAAAATAAAAAAAAATTCTTCTGCTGTGTCAGAATCCTACAGACGATACTAATGTGTCTAACTAGAACACTGAGCTCTATTAAATGCAGAGTAGATTTTTTGTACATATTACGTTACTTTTAATCATGACGGAATGTTACAGGAATGCAGAATACATTTTTTGCTGTTCGTTGCTAATTTTATGTTGACGCTACATTAAGTACAGAGTAGATGTTTTTACATTGTACATTACGTTCAATAATAACAGAAAATTACACGAATACAGAATACACTTTTTAGTTTGTTGTCAGCTTTATATCGACGTAGAAAATAGTGCATAAAATTACAAAACAAAGGGGTAAGATACATATGCAGACAACACGTTAATTAAACACAAATTTACATTAAAAATGCTTCGTTATAACAAGACGATGGACTCGTTTTCGGGGGAACATCGGTTGAAATCTCGTGTCTGGATACCCATATTAAGGTATTCGTTGTTTTCCTAAATGCTTAAGGGAAATGCCAGGGTATCAAATAAGCTTGGCTTCCAACGGAAAGGTGGCAGGAAGAGAACCTCTAACACAGAAGGTACCTGCTGTTAACTAAGTTCGCAGCAAGTAATCAGTTCTCTCACAGGGCAGATTTCACCTAGTGGAACTACGACTGAATAACGTGATAGTTAGCAATAATTTATTAAAATAATGTCACAGATACTTAGGTATAATGATGAGGATGAGGCGTGTATCACAGACAGAGCTTTGACGAGTGGTCTAGTTTCTGATTCCAATAATCGATGACGTAACTAAACTAGTGTAATGCCCAGTGTGGCTCCACTAGTGGTGACAGTACGTAGTATATCCTGACACATTCTTCTGATATATATGTACACTGCAACAGTCTGATAACCTGGACACACGGTGTTGATCGGAGCAGTGGGTTCGCATAAACCCGAGGTTGACGGATAATTGTTCATTTGCGAACTACCTGTGTGGCGTCAAGCGGATGAATGATACAGATAATGTTTTGAGCAGGGGCAATTCGAGAATACTTAACCCCAGAAGCGGCGTACCATTTACCACCCACCACCCCCACACTCCCCCGTCGCTCTATTCCATAGTACAATTTCACCCGTTCCTGTTTTCGCTAGTAGAAGTGATACTGTGATACGCATGTATACAAGTCTTGCATTTTAGCGCGTCTGGTGCCCCTCTCAGCTTACCACTCCAAGCGGCCGCTGCTATGATACGTCCCGTATACAGGATTTCCCAGGCGGAATTTAGAAATGCGACAGGAAGCTTATCTGATGCAAAAAAAAAAAAAAAAAAAAAAAATGATATGGATATACACCCTTTTCCAAATGGTTTCCACGGTACGGTACATTTAATGTACATTTGATTTTGGGTTAATGGTATATTTGCATGTCTTTTAC
This sequence comes from Schistocerca piceifrons, assembly GCF_021461385.2. NCBI lineage: Eukaryota > Metazoa > Arthropoda > Insecta > Orthoptera > Acrididae > Schistocerca > Schistocerca piceifrons. Next base: position 352,558,792 of record NC_060138.1, on the reverse strand, counting down.
CCACGCAATCTCTTTGACGTTTTATTCTATCCCAGCCTTCCTCGTTGCTTTCATCCTCGTTGTTTTGGATGTATATCTGCCACTAAAGTAGCCCGTTGAAGGCGCAGCTGTCCATGTTGTGTTGTGACTGAAGTAGTGCGAGCGAATGAGTGTGTATTAGAGAGAAGCCTCGATTAACTGTGTGTGCACCCGCTGGCTAAAATGCCACACTTCTATACTAAACTGTTAGAATATTATAAAATGATATATAAGAGTGTGAAACGCCCTCCTGCTCTTCAGTTCTCTTGCACATAAGTCTCGTTGGGAATTAGGGCTTCCTTGGTCGCTTTCGCTGAGCTGTGTTACTAAATGTGAGTTCTCTTTACGAGTGTAGTCCGAATGTTCGTTAAAGCATAATAAATAAACACTGTATTACGACTTAGTTGTTTGAAGACGCTTCTTCGTTTTTGACAGAAAGAAAGAAATTGATTTTATTCACAAAACCTGAGGAAATTGATACAGAAACTTTTCGTTTGGTTCATGATTATTTCAAAAGCCATTTTGTGTGTTATGTACTGTTTGCGTATTACATTCATTAGAAACTGCAGTCATTTTTATTCTTCTCGAAGTCCGATAATTTCTCTGAGTGCAATTATTACGAAAGTAAAATTCATTTCTTTTCACGGTCAGTAAAATACCAAACGAATTGTTTCCAAGCTAACTGCGGGTCGTAGATGTTTTACAGTTTTAAAGTAAGTGAAAGTTAACAATATTATATCGTTCATGATGTTTACGAATATAATTGAGATTTAACGAAACATATAATTTGGCCCCACTTTTCTTACAACTTTACCGCCAAAGTTCCAAAGAATAATTTCAGGTAACCTTAAATGCTCTTGATTATCAGATGCAGAATAAAAGCAAAATTCACGTAATGGCGGTAATGTTATATCTTGGCGTGTGGCATTCTCCGTGCGCGTGGTCGTGTATCTAAAGTGTCAACAGTTGCAACGCACCTGAAAAGTACAAAGCCGAGTTTTTTTCGCGACTGAAGCTCGTGACCCGTCTGTAACGAACTCGTTGTCGACGGAACGGTTTAAAGGCAAGTATTCCTTCCTTTTTTCGTGTAAATTATTGCAAGTTAATCTCGGTGTGTAGTACAGCTCAGCCAGTGATAGCGTTCTTCTGCAGACGGCGTTAGCGAGTGCAGTGACCGCGGCTGGTCTTGTCGCAGTGCGCAGGTGGAGCAGGTAGGCGGGCATTCCCCACGGCCGTCGGCGTGTTTGTCCCAGGCTGCACGCCAGAGCGTGACGGGAGCGTGGCTGGCGGCTGACGGCCTGGCAGGCAGGTGGATGGCATGGCATGGCATGGGATCGGATGGTGTGGGTGTGGATGGGATGCCGCGGCACGGAAGGCGGCGAGTATCCCAAGCCGGCGCGAGTCACTGCCCTCTGAGTGCGCCAGGGTCGCCGTAGGTGCCTGCAGCACCAGCAGTACTACAGGCAATACGCCGCACGTCCTGCATGCGACTTCCGCGTCGTACTTCGCAGCTGCCTTCTCGGTCCTGCCGCCTCCTTCACAACATGTGCCGCTTACCGGCAAAGTTGACTTAAGCAGCGGTTATTGCAGGGCACATGGGGTAGAGTCGGATTCACATATCACAATTTAGAACTACACTGAAGCGCCAAATAAACTGGTGTAGGCATGCCTATTCCGATACAGAGACATGTACACTACTGGCCATTAAAATTCCTACACCAAGAAGAAATGCAGATGATAAACAGGCATTCATTGGACAAAGGAATTACACCAGAACAGACATGTGATTACATTTTCACGCAATTTGGGTGCACAGATCCTCAGGAATCAGTACCCAGAACAACCACCTCTGGTCGTAATAACGGCCTTGATACGCCTGGGCATTGAGTCAAACAGAGCTTGGATGGCGTGTACAGGTACAGCTGCCCATGCAGCTTCAACACGATACCACAGTTCATCAAGAGTTGTGACTGGCGAGTTCTGACGAGCCAGTTGCTCGGCCACCATTGACCAGACGTTTCCAGTTGGTGAGAGATCTGGAGAATGTGCTGGCCAGGGCAACAGTCGAACATTTTCTGTATCCAGAAAGGCCCGTACAAAAAAAAAAAAAAAAAAAAAAGGCTCTGAGCACTATGGCACTTAACATCTAAGGTCATCAGTCCCCTAGAACTTAGAACTACTTAAACCTAACTGACATAAGGACATCACACACATCCATGCCCGAGGCAGGATTCTAACCTGCGGCCGTAGCGGTCGCGCGGTTCCAGACTGAAGCGCCTAGAACCGCTCGGCCACTCCGGCCGGTTAGGCCCGTACAGAACCTGCAACATGCGGTCGTGCATTATCCTACTGAAATGTAGGGTTTCGCAGGGATTGAATGAAGGGTAGAGCCACGGGTCGTAACACGTCTGAAATGTAACGTCCACTGTTCAAAGTGCCGTCAATGCGAACAACAGGTGACCGAGACGTGTAACCAGTGGCAGCCCATACCATCACGCCGGGTGATACGCCAGTATGGCGATGACGAATACACGCTTCCAATGTGCGTTCAACGCGATGTCGCCAAACACGGATGCGACCATCCTGATGCTGTAAACAGAACCTGGCTTCATCCGAAAAAATGACGTTTTGCCATTCGTGCACCCAGGTTCTTCGTTGAGTACACCATCGCAGGCGCTCCTGTCTGTGATGCAGCGTCAAGGGTAACCGCAGCCATGGTCTCCGAGCTGATAGTACGTGCTGCTGCAAACGTCGTCGAATTGTTCGTGCAGATTGTTGTTGTCTTGCAAACGTCCCCATCTGTTGACGTGGCTGCACGATCCGTTAGTCATGCGGATAAGATGCCTGTCATCTCGACTGCCAGTGACAAGAGACCGTTGGGATCCAGCACGGCCTTCCGTATTACCTTCCTGAACCCACCGATTCCGTATTCTGCTAACAGTCATTGGGTCTCTGCGAACGCCAGCAGCAATGTCGCGATAGGCTACAATCCGACCTTTATCAGAGTCGGAAACGTGATGGTACGCGTTTCTCCTCCTTACACGAAGCATCACAACAAAGTTTCACCAGGCAACGCCGGTCAACTGCTGTTTGTGGTTCAAAATGGCTCTGAGTACTATGGGACTTAACATCTATGGTCATCAGTCCCCTAGAACTTAGAACTACTTAAACCTAACTAACCTAAGGACAGCACACAACACCCAGTCATCACGATGCAGAGAAAATCCCTGACCCCGCCGGGAATCGAACCCGGGGACCCGGGCGTGGGAATGCTGTTTGTGTATGAGAAACCGGCGCCAATCTTGTGTGAATGCTCTGAAAAGCTAATCATTTGAATGTCGCAGCATCTTCTTCCTGACGGTTAAATTTCACGTCTGTAGCACGTCATCTTCGTGGCGTAGCAATTTTAATGGCCAGTAGTGTAAATAGGCAGAATACGGAGCTGCGGTCGGCAACGCCTATACAAGACAACAAGTGTCTGGCTCAGTTGCTAGATCGATTATTGCTGCTACAGTGGCAGGTTATGAAAATTTAAGTGACTGAACGTGGTGTTATAATCGGCGTACGAGCGATAGGACACAGCATCTCAGAGGTAGCGATGAAGTGGGGATTTTCCTGTACGACCATTTCACGAGAGTACCGTGAATATCAGAAATCCGATAAAACGTCAAATCTCCGACATCACCGCGGCCGGGAAGGGATCCTGCAAGAACGGGACCAACTACGGCTGAAGAGCATCATTCAACGTGTCAGATATGCAACCCTTCCGCAAATTGCTGCACATTTCAATGCTGGGGCTTCAATTCTAAATTTGTTCAATACAGGATCTTCCCTTTCTGAACCGTGCCTGGTATTCACCTATCTATGTATCCACTTGTGGGCCCATTCTGTTCAGTAACACCTTGGACAGAATTTTGTAAGTGACCGTAATAATGAGATCCCTCTGTAATTATTAGGGTCCGTCCAGTCTGCACCGAGCGAGGTGGAGCATTGGTTAGCACACTGGACTCGCATTCGGGAGAACGACGGTTCAAACCTGCTTTCGGCCATCCTGATTTAGGTTTTCCGTGATTTCCCTAAATCGCTTCATGCAAATGCCGGGATGGTTCCTTCGAAAGGGCACGGCCGATTTACTACCCTATCCTTTTCTAATCCGAATTTGTGCTCAGTCCTTAATGACCTCGTTGTCGACGGGACGTTAAACACTAATCATCTACCCTCCCTCCCTCTCTCCATTTACATTACCGTGGAATTTTCTATGTGCTCCATATTTCCAAGAGAATTTTATGAATTTTCTTTGTAATATTTTGGTCTGTGAGTTCCCAGATCTCAGCGATAATGCCATCTTCCCCTGGGGCTCTGTTGTTCTTTAGGTTTTTTTTTTTTTTTTTAGCACCTCTACCTCTGTGATGGTAGGCGTCTTCGAGTCTGGGTTGGGTATTGTTTCGTAAAGTGTTATTTTTCTTTGGGCTTCTCACAGTTGAGGAGTGTATCAATGACTCCTTTAAGGATATTGCAATTTTCGTAAGTTTGTTTCTAGAGATCCATTTGTTGTTCTGAAGCAGATAAACTTCTTCCATGCCTTAACCCTTCGTTCAACTGCATTTTTTGCGTTAATATATACGTTTATTTCATAATATGATGCTTGGAAGTTAAGATGATAGGATATAGACCCTGCCCATGGTGAAAATGATTGGGGATAGTGATCACTATAAAATTTTAATTCAAGTACACATAAGTACTTTTATGTCCCAAAACCACCAAACACTGACAAACCTTTTACACAACTAAAAGTCTGAAATTGTTTGATCTAACTTTCTGATATGCAGCTTTGGGCAAACAGTACACTTCCTTTTTAATCCTCTTGAAGCCTCCCCATAAATCACGAGTGTCTTGCAACCTATGAAAATTGCGTTGCCTCTTGCAAGTTTAAGACACTGCTGCATGTATAGCCACTACGCCGAAGCTTCACACTCTTGCGCGTTCTTTCACTCGCAGCTAATCATGTCTTCTATCCGCTCGCCACTGTTCACTACTCTCCGCGCGTATTCGAAAGATAATATCACTGATTTTATACAAAACTGTATCCCTGACATTGCCAGTGTGTCTACTACACAAAAGTTACCTACTCATTGTTTTTAGACATTTGTAAGAAATTAATTTAACGTTATTCAGACTGACCATAAATAACATAGAAACAGTGAATTACATTCTAGAAAAGAAATAGAATTTAATAATTCAAAAGGAATTCTGCATCACGGTGTGATACTTCGTGTCGTAGTGCCACAAATTTATTCTAATTGTGAGGGAAGTTTGCACTATGCTTTCCATTGTACGTCGACACGGAATGTAGACAGTTTTTAGACTCCAAACTATTATTTCACATACAGCATATTTTGATGTCCTGTTGAAATATTCCTACCTAACGAGCATAGCCCTTTAAATATTTATATCTCCACCTCTTCCCGTTGAAAAGACGATTTCTTTTGTTTCATTAGCCTTATTGAGAGACCGTGCAGAGTTAGCTATAGAATGCGGTAACCGATAATATGATACCGCTGTGGTTACTGGGCAGCAGCGCTGGCAAAGGTGAAAAGGCGAGGAGGGATCATTGAGTTTGGTTCGCCTCATCTTCCCACTCCTGTAATGAGCGCTCCAGAGCGGTTCTTTGTCGGGCGCTTTGTTCGTTGTTATTGATCCCCACCTCCTCATCTGGAGGAATTTCTCGGGCGCGGTTGTCTGTAGTTGGAGTTTACCATCAAATTGTTACCTCCGCAGGCACTTCTAAGTTCGGCAAGCAAACCACTGATTCTTCAAAGAACCGAATACTCACGCACAAAACAGTCTCAGGGGTCTGATTTCTTTACAAATGAGTTTACATGTTAACTGTTTGACGTTAAGCATGTAAGCGAGAGAAGTTTGAACGAGATTTGAATGTTTAAAGTTCGTTCGAAGTAAGATGAGCGTAATCTCAGTAAATGGAGTTCCGTTTTACGCGATAGTTTGTCATGCATCTCAATGTTTATGACCACAGCCTCCTGAACTATATGCCGTGTTGTTGTTGTCGTTGTGGTGGGCTTCAGTCCTGAGACTGGTTTGATTCAGCTCTCCATGCTACTCTATCCTGTCCAAGCTGCTTCATCTCCACAGTACCTACTGCAACCTACATCCTTCTGAATCTGCTTAGTGTTTTCATCTTTTGGTCTCCCTGTACGATTTTTACCCTCCAATACTAAATTGGTGACCTCTTGATGCCTCAGAACATGTCCTACCAACCGATCCCTTCTTCTAGTCAAGTTGTGCCACAAACTCCTCTTCTCCCCAATTCTATTCAATACCTCCTCATTAGTTATGTGATCTACCTATCTTCAGCATTCTTCTGTAGCACCACATTTCGAAAGCTTCTATTCTCTTCTTGTCTAAACTATTTATCGTCCATGTTTCACTTCCATACATGGCTACACCCCATACAAATACTTTCAGAAACGACTTCCTGACACTTAAATCTATACTCGATGTCAACAAATTTCTCTTCTTCAGAAACGCTTTCCTTGCCATTGCCAGTCTACATTTTATATCCTCTCTACTTCGGCCATCATCTGTTATTTTGCTCCCCAAATAGCAAAACTCCTTTACTACTTTAAGTGTGTCATTTCCTAATCTAATTCCCTCAGCATCACCCGAGTTAACTCGACTACATTCCGTTATCGTCGTTTTGTTTTTGTTGATGTTCATCTTATATCCTCGTTTCAAGACAGTGTCCCTTCCTTTCAACTGCTCTTCCAAGTCCTTTCCTGTCGCTGACAGAATTACAATGTCATCGGCGACCTAAATGTTTTTATTTTTTCTTCATGGATTTTAATTCCTACTCCGAATTTTTCTTTTGTTTCCTTTATTGCTTGCTCAATATACAGATTGAATAACATCGGGAGAGGCTACAACCCTGTCTCACTCCCTTCCCAACCACTGCTTCCCTTTCATGCCCCTCGACTCTCATAACTGCCATCTGGTTTCTGTACAAATTGTAAATAGCCTTTCGCTCCCTGTATTTTACCCCTGCCACCTTCAGAATTTGAAAGAGATTATTCCAGTCAACATTGACAAAAGCTTTCTCCAAGTTAACAAATGCTAGAAACGTAGGTTTGCCTTTTCTTAATCTAGCTTCTAAGATAAGTCGTAGGGTCAGTACTGCCTCACGTGTTCCAATATTTCTACGGAATCCAAATTGGTCTTCCCCGAGGTCGGCTTCTACTAGTTTTTCCATTCGTCTGTACAGAATTCGCGTTAGTATTTTGTAGCCGTGACTTATTAAACTGATAGTTCGGTAATTTTCTCATCTGTCAACACCTGCTTTCTTTGGAATTGGAGTTACTACACGCCGTACTGTTATATAATTGTGCAGATACAATCAGTGGTATATGTGGATATTGCTGCAAAATGAGTCCCGAATAGAGTTAGTAGAACAGAAGTAATAAATTAAAACGTCATGCCTCATGCGGATGTTTCACTGCGTGAACAGCGAAAATTTACCGTCAACAGTGTGACCAGCATTATGCTCAGAACAGTGTTTTCGTGATATTATGTACTCGTAGAAACATGTGAAAAGCACTTTCTCCTATTTTGGTTACAAATGACCCTACGGATAAACCAAACAGGTGCAAGAAAACACTCAAAACCTCAGTCATCTGGTGGTCTCTGTATCCCTCCTGCCTCCCCCCCCCCCCTCCTTCCCACACCCCGAGCCGTAGCTCAGACGTACATCATTTGTATTCGACTACTCCCGCCATTGTGTCCAGTCTAGGGATGTTTAGACACGTATCTTTCAGAACGTGTGTGCTGCAGTGCGGACACATTGACACTAAACGCCCAAGGAGATATACTGACGGGACAAAATACTTCCGTATTTTCATGTTCCATTAGCGTATGCTTCACGGGAAGAAGGACTGCCGGTAAGCTTCCGTGTGGACTAGAATCTTTCTAATTTTATCTTCATGATCTTTACGAGAGAAGGAGTATATTTGTGGATCTTGTTGGAACGTACGTGTCACTGGAGTTGGCTGACACTTTTGTGCTTACTGAATGAACCCGTAACGAAACGTGCTGCTTTCGTTTGTGTCGCCTCTGTTTCCTCTATCAGTCCTATCTGGTACGGATCTCATAGTGACCTGCAATATTCTAGTTTTGGTAGAATGAGTGTTTTGTAGACTACTTCCTTTGTTGATGGGCTGCATTTCCTGAGGATTCTTCCAGTGAATCTCTGTCTGGCATTTGCCTCACGATTAATTTTATGTGTCGTTCCACTTCAGATCGCTCCGTACGCATACTCCTAGATATTTTATGGAAGTAACAGGTAGGAATTATTGTTCTACATCTACATCCATACTCCGCAAGCCACCTGACGGTGTGTGGCGGAGGGTACCTTGAGTACCTCTATCGGTTCTCCCTTCTATTCCAGCCTCGTATTGTTCGTGGAAAGAAGGATTGTCGGTATGCCTCTGTGTGGGCTCTAATGTCTCTGATTTTATCCTCATGGTCTCTTCGCGAGATATACGTAGGAGGGAGCAATATACTGCTTGACTTCTCGGTGAAGGTATGTTCGCGAAACTTCAACAAAAGCCCGTACCGAGCTACTGAGCGTCTCTCTAGCAGAGTCTTCCACTGGAGTTTGTCTATCATCTCCGTAACGCTTTCGCGATTACTAAACGATCCTGTAACGAAGCGCGCTGCTCTCCGTTGGATCTTCTCTATCTCTTCTATCAACCCTATCTGGTACGGATCCCATACTGCTGAGCAGTATGGGATCAAGCAGTGGGTGAACAAGCGTACTGTAACCTACTTCCTTTGTTTTCGGATTGCATTTCCTTAGGATTCTTCCAATGAATCTCAGCCTGGCATCTGCTTTACCGACGATCAACTTTATATGATCATTCCATTTTAAATCACTCCTAATGCGTACTTCCAGATAATTTATGGAATTAACTGCTTCCAGTTGCTGACCTGCTATATTGTAGCTAAATGATAAGGGATCTTTCTTTCTATGTATTCGCAGCACATTACACTTGTCTACATTGTAGCGCAGTTGTGTAATCATACAGTGAAAGGTTTCCTGTCTATGTATCCGCTGTGTCTTATATTCGTTCATGTTGATTGTGAAATGCCAATCCCGGCACCAAAGTTAGATCCTTAGCAGGTATTTCTGCATATCGTTACTGTTTTATAGCGTTTAGATTTCTCCGTATACAACCGCATCTTCCGCAAAAACCCTCTTAGACTGTTACACACTATGTCATTAACGTATATTGAGAAAAGTAATGGTTCAGTAACACTCCCTTTGGCCACGGCCGAAGTTACTTTTACTTCTGACTGCCTCGTGATGACTGGGTGTTGTGTGATGTCCTTAGGTTAGTTCGGTTTAAGTAGTTCTAAGTTCTAGGGGCTGATGACCATATATGTTAAGACCCATAGTGCTCTGAGCCATTTGAACCATTTTTTACTTCTGAAGATTTATCACAGCTGAGAATTACATACGGTGTTCTGTTTGCTTGAAACCGTTGAATCCAGCCACACAGCTGGTCTTACGTTCCGTGCACACTTTAGGAACTTCATCGAACGCCTTACGGAAGTCAAAGAACACAGCATCAACCCGGATTCCGGTATGTAGTTTTCTGGGTCCCGTGGACGAACATAGCGAGCTGGGTTTCATATGAGTGTTGTTTTCGAAACCCATGTTCATTCCTACACACGAGATTTTCAGCGTCGGTTCCGAAAAAAACGAACGTGCTAAACCTAGCTATTCTGTTCGTCCTCGGGACCAAGAAAGCGGTAGATACATGCCGTGTTCCTTGACTTCCGGGAGGCGCTCGATACAGCTCCATAGTGCCCCCGAATGAAAAAAAAATACGAGCGTATGCACTATGAATGTAGATGTAGATACGTATGGGCGTGCTTCAGAGTAGATTGCATTCTGAACAACTGGCACCAGTCGCAGACGTCGGCGGGCTGGGCTCCGCCCCCTGGACTGGCCTGTGAGCAGAGCGTGGCGTGCGCTAGCCGACAGGAAACTGGCGCTTAGCATGCCTGCCGTCACGCCGTCGCTGCTCTACGCTCCCTGTTATTAGAGTAGCCGGGTGGCTTTCCGGCCAGCTTTGCCGTTTAGTGGCTGACGGCCAGTGCTAATTTAATGATAAAAACCCAGAGTTCCGAGAGCTCTGCTGCTTTTTATTAACGTCACAAGCCCATTCTAGTTTTGCAAAGCGGCACGCTGGCGACATGGTATTTGTGTTCGCAAACAGTCACCATGCTGAAAAGCTACGGAACAAAATTTGAAGTGAGAGACAGTTATGTTAAAAAAGTTTCTTTGGCAGTCGTCAGTCATACCACAAGGTGAGTCAAGAAGGACTTTACGACTTTGGAATGATATAGAAATTTGTTGAGATAACTTAGAGAATCGGTAGTTGTATCATTTTGTAGCAAACATCCCCAAGTTTGATTCACGTAGACTTGGCCAATTTTTCTATGTTTCGATACAGTGTATCGATACGTGGAACTGTTTCAGTGTTTCGGAACGGCTGTGGTTCACTGTTTCGAAACAGTGGTGTTTCATTCCGCCACTGTCTCAGATAACCGGACCAGATTCGATCTGGAGCCAGACACAGAAACTGTATCGTTGTTTCAAAATAAGGCTGTTTCAGTCCACCTGTGCTTGGAACGGACTAATTGTATCGAAACAGTGATGTTTCATTCCGCTCTGTGTCGGACGAGATTCGGGCTCGGCACAGGTACTGAAACACAACATACCACTTCATGAAACACTTTCAAGAGTGTCGAAATCTTTTTGCCATCATTAGCATGAAGCTCTTGATATCCGAAAATAAAGCTTCGTTTCTAGCTGACTGCCCTATTCCGAAATGGCGTAACATCTGCTTTATAAACACTAACCAAACAATAAAACAACGCATACTATTCACATTCAAAATAATAAATATGTGAAAATCACTCAGTTAAAGTACACTTTTTTATAACATACGGTTCTCTGTTCACGTACAGTAATCATATTAAGAAACGCAAGTAAGCCTTCAACATTTTGGATTAAGAAAGGCGTAGAGTGACAGTTATTACGCATTAATGTGTTTTGTGCCGTTAGTAAATTGAAAGTGTATGGCCCGTTCTTCTTCACGAAGAAAACTGTCACTTGCATTGTGTATCCACAGATCGATAAAGGTACCCGAGATTGGATGGTTTGCTACCACAAGACTGTGCACCACCACATTTCCTCAAGGAACTTCGAGGTTTCCTCGATAATCGCTTCCCAGGTCGGTGGCTTGGCCGTGAAGGGTCAATCGCATGGCCATTTCGCTCTCCAGATTTCACACCACTGGATTTCTTTCTGTGGATATGTTAAAAAATATATCGGCTCAACCACTTTTTTATAGTGTAAAACACTAAGATTGACGCGTTTCGGAAGTCAAGCTTCCATCATCAGAATAATGAAAGTAAAAGAACCTGTTAAAACTCGCTAAAATGGAACATGCACCAGGCACAATAAAATTGATAATAAAATTAAAACATCGTGGCTACTTCCCTTGTTGCACCCGTGTCTTCCAAGGTGCATCTCCACATTGAACATGTATACGTTATCTGTTTGTATAGACATCTTTGTGACTTCCTTGTTTATTTGCGCGTGAGCTCACTCGCGTTTCAGTGTCGTGTTTGAGTACGTGGTGTGTGGTATCAACGAAGACGCACGGGCGGTTTACGACGATAGAGGAGAGAGCCATGTGGTTAGATGTTGAACACCATAGGCGACACCATTTTAGAGTTTTTTATATTTTGACGACTATTTGGAGATGCACTAACATTCACGACCACGACCTCTCATCCAGTATGGATAAAATCAAAAATCTTTCTCTGGAGTTTCATTAAAGTCTGTGGTTTTGTTCCGTACCCCCTCCCCCTACCAAGCAATTTAACCGACCCGAAAAATCCAGTCTACGCTAACGTTGCACTAGTTACGCCCGATTTGCTGCAACCGGTGTGGGAAGAAATTGCCCAACGTTGGGATGATTGCCTCACCATAAATGGCAGTTACATCGAACGAAAATGACACTTGACGCTTTTATATGAAACTTGAGGCTGTTTACTGCTAAATGATATACCTACCGATTCTGTAAGTCATTTCAATAAATTTCAATATCATTTCAAAGTTGTAAAATCCTTCTTGACTCACCCTGTATTTTAATCACCTCATTTGGTGTTCCCTATAAACCGAAATGACGTGGAAAAGCGCACAAATAATCGTTAATATGACAAGTGGATACTCTGCCCACATAACGAATGAGCGCAGACATACGCAATTACAAAGATGAATTTTGAATAATTAGTCGAATTTATCATAATGAGAGAACCAGTGATTTAATGAAAGTATGACGATTAAATGGCATTGTGTTGTGTTCAGTCCTAAAATTGACAATTTATTACGGAAACCAATTGGATCTGATTGAATTTAAGCGTACGTTATGATCGGTAATACGCGTTATGGACGACAACAGTCATTACTCAGGCGGGAGTTATTTCGAATAGGCAAGTGATCACAAAATTAGTCAGACAAATCCAAGTGTATATTGAAGACTACAGTACTCTTTTCGGAACATTCATGAAAAGGGATAACGAAAAAATACTGTGTTACACGACTCGGTAATGATGACGTAGGTAACCTCCGGACAATCTTTATCATTATTAAGTTAGATTAACCAACCTGGAAAAAAAGCAAATTGTTCATTATTTAAAAAGTAAACTGCCATAATTGGTAATATATTCATCCCACTGTGAGACAAGACGATCAATGCCTTTATGGAAAAAAGTTTGCGGTTGCCTACGGAACCATGAATGTACCCAGGCTTGCACCTCTTCATCCGAAGCAAATTGCCGGCCACGAACAGGTTTCTTCAGCGCCCCAAATATAAGGAAATCCCACATAAAGCCAAGGTTGTTTCGATTACTCTGCATCAGTTTCGCTGGAAAGCCCTTACACACCGTCCGTACAGTCCAGATCTCCCTCCATGCGATTTCCATAGATCCATAGCCAACAGCTAACATTATTTTAGTAACGCAACGACCGTCTTGTCTCACAGTGGTAGAACTTTTTTAACAGTTAAGGCAATTATTTTTGAAATAATAAACATTCACCTAAATTTTTCCAACTGACTCATTTTTATTCTATGCCCCTTATATAATTCACTCTCAAGGGTGCAACTGTTAAACGTGAATGACTTCGGAACAACAATTAAATCTCAAGGCAATGCTGAAACAGATTGTCAAGACATCGATCGATACATAAATATGCCAAAACCCACAAAAAATATAGTATAGTTGAATAAAACTATTCCAGGGTTCCAATAATTTCAACAGTTATTAAATATTGCTTTAAAAAGATAATGGAAATTGTGGAAATACAACAATTTCGTAATGATTTTCATTAATCAAGAAGGAAATTTAACAGTACTGTCATGTAAAACTTCTTTCTTTTACCATATTCTTTCATTCATGATGTGATTCTCGGTATTTAGGATAATAGAATATGGACCATGGTTATGGTGACAGTGAAATGGCTTGGTGACCACGATAACATTACCATTGAAGTTTACAAATGTAATGTCTTACCCAAAGGTCACTGCCAAGTTTTTTGCAATAGTGGATGTCTGAAATGGTTCAGTCTAACATTCTGTGAAGCTACTGGCGCTGCGTGTCAGTTCGGCAGCAACATTTATATTCATCACGTCTCATCTTTCAGTTGCATATAATACATAAGCGCTCTTTGGCAGAAAGGCACTTTTCTCTTATAGCCCTCCGCTTCAGTCCGGAACCGCGCTGCTGATGCGGTCGCAGGTTCGAATCCTGCCTAGGGCATGGATGTGTGTGATGTCCTTAGGTTAGTTAGGTTTAAGCAGTTCTAAGTTCTAGGGGACTGATGACCTCAGCTGTTAATTCCCATAGTGCTTAGAGCCATTTGAACCATCTTATAGTCCTCTTGAGGCCACCTCATTAATCATCATTGTAGCGTGGTTCATGTAAATTTTTTTTCCTGTCAACAGTCTCTAGGTCCTGCTGCACGCTTAGCCTCTATACAGGGGCTATATGCTCTTTGAGCCCTCTTTCACTCTCAACTAAATCGTGTCCCTGTTCTTTCTCTGTTCACTACTGACTCGCTACCTTGAGTGCGTATTCCAAAACATCTATATCCGTGACATGGTCAGTGTGACTGTTCCACAAAAGTTCGAAAATTTGTTTTTAATCGTTTATAACAAAGAAATCAGAAAAAAACATTACATACATTAAAAGCCTCGGAATTCAGTTGTCCGAAAGTGGTGTAGTGTCAGTGCGCTGTGAGGACAAAAGTCACGGGATACCTGGATCAAATGGCTCTGAGCACTATGGGACTTAAGATCTGAGGTCATCAGTCCCTTAGACTTAGAACTACTTAAACCTAACTAACCTAAAGACATCAGGGGCAGGATTCGAACCTGCGACCGCAGCAGCAGCGCGGTTCCGGACTGAAGCGCCACAGCGGCCGCCACGGGATGCATCCTAATGTCGTGTCGGACCTTCTTTTGCCCATCGTAGTGCAGCAACTCGACGTGGTATGAACTCAACAAGTCGCCGGAAGTCCTCTGCAGAAATACTGAGCCATGCTGCCTCTATAGCTGTCCATAACTGCCAAAGTGTTGCCGGTGCAGGATGTTGTGCACGAACTGACCTCTCGATTATGTCCCGTAAATGTTCGATGGGATTCTGGATGCACAATTCATTCGCCCAATTTTTTCAGCATGTTCTTCAAACCATTCGCGAACAATTGTAGTCCGGTGACGTGGCGCATTATCCATGAAAATTTCATAGTCGTTTTGGAACGTGAAGTCCACGAATAGCTACAACTGTTCTTCAAGTAGCCGAACATAACCATTTGCAGTCAATGATCGTTTCATTTGGACCAGAGGATCCCGTTCATTCCATGTAAACACCAGCTTGCACAGAGTCCCGTTAAAGACGTGTGTCAGAGCTTCGTGGTGTCTGCACCACACTCGAAACCTAACATGAGCTCTTACCAACTGAAATCGGAACTCATTTGAACTCGCCACGGTTTTCCATTCGTCTAGCATCCAACCACTACGTGGCGAACCCAGGTGAAGCACTTTGGGTGATGCCGTGGTGTTAGCAAAGGCATTCTCGTCGGTCGTCACCTGCCCACGGCCCGTTAATGACAGCTTTCGCCGCACTGTCCCAACGGATACGTCCCACTATGACTTCTGCGGTTGTATCACAATCTGTTAGCACTGACAACTCTACGCAAACGCCGCTGCTCTCGGTTGTCAGATGAAGGCCGTCGACCATTGCGTTGTCCGTGGTAAGATGTACTACCTGAAATTGGGTGTGGTCGGCAAATTCTTTGACACTGTGGATCTCGGAATATTGTATTCCCTAACGAGTTCCGAAATGGGCTATCCCATGCGTCTAGCTCCAATTACCATTCCGTGTTCAATGTCAACTAATTCCCGTCTTGCGGCCATAATGACATCGAACATCTTTCCACATGAATCACCCGAGTACAAACATCAGCTCTGCCAATACCTTGTGTATGCGATACAACAGCCATCTGTTTACATGCATATCGCTATCCCATTAATCTTGTCACCTCAGTGTATATTGACGTATAGTGTGGTAGTGTCACAGTGCACCCATCTTGTATGGTGCAACTCCAGTTCGAGGACTATGTTGACGTATGTAGGATGTAACTGCATATCGCGTTCATTTGCAGACAAATCCTTCATCTTTTGCATCGGTAAAAAATTTCCAGATATGCGCTTATACTTCAGATAACTTACGTCTAAAATTACGTCTGTACTCCGCGAGCCACATTGTGGTGTGTGGCGGAGAGTACTTCGTGAGCGGGTGTCACTACCCCTTTCCTGATATAGTCTGGGAATGGTCCGCAGGAAGAACGATTGCTGATAAGCCTTCGTGTGAGCTCGAATCTCTGTGATTTTACTTTCATGGTATCTTCGCGAGATACAACTAGGAGGAATCAATATATTGGTTGACTGTTCTAGTAACGTACTCTGTTGCTGTTTCAACAGTAAACCACACCGTGATACCCAACGCCTCTCTTTCAACGTCTGCCACTGGAGAGATGTGAGTATATTTCCGTGACGCTTTCTCACTCACTAACAGAATAAGTGGCGAAATGCTCTGCTCTTCTTTGCATTCTCTGTGTTTCCTCTCTCAATCCTGTCTGGTAAGGATCCCATACTGACCAGCTATGTTAAAGTATTGGTGGAACTATGATTTTGTAGTTTGGATGAACTACACTTCCTGAGGATTCTTCCAATCTGTCTAGCATCTGTCTTACCAACAATAGCTTTCATGGATGTTTCTACCTATTCATTCGCAATACTTTCTTTTTTCGGTCTACAGACAATCCCTGCATCAAGCGTCGATCCTAGGCTTATTCCTGCATAAGGTGGAATGTTCGTGTTTGCGTGGTCTTTATTACTCTAGTGGGATATTAGGAACAGGCCTTTTGAAACATTGCAATAGTCGAACAGTCACATGCTAGATTTATTGCTTCTTTTACATCTTCTCGCGGTCCCCAAAAAATTGCAAATTTGTGATAAGTTCCTAAGGAACCAAACTGCTGGGGTCATCGGTCCCTAGTCTTACACAATACTTAAACTAACTTACGCTAAGGGCAACACACATACACACACACACACACACACACACACACACACACACACACACACACACCGAGGGAGGACTCGAACTTCAAACGGGGGGGGGGGGGGGGGGGGCGAACAGTGACAGGGCGCCTTAAACCGCTGTGCTACCCGGCGCGGCTCGCGGTCGCCGTAGAGTACCAATGCTGCTAGGGTTCTGCTATTCAGTACCCGAGACAGTGCTTCCCTCCAGTGGACTTCGATCCGTTGCGTTGAAGATGCTGAAAGAGACGTTTCTTGTTCCAGTGGAATAACACACTCAGAGAAGTTGAAATCGATGTATTTTCCATAATATACGACTCTAACTTCTCTTAATGAATTTGACTACACGTGCGTTACATTCTAGTGAGGTGCTGTCATGCGACTGTCTCACACGAGACTCAAAACGATAGTAGAAAAAAGTCTGGACGTCAATGCCGCGATGATTTCATTGGCGTCATAGAGTTCATGTGCGTTGTATGCCTTTCCCTCGCGGACCCGCGGATCAAACAATTCCTCCCAGCAGGTAGAATCGTCAGTCCGCAGGCTATGCGGTACAAATCCGATCTGCACAAGCCAATAAAAAATCTCCTGAAAGTGGAGTGCTTCCTACTTACTGCCGACCTTAACCCAGGTACATCTTTCGTTCGCCAGTGGATGTGAAGGACACAGAATATCTCATCCTATGAGCGACATGTTACACCCCACTGAGACGGAAGATCTCGTGCTCATAAACTTCATTCTAAACGTTTAACGCATTTACAATAAAAAATTTCAAACAATAGTGTAATGATATAACTTTACAAAATACTAACGTTGCTTGCATTTAATTTCTGTCTTGGACCTCGCATAACTTCTCACTCAAGTCAGATTACACTTCACCAATTACTTCGCATCGTAACTTTTCCCAACACTAAGCTATGTTCAGAACCGTATGGAATTCGCATACAGTTTCTTTCTGCACTGCACTCTTCGTTTACCTTAGTATAATTTCATCTCCGCTGCATCATTCAGACAATTTAGTTTTGTGATTACGCTATATAATTCTTATTTTGCACTTATTACTCCAGCTACATGATCTCTACTTCCCTCAGCTATTGGTATTCTGATACGCACAAACGTTTCTGTAGGTTTATCGAGATATTACACTTACTAATTATCTTGCTTTCTTTGTTATACATAGGAGGCACTATTCCACTGTCAAGTACTCTTTCTTCTGGTCTTGACAGAGGTATTTATTATATGTTCATTTGAAATTTTAAATTACTTCATTTAATTCATTCATTAACCGATAGAGTTACTTTGTGGATTTGAATCAACAATCCTTTCAACTATTCCTAGCTTCAGATACTTGCTTCCTTGAACCGCGTAGAAATGTTCTCAAATTTATGAAGTTTAGTCAGCCAGGCGCATACCATATTGCACTGGTCAGGAGGACGCTTCTGTGACGTCATCATCCTTCCCGTCAACGTTTACGCATCATTTTAGGCAAGTATACTACTCACTTATCTTTCCATTTGAGATGCCAGTGTCCCTTTACAACTCTGCCTTCATAAAAACGGTACAGGTACTTTCTTTTGCCTGTCCTTTCCACAGGTCCACTTAATTTTATCCTCATAATATGTTGCCTTCGGGCACACCGTACCATCGCTTTCGATTCATATTTGGTCGTATGTGTAAATGGCGTACGGAATTCACACAAACCGATGGTGTTAGGTTTGATTATGGTAAAATGGCCGCCCTTGAAAAGCATGACGAGACGGCTAAGAATTTTGGAAGGCTTCAGCATTATGACGTAACAGATGAATTTAAGCTTTTTGGTAATAAGTATGCCTCTGTAATTATTAATAAGGTGGTAACATATGTTTATAGAATTAATGTTAGGATTGAGCGAGTAACTTTGGATGATAAAGCTAATAAGAAGATATTCAAAGATAAGGGAGCACTAGAGAAAGTTCGCATAGCTTGTAGTAATAAAATGGGTGCATTTGATCCTGTCATCATATATTCTCATAAGAAGACGACGTTACTCTTATGTTTGACTCCATTCGTCCCGCGGGGTACACCTGAAGTGTCTTTCTTTCATTCCTGAAGATTTATCTCTGGTAAGAATGAAATTTTGCGTCTTGCAACATTATCTGAAGTGTAAGGAAGAGGTGAAAGACTTTCATTGATGCCGAAGATGAACGTTTAGTGGCCAAATGAAGGTGATAAACTGAAGGAGATATGACGTAAATGTAGTCTTTGAGACTGGAGTTGGAGCTCTGAAACGTGTTGGACTGCAACACATGATTACAGTATTGTGATGAAAGACGGCGTATTACTAACTAAAATGTTGCTCGGCCGGTTACCCGTGCGGTCTAACGCGCGGCTTTCCGGAGTGGGAAGGAGCTCCTGGTTCCCGGCACGAATCCGCCCGACGGACTTGTGTCGAGGTCCGGTGAGCCGGCCAGTCTGTGGATGGTTTTTAGGTGGTTTTCCATCTGCCTCGGCGGATGCGCGCTGGTTCCCCTTATTCCGCCTCAGCTAACTATGTCGGCGATTGCTGCGCAAACAAGTTGTCCACGCAGACATGGGGGTCACACTCGTCTGGTGTGAAAGAGTGGTTCGGTGTGGGGGCGACGGAGGGGTGAAGTGGACTGCGGTAGTCGTCGTGGGGTCTTGGACCACTGCGGCTGCGGCGGGGACGGAGCCTCCACCCTCCCTGGTTATTAAAAGCTAGTCTCGTCTCGCGAAATTCGAATCTATGCTACACAAATTGGATAATTTTGGTTCGCCAGTTTTGTTGCAGCAAGTTGTCAGGGACATGGAAAACGTATCGATACTTCTTGATGTCGAGTAGTTTCATCTCGATACCGATGCTTTTTATTTTACTTTTACTCGTGTCAGTACTTTATGGCAGATATCGTATCGTGTAGTCCTAGAAAGTATTTGTTAAGTTCTAATTACTACCCAAAACTTTTTGCTGCTCTGATCGATTAAAAATATGAAATGAGTGTGTCACCGCTGTGTTCTCAATCGTGCAGGGGAAATGGAAGATTCGAAAATTTTATTCACGCAGTTTTCGAAGCTAGCGAACGAGTATCTGACCATTCCAGCGACGTCAGTGACCCCCAAAAGTTCATTTTCAGTGGTAGACATCACGTAGTTCGCCGGTTGACTTAACGACGCAAAGGGAATCTCGTACCAATATTCGCAATAAGGTTGAATTTATGGCGATATCGGTGCCTTTCTCGCATAACTTAATTATTTCAACTACGGATCGAAGCAATCAGTTTCAGGCAGTGTTTCTCGACTCCTGAAAAGCATTTCAGTCGATAACACGCTAACTTTTATTACCGAAGTGCTTTCAAATGGGATAAAAACAAAATTGTGACTCAACTGAGGAGCTTTTGGTACGAGGCACAGAACGTGTTGATTCGCCTCTGTAGTAACCAACAGACGAGTCCCATGGAAGTGAGTTGGTACCGTTGCTGTTGATGTTGTGTATTAACGACTTTCAGACAATGTTAGAAGTAACCTAGGACTTTTTATAGATAATGCAGGTACTTATAATGAAGTACTACTTGAAAAAAACACCTACTCCAACATTAAGCGAGACTTTGACAAGATAACAGACTGTTTCAAAGAATGGCAACTTGATTTAAACGTTCGTAAATGTTGTCTCGTATGACTTAATAATCGATGCTTCATAGGTAAATCAGTTAACTCACATACATCTACATCATACTCCGCAAGCCATCTAATGGTGTGTGGCGGAGGGTACTTTGGGTACCACTATCTGATCCCTTCAACCCTGCTCCACTCGCGAATAGTGCGTGGGAAGAATGATTGCCAATAAGCCTCTGTATTGGCTCTAATTTCTCGAACTTGCTCCTCGTGGTCAATGCGCGTACTGACTACGAGGAGAAAATTCGAAAAATTATACATATATGTATGTGGTGGGAAGTAATATGTTGTCTGACTCCACCGGAAAAGTGCTGCCCCGAAATTTCAGTAGTAAATCGCTCCGTGATGCGCTACGCCTCTCTTGTAGCGTCTGCCAGTGGAGTCTGTTTAGCATATCCCTAACGCTCTCTCGCCACTTTTCGCTGGATGTTCTCTATCTCCTCTACCAGTCCTACCTCATAGGGATCCCAGACAGATGGACAATACTCAAGAATTGGGCGAACAAGCGCCTTACAAGGCACTTTTTTTCGTGGATGAGTTACATTTCCATCTATGTTACTAAACAGCTAACCCGAGTCATGGTGCGTGGTCCCAGTTGCAGGTTGTCTATTTAACGACTTCCAGGGTCAAATGGTTCAAATGGCTCTGAGCACTATGGGACTCAACTGCTGAGGTCATTAGTCCCCTAGAACTTAGAACTAGTTAAACCTAACTAACCTAAGGACATCACAAACATCTATGCCCGAGGCAGGATTCGAACCTGCGACCGTAGCGGTCTTGCGGTTCCAGACTGCAGCGCCTTTAACCGCACGGCCACTTCGGCCGGCCACGACTTCCAGGAACAACACAAATTTGTTTATCTGTACTTCATATAATAATTGACAGGATTTCAAAATTTAAAACTGTCGTAATCGACTCATGAAGATTTGTAATCTTACGCCAAAGGTTTAACACATCAAATTAAGTACTACAGTTAAAACAAATGTATACACAGTGGTCCCCAGATGCGTTACTTGCGTGGAATTCCAAACTGCAATGCTATCTCGTGGCGATCTGTGGCATTACGATCCATGAAACTTCAACAACAGCCCTGTTGCCCAGCAGGAGCAGAGAGGCACCATCAAGTTTTTGAATCGTCCATCGTTTGTTGGCCTGAATTCCTCGAATTCGATCCGAAAACCGAGAAGCAGGTTCCAGGTCACACTTCCACGACAAAGCCCCAACCCACAAAGTGAACACTGTGTGCGTGTTTTTGGCCAGCAAATGGATCACAGTCCTGGATCACCCGCTGCATTCGCCGTATTTGCCCCCATCCAGCTTCTGGTTGTTCCATGAAGTCAGTTTGGCAATGCAAGGACACAATTAACGATACAATTGCGAAGATCCAAGAAATGTGTACTGCAGCAGTAATGCAAATCCAAAACCGGACTACAGTGTCTGTTTGCAGAACACTTTTAAAATGATTTTAGATGTGTGTTGGTTCAAGAGGAGACCATTTTGAATAAATACAGTGATTTTGTGACATAATACATAACTTACTTTTCATAGCCGCAGTCCTAACGGATCTGGGACACAGTGTGTATGTCTTCAGGTAGCGTAACTCACGGCGGGGCAAATTACCCAGGACTACGCTATGTGATCAAAAATATCCGGACACCTGACTGAAAATGACTTAAAAGTTCGTGGCGCCCTCCATCGGTAATGCTGGAATTCAATATGGTGTTGGTCCACCCGTAGCTTTGATGACAGTTTACACCTTCGCAGGCATACGTTCAATCAGGTGGTGGAAGGTTTCTTGTGGAATGGCAGCCCATTCTTCACGGAGTGCTGCACTGAGAGGTATCGATCTCGGTCGGTGAGGCCTAACACGAAGTCGGCGTTCCAAAACATTCCAAAGCTATTCTGTGGGATTCAGGTCAGGACATTGTGCAGACCAGTCCATTACAGGAGTATTATTCTCGTGTAACCACCCCGCCGCAGGCCGTGCATTATGAACAGGTGCTCGATCGTGTTGAAAAATGCTATCGCCGTCCCCGAATTGCTCTTCAACAGTGGGAAGCAAGAAGGTGCGTAAAACATCAGTGTAGTCTTGTGCTTTGACAGTGCCGCGCAAAACAAGGGGGAGGAAAGAGCCCCTCCATGAAAAACAGGACCACACCATAACACCACTGCCTCCGAATTTTATTGTTGTCAATACACACGCTGGCAGATGACGTTCATCGGGCATTCGCCATACTCACTCCCTGCCATCGGATAGCCAAATTGTGTACCATGATTCGCCACTTCACACAACGTTTTTTCACTGTTAAATTGTCCAATGTTTACGCTCCTTACACCAAGCGAGGCGTCGTCTGGCATTTACTGGCGTGATGTGTGGCCTATGAGCAGCCGCTCGACCATGAAATCCAAGTTTTTTCACCTCCTGCCTTGCAGTGGATCCTGATGCAGTTTGGAATTCCTGTGTGATTGTCTGGATAGATGTCTGCCTATTACACATTACGACTCTCTTCAACTGTCGGCGGTCTCAGTCAGTCAACAGACGAGGTCGGCCTCTGCGCTTTTGTGCTGCACGTGTCCCTTCACCTTTCCACTTCACTATCACATCAGAAACAGTGGGTCTAGGGTTGTTTAGAAGTGTGGAAATCTCGCTTGACACAAGTGACACCCAGTCACCTGAGCCCGTGAGTTCCGCGTTCATTCTGCTCTCTCACGATGTCTAAAGACTACTGAGGTCTCCGATATGGAATACCTGGCAATAGGTAGCTGCACAGTGCACCTAAAGCTATGTTTTTGGTGGTGTCTAGATACTTTTGGTCACATAGTGTATATTCATCCAATATTTGTGGATGAGACCGCTTAACGACTTCCAACAAACTTTACCCATAATTTCAGATCTTCTAAAACCATTTTTTCTGTCTGGCATGCTTACAAACTGATGAAACGAAAAAATTATCGTTTATCACATTTTTGCTGTTCATAGAGGAAAATTTCTGTCTCAGGTACGACGTTTTAATTTATTAGTTATTTTTCTGTACCTGTATTCGCAACACATTTTTCAGACAGCAACCACGTGTACCTGCAAAATTATACTATGGTACGACACATATTTCGACTCACTCGCCATTTTTATTGATGAGGATTCGATTCTTTGAACAACCGGTGGTGCCTGATGCGGGAGAGAGGGAAGGTGTCGTGGAGGGGCGGGGGTGGTACTGGTATTTTCTCAAATCAGGATGGTCGGTGGGAAATTTGAATCTTGCTATTCTCAAGCACGAGTGGTGTGTTAGTGGAATTTCCTTTCACATAAGTTCTTGATTTACGGTTAACATATTCTTCCTAGTTAACAAGGCTTAGAAGTTAGTTCAATTATGTTTTGTCAGCAATCAGAATTTTGCCCGTATTCGAGAGAGATTATAAGCGATAAGTCGCAGCGGCTGGGCACTACGCCGATCAAACTACGCCGTTGGCCAGCCGAGCTGACACCGTCTGGTATGGTCTAAGGGACAGGTGGTGGTTCGACGTTGGAAGGTGAAAGAGAAGAAGATTAAAGGGTACAGATAATCTATCGGTCAGCTTGGAATTTTAAGCTCATTCGACAAAGATGATGTATTCCGTCGAACCAACGTAAAAATACCTGTAATGGTATACCAGCCATTTCTTATAATGGCGTGATTTAAAAATCAAACAGTAATACACGTCAAAATGCGGGGTGAGTTACGGCGCGGGCACGGAGTGTCTTGCAATTGAACCGACATGAAATACTGCTTGTCGTGATGCGCGGAGGCACACACCAACGCGCGCAATTCAATCTAGAAGATGGGCCTCGTGTGGATAGCCAGGCGCTCCCCCGTCCAGATTAAATGCGTTCTGACCGGGCGCGATGTATGACGTGCTCCGAATACCGGTCCTGCCATCAATTTCACGAGAGTCCCCACAACGACCCGCATAACTCTGTGGGCGCACACCGCGCAGCAGAGAACACCGTTGCATTTTCATATTACTTAAGACGATTTATAATGCAGATTCTCGTCGTAAACTATCTCTGACTGTCGCACGGCTGCAGGAGGTTATCATCAGCGTGTTCACATAGTAAGATCATACTCAATCACGGCTTTTAAAGCAGCTTAGATTGCGATATAAAACCTGTGGAGTCAGATTGTATGAAGTTCATTCTAAGTCGCTGAAAATACAAATTAAGTAGGATGGTTGACAGTGTTCATAAATATGTCGTCTTACCATAGTTTTCCTTTACATGTGCACCACGTAGTGTTGTACTGAGAGTAAAAAGTGAAACCATTTCGTGTATTCTCTCCCTTTGCATACAGGATACATGATGGTGATCTGAGGACTGAGATGGGTTGCAGTAAAGAAGTATTTATTAGCAGCTCTTGGCGGTGAACTAAAACTTTTTCTAAATAGTGGCGTATGTCGTTGTTGTCCTGGATTAAATTCCAGTGTGAGAGCGTGACGGCGACCCCTCCGTCTGATGGCACACTTAGAACCGGTTGCACCCGTGACACTAACGCAGATGAACAGACCATGTACCATATATAAGCGAGCGAGGTTGTAACACCATAGCTTAAACATTACATACCTTTTGTTGATTCATTTACTTTTCTATTTTGTTCGACATCCCATCGTTGAACTTCTGTAATTAGTGTACGATTAATTCGATACTGCAATGAAGTATAATCTCCGTAATTATCTTTTGTCTTCCTCATATAATTTCTTTGGTTATCTATAAAATTAAATAATATTATTTAAATAATTTTTTGTAGAACTACCAATATGTGCAAATGTTCCGTTTTATTTAAAATGTTTGTTTGCTGTTATGAAAACTGCTGACCTTCACGTAGGGTTCTTAGTTATTTTGTATGTAAAAGGTGCTGTGGTTCCCCTCGGGAACGGAACTGTGTAGCGCGCGCAAATTGTGGTTGGCCTAGGTAGAAAAGGTGGAACAAAGAGTCAGTCGGGGACGAGCTACCAAACTGTGAACTGCCCATGGAAAAGTTGTATATTGTGCTGCTTCCGCGAGAGGCTTTTCCTGACGCTTTCTAATGCCTCGGATGGATGGATAGAGAGCTGGAACTGTTCTGAAATTGGTATCTATCATCGCCATCAAAAAATGTCAGAGTCAAGCAATTCTACCTGCAACTCCACCTACCAACATGCAATCGCCACCACATTGCGCAATCACTGTAATAGAACACTATAGTAATGTACAGTCAGGATCAGCTCATTGGATGTTTAGTGTACTCAAATACAAGGTAATTTTTTATCTGAACTCTTGTACCTATCGGATTTATCCTCAGTCACATATCCACTTAGGATCCCTCCCACGCTAAAGCACTTACCGAGTGTCCTTTATTGAAAGGAAGTTAAAGTTAATGTGGCAAGAGAGTGAGCTAAAGTACATCATGGTTGCTGAAAATAATTTTTCTATTAAAACTGCTTGTTAATATGTTGTTGCCAACTTCAAAATTAGAAGTTCTTAAAACTGAGGCTTATAAAGTTTTGCTTAGTAAATGTTCACATTGCTGCCTGTCGTAAAACGTAAAAGATGAGTCAGTATCTTACAAATATGTCAATTTTGTGTCTCACTTTAGTAAAAGTTGAAAACTGCAGTTGTGGAAGGTTATATACTTGAGCTTGCTAAGCACTTGTTTCTCTTGTGTATTGAAAGTGCATATTAACAGTGTAATAGGATCCATAATTTATCCTTTATGCCCTTGATAAATAACAATTAATAGAAAGACCACTACCTATGAAAACAGTAACTTCTTTTATTCAAAAGACAGTGAGAAGTAACCTGTTAGTGAATTCCATTTAAATTTCATTCTAAATAGAAAAGTATTTAGCTGAGAGAGACTTAACCTATGACCAGTTCATAATTTTGCAGTGAACTACATTTACAATTTTATATCAGCTAGGAAAATGTTTGAAAAGTAATACTGAACCTATGTCCAATTTATGATTCTATAGTGAATATTAATAGTAATGTTATAAGACCATTCAGGTCGACTAAGCCCTGAAGATAGTAGTGTGTATCGTTATCTGTTATATTTGTGCAAATAGTTTGTTCTGCTCTAGCTGTCAACTCTAAATTTAACATTTGCAGGTGTCAGAGTTCATTGCACTCGCGTGTGGCAAAATATAGGTTGTGTTTGTCCGTTAAAGGTACTCATAACTACTTTCTTAAACAAGGATGTTAATCATTCCCATGCCTAATTAGGCTGGCGACTTTTTTTTTACAGTGTGGATAAGTAAATTATTGTTTGTTACTGTTTGAATATTTACGTAATTCTGACTTTCACTTCCGATAAGCCACCTCCGTTAGGTACAACACGGTCAACATAACAAAATTCCTTTCAGAGGGTAACACTGCTCTGCTTCTTCATACTATAATTACTTGAATAAGAATAATTTCACTATACGAACTGCCTTCAGCTTTGAGGTTATGGTATAGAAGCAGCAGACGCTAGTGTTATAAGGTGACTCAGTGATCGCACAACGGTTAAGGTACTGGTCTTGACTTCGGAAGGAGCAGCGTTCCATTTTCTCCTTACAGCCATTCAGAGTTCTGTTTGGCTAACTACGGAGGTTGCCCAGATAGTAATGCACTGTATTTTTTTCTTCAACACTTCTTTATTGAACATAATGAGAATTACACATACCAAAGAATGGTGTTTTATCTACACAACCTGTTTCTCCACGTAATCTCCATTCCGTTCTGTGGCCTTTCTCCAGGGCGAAACATGGGCGTGTTGCCCTGTCCGCACCAATCCTTGTTCTGGTGGCGGAGTCAGTGCTTCACTGTGCAAAACACCTGCTGATCGCCCTCAAAATGTCTTCTACGAGTGGCAGCCTTTAATCTGTTCCCACGAATGACAACATCAGCTCGCTGCAACATGTCATGTATGACAGCCGTGGATGGTCCCCACGGCCGCTGCAAATTATAGAGCACAGCCGAACCGTCTTCTGATCATCTCACCCTCTTTGTGCCCAGCGACTAACTGTACTTCTGTCCACAGCATATGCCCCATAGACTTTGCACAATCTTTTGTGAATATTCCCCACGGTTTCTTCCTCTGCAGCGAGAAATTCAATTCAATTCAATTGCTTGTAACGTACGTCACCTACAGACGCCATTTTGAAACTGTCCTGCAGCTACGCTATCTGTCGGAAGTGACGGAAACTTGGCGTGCTCACTCAGGAGACTTCAGATAATACGTACTTAAAGTTTCGCAATCGTAGCATTGTTTTCGGCTAAGAAAATAATGCGGTGCCTTAGTTTCTGGGCAATCCTCGTACATTAAGGGAGCGGGAGAAGGGAGGGGTGAATGCGGGGAAGTTTCCTTTGAGAAGACTACACTCTACGTCATTTCCTATCTTTGTCTTGTCTAAGACTAGACCCCATGTCTAATGAGCTGGATGTCCACGGGATTTATTTACTTGTTCATTTTACTTATCTGCACCACAAACATACTGCTGCACTGCAAAAGCTCTCACCACAGTCATTCACACGTTCTACATCTTTACAGAGCAGAAGGCAAACGTAAACTGTCCGGACATCATCAAGGGGTTCTCGCTTTACACTAACGCTCATTGATTCACAAGGGACTAACCTAGACTTACAGATCAGGTCTTTCATAAATACTGTCCATTTTGTTAAAATTACGTTTATCATCTCAAGTAAATGTCACATTAATATTGGAAGTTCAATTATAATATTGTGTGTGGAAAGCCGATATTTGTTAACAACGGAGTGGTAATGCTGCATTTAAACTTTCCTCAACAGTCACAGGCTACTTTCATCTGCAGTCGGTTTTCAGTCCGGCATTTACCATTTATTGTGTTCTGAATGTAACGGTTCTAGTCAGAACAACAGGCATAAAAAAAAGACTCTCAGCACTATGGGACTTAACATCTGAGGTCATCAGTCCCCTACAACTTAGAACTGCTTAAACCTAACTAACCTAAGGACATCACACACATCCATGCCCGAGGCAGGATTCGAACCTGTGACCGTAGCAGCAGCTCGGTTCCGGGCTGAAGCGCTTAGAACCGCCCTGTCACATCGGCCTGCTCAACAGGCATGACTTATGGAATGCAGTCGGGCGACGTCTTCGACAATCATCAATGTTACAACATACACACCCTTTCATTTACAAGGTACAAATGCACAAGAAAGTGCTGTGAACGCGAAGTTAAAACCTCGGTATGCGGAGCATATCCGGAAAGAAAACACATACACACAGTAAAATTCAGCGCCACCACACGACCAAAGATGACCGACGAGAGAGAACTTACCGATAGTGAATATTAATGACGAATTGGTGAGGTAGCGTTAACTCCGTCTGATCGTTTTCTTGACAAAGGAGAGATCAGGATTCTAAGCAGAATTTACGCAAAAACATCCATCTCTATCTGTAAGATCACTTCCTAATTTAATTTCAGTTGATTCCTTGATAATACTATCCCAACGCCTGGAAGTGCATGGCAGAAACTCTGTGACGTTACATTCCCTAGAATGACCGGTCCCAAGACAATGTTCTACATTAGCAGATTTGCTCTACTGTAGTAAGCGCGTGTGACGCTTATGCTCAATATAGCGTTCATCCACGCTCCTGATGGTCGGCCCAGTATATGGCCTGCCACAACTGGATGGCGGTCGAGAAACACATTTCACATCATATTTCAGCAAAACAGCAGCAGTTTTGATGGAAATACTTCCTGTGTAAGGCAGAAAGGCTGTAGTCTTTGATGCCACCTCGATATTACTATCACTCAATCGGCGCTCGGTTGGTCGATATCGCAACGGACGTCTGCTCTGTCTTTGACTATAACTATTCTGAGGAAAAGTGACTTCGTGACAGTCTAACTCAGCTGACAAACTTCCAGGACTAAGTGGCGTGGGCTCTGTGAACCAAGGTGTGAAGTGTATCCCTTGACAGCTATCAGCCTTCCGATATAAGTCAGTGTGAGTTGGCTTTCTCTAAAAGGCTTTTTCCTGCGTACCGTCAACCTGTTTCCTCACCAACACACAAAGGAAGGGAAGGCAATCATCATTTTAAACCTTTATCATGAAACCAAGATTGCGGTGGATGGAACACAGAGGTTCTAAAAAGCTGTTTGTATTCTTACTACTATGGTACCTGACAACAGCAGCATCGTCAACATAACTATGTGATCAAAAGTATGCCGACACTCCCAAAAACCAAGTTTTTCATGTTAGGTGTATTGTACTGCCACCTGCTGCCAGGTACCCATATCTGTGACCTCAGTAGTCATTAGACATCGTAACAGAGCAGAATGGGGCGCGGAACTCACGGACTTCGAACTTGGTCAGGTGATTGGGTGTCACTTGTGTCATACGTCTGTACGCAAAATTTCCACACTCCTAAACATTACTAGGTTCATTGTTTCTGATGTGATAGTCAAGTGGAAACGTGAAGGGACACGTAGAGCTCAAAAGCGTACAGGCCGATCTCATCAGTTGACCGACAGAGACCGCCGACAGTTGAAGAGGGTCGCAATGTGTAATAGGCAGACATCTATCCAGACTATCATACAGGAATTCCAAACTGCATCAGGATTCACTGCAAGTACTATGACCTTTAGGCGGGCGGTGATAAAACTCTCACTTCATGGTCGAGCGGCTGTTGGTAATCCACACATCATGCCGGTAAATGCCAAACGACGCCTCGCTTGGTGTAAGGAGCGTAAACATTGGACGATTGAACAGTGGAAAAACTTTGTGTGGCATGACGGATCACGGTACACAATGTGGCGATCCGACTGCAGGGTTTGGGTGTGGCGAATGCCTGGTGAACATCATGTGAGAGCGTGTGTAGTGTCAACAGTGAAATTCGGAAGTGGTGGTGTTACGGTGTGGTCGTGTTTTCCATGGAGGAGGCTTGCACCCCTAGTTGTTTCGCCTGACAATATCACTACACAGCCCTACCTTGACTTTTTTAGCACCTTCTCACTTCCCACTGTTGACGAGCAATTCGGCGTGGCTATTGAATCTTTCAACACGATCGAGCACCTGTTCAGTGCACGGCCTGTGGCGGAGAGGTTACACGACAATAACATCCCCGTAATGGACTGGCCTGCACAGAGTCCTGGAATGTTTTGGAACGCCGACATCGTTCCAGGTCTCGCCGACCGACATCGATACCTCTCCTCAGTGCAGCACTCCGTGAAGAATAGGCTGGTATTACCCAAGAAACCTTCCAGCACCTGGTTGAACATATGACTGCGAGAGTGGAAGCTGTCATCAAAGCTAAGAGTGGGTCAACATCATACTGAATTCCAGCATTATCGATGGAGGGCGCCACGTCAGGTGTCCGGATACTTTTGACCACATGGTGTAGGTTTCAATACCGCCGACTCCAAGGCACGTCTCCGAAGTCTTCCATGAACAAACTGGCAATAACAGCTGACAACCGACTTCCCATCGAAATTCCATCCATAACAATTGTGTGTTCCCACCTCTTGCCGTATGAGGGTATGACCAGCATTGTCGAACACCATCATTTTGGTGGTCCAGATGTTAGGGTATAGGGAGACATAATGTTGCACAAGAGTAACGACTTTCAAATCGTTGAACACAGTACACTCACTGGTCAACTTTTTTGTGACACTGTACTCCTTCCGCACGTGTGTCTTTCTAAGGGTGCATTCGGCCCTGACTTAATTTTTGCGGATGATAATGCACGACCGCATCGAACAGAGCAAGTGGAGTAGCTCTTGCAAGGAGAGGATGTCCGGCTAATAGATTGGCCTGCCCGTTCTTCTGACTTAAATTCCGTCGAGTTCGTGTGGGATGCTTCGGGGAGATTTACTGCGGCGCATCCATATGCACCAGCGATCGTCTAGCAGTTGCCAACCGCACTGGTGTAGAAATGGAACGCCGTACCACATGAATCCTTAGAAACCTTGAGAGCACGTCGCAGAGCGTGCATTGCTGCCCGTGATGATCACACAGTGTATTAAAAACAATGTAATGACCAGGAGACCGTCACGGATCGCGGTGACCTGAGTGTAATTATTGTCTTTGAATAAAAGTATCCTTTCGTCTCATTCCGTATCATTTCCCTCTACACTACTGGCCATTAAAATTGCTGCACCACGAAGATGACGTGCTACAGACGCGAAATTTAATCGACAGGAAGAAGATGCTGTGATATGCAAATGATTAGCTTTGCAGAGCATTCACACAAGGTTGGCGCCGATGGCGACACCTACAAAGTGCTGACACGAGGAAAGTTTCCAACCGATTTCTCACACACAAACAGCAGTTGACCGGCGTTGCCTGGTGAAACGTTGTTGTGATGCCTCGTGTAAGGAGGAGAAATGCGTACCATCACGTTTCCGACTTTGATAAAGGTCGGATTGTAGCCTATCGCGATTGCGGTTTATCGTATCGCGTCATTGCTGCTCGCGCTGGTCGAGATCCAATGACTGTTAGCAGAATATGGAACCGGTGAGTTCAGGAGGGTAATACGGAACGCCGTGCTGGATCCCAACGGTCTCATATCACTAGCAGTCGAGATGACAGGGATCTTATCCGCATGGCTGTAACGGATCGTGCAGACACGTCTCGATCCCTCAGTCAACAGATGGGGACGTGTGCAGGACAACAACCATCTGCACGAACAGTTCGACGAAGTTTGCAGCAGCATGGACTATCAGCTCGGAGAACATGGCTGCGGTTACCCTTGACGCTGCATCACAGACAGGAGCGCCTGCGAAGGTGTTCTCAACAGCGAACCTGGGTGCACGAATGGCAAAACATCATTTTTTTGGATGAATCCAGGTTCTGTTTACAGCATCGTGATGGTCGCATCTGTGTTTGGTGACATCGCAGTCAACGTACATTGGAAGCGTGTATTCGTATTACCCGGCGTGATGATATGGGGTGCCATTGATTACACGTCTCGGTCACCTCTTGTTCGCATTGACGGCACTTTGAACAGTGGACGTTACATTTCAGATGTGTTACGCCCCGTGGCTCTACCCCTCATTCGATCAATGCGAAACCCTACATTTCAGCAGGATAATGCACGACCGCCTGTTGCAGGTCCTGTACGGGCCTTTGAGGATACAGGAAATGTTCTACTGTTGCCCTGGCCAGCACATTCTCCAGATCTCTCACCAATTGAAAAGGTCTGGTCAATGGTGGCCGAGCAACTGGCTCGTCACAATACGCCACTCACTACTCTTGATGAACTGTGGTATCGTGTTGAAGCTGCATGGGCAGCTGTACCTGTACACGCCATCCAAGCTCTGTTTGACTGAATGCCCAGACGTATCAAGGCCGTTATTACGGCCAGAGGTGGTTGTTCTGGGTACTGATTTCTCAGGATCTATGCACCCAAATTGCGTGAAAATGTAATCACATGTCATTTCTAGTATAATACATTTGTCCAATGAATACCCGTTTATCATCTGCATTTCTTCTTGGTGTAGCAATTTTAATGCCCAGTGGTGTATGTTTGGCACAAGATTCATCGGACTCCATTACTTCGGTGTGACACGTAATGCGAAAGTTACTTTCGTCCTTAACTTTTGCACACCAGTGTATTTTCCTCATTCGGAGGAGAATGTTGGTGACTGAAATATCGTAAAAAGATCTCGTCGCCACTAAAAACGCCTTTGTTCTAATGATTGCCAACCGTACTCGCTTATCACATCCATGGCACTCTCTTCTCTTTTTCGCCGTAATATAAAACGAGCGGCCATTCTTAGAACTTCTTCGATGTCCTCCGTCAGTCCTGTCCCATACCACGCACCAGTGCTCCAGCAGGAAACGGAGAAACGTAGTGTAGCTAGTCTATTCATCAGATTTGTTGCATCTTCTAAGTGGTCTACCAACAAGACACATTCTTTGGCTCGCTCTCCTCGCAACAACCTCATGCGATTACCGCGCCTGTCCAACTTTTGTCTGAAGCATAGTGGCAAATTGAATTCGGAAGTGTCTGAACATCTGCATCCGAAGTTTTGGGGAAAAGTGCGGGCAAGGAAGAGAATTGCCCCCTGCGCAGCCTTCATTATCTTGGGAGGAACCAGCTTGTTTTCGTAATTGCATTAACGAGCGGCGCGGCTAGGTGGAGAGTTTCGCTCCGGAAGTTTGTTACCCTTGAGGCGAGTTAGCGACTTGTCGCGAGCGGAGTCGGTACCTCAGTCGCACGCGATGTTTCGTAGCCGGGCACACCGCGATGGGTGCGTGCCTGGCGGTTTCTCGCGGGGATGACGGCTACTGGGCAGCCGCGGCGCCATCTCTGCTGCGATGGGTGTCCCACGGCGGCTCACATGGACATCGCCGGCGGTCAGTCTCCTCTAGTTACATTTAGCGTCTTTCCGTAGTGTGCGTATCTTTTATTTAGTTGTTCTGCAGGTACGGTGCTTAACGGATAACTTTTCTTTACACATAATCACACTTACGACGGCTGTATCTGTGACTGTATTATTTTAACCCCTTCGTGACCAGCGGGACGTATGTGTCCTACACAAAGATTTATTTCTCCCAGTTCACAGGGATACGAAAGTCCCACATCTGTGTGGTGCTGCGATCTAGCGTTGAATGCATCAACTGTTTGGTGCCAACAGGCTCATTGTTCGGCGCATAATGTGCGAGATGTTGCTTATTTGTTTCAGTTGTGTATTGTGTGCCTTGTGTTGTGGTTTAATGTAATTTTTTGCTGTCTGCAATAGATAAACTCAGGAAAGATATTTATTGTCCTTCTTTGCACTGTTTCTTAGAAATATGCAGATGCATGCATGTATTTACTGGTAAAACACTTTTAAAATCGTTTGGTGGTTTTGCCTTATAACCACTGAGTGTAGAGAACTTCTATTTACGTCTCCTGTTCATACTCGTCTTTGTGTCTAAATTTTTACATTTATATATTTTATTCAGTTTGTAATATTATTTAATTCCACTTTATTTGACATGGAACTGAAACCTCATAAACTCATCGTTTGTTTTTTGTGATGAATGCTTGCCTTCCTCTTCTCTTTATATTTCTCCCTACTGAAAGCTGCCTTCGTCATTAGTTCCACATGATGAAGCTGTTCACTATTGCAGTGTCCAAAAGAAAATAAGAAAGATGATAACACAATTTGAATGATCTACTACCAATAGCACATCTTTATCTCCTTTTGTCGAACCGGTCTACAGCTCGCATTACACTTGAGTACTCTGCTGTGTATTCAGGGCTTGATACAGCAGATGTTGTACCATATCAGTTTTTTCTTGTTACGAATCTTGTATCTTTCGGGTGAAGAGGAGTTGACAAAACTGTAACTGGCTTATTATATTAGAGTTCGTTCGATAAAACAATCCTTCCTTCATTTTACAGTCCCAATCCCTAGTAAAAGAATTATTTTAATCGGAACGTGTTCGTCACGCAGACCTCGGAAAGGAGTAAATTTAGGGAACGATTTATTCCTTCCTTCGAGTCCAGTGGGACAAACGGTTCAAATGGTTCTGAGCACTATGGGACTTAACATCTGAGGTCATCAGTCCCCTAGAACTTAGAACTACTTAAACCTAACTAACCTAAGGACATCACACACATCCATGCCCGAGGCAGGATTCGAACCTGCGACCGTAGCGGTCGCGCGGTTCGAGACTGTAGCGCCTAGACTGCTCGGCCACCTCGGCCGACCCAGTGGGACATATACGTCCCATGTTAAATAATTATAAAACAATCAGCAACAATCGCTAATTAGAAAAGTGGTCTCTCTCAGTATCATTCCAGAAGCAGAAAATCAGTTTTTACCGTATATCAGAAATTTTAATTAGTTCGGTCAAGAAAGAATTAAAGTAACAAAATCGCAACTCCATGCTTTGATGAGCGTTCCACCTCATAATGGCTTCATTCAATTTTTCTTCATCTCACTAAACCCGCCTGCACATCAGTCAGAAAACTGAAACAGTTGATTAATATATAGGCTGCCAGTAAGGCTTTGATTTCTTTTAAATACGAGCGCATCCACCGCTGTGGGATTTGTTTCTGATGGTGGACACACAGAAAGGAACGCTTTTGCGTCAGGTTGCTCTTCACCGCTTTCAGCTGCATTGATGTATTTTTTAGCCGTACAGCCGTAGAAGTGAGCGGATTCCACGACAAAAAACACGCGTGTGAAATTTCTAGTAAACCGAGGGAAAGAATTACTGAAACCATACGAACTGTTTAAACAAGCGTACAGAGAGAGCTTCACGAGTGCTGCGAGTAATTCAAACGCTTTAAACAGGACAGTTCTTTGGTTAACGACCTCCGGTCTGCAGTGCTTACTGTTATATCCTAGCCAGTAATGCCACGCGAGCCCGCTGCCAAAAGGTTGGCAGCATCAAAGTCCGGACGCCGTCCGCATAAGCAGCGCCAGCGAGACAGGAAATCGCCGCAAGTCTGCGCGCGCCACCGCTGGCTTCTGGCTTTTTAAGCGCTGGAGTCGCGAGCGCTAGGACAGTTCTGTATTCGCCGCTCAGTTGTATACTCGCCACCGAATTGTGTACTTGCTAGTCAGTTGTGTGTTCATCGCAGCAGAGTTGTTGTTTGTCGTCAGCCGACGCTGACCTAGCCGCTCCGACTCGAACTAGACAGATTTCTGTAGACACGGAGTTCACTACTGTGTTGCTGTATCTTCGTTAGTAAAGATAAGTACCGACTTTTATTTAATCAGAGTGTTTGGGTTTTCCTCTTTCTGTTCACTGTTCCAGCGGACCGGTCGGCCCACTACTAAAAGTGTGGCGGTGACTTCGTAAGCCGTTTCTACAGCGAATTGCTTGTCGCTACGAACGCCGCCACAAAACTTACCACGTCAACAGATGATCATCGGTTGTTAAGATTTTTCATTCAGTGTTTTACGGGAATGGTCGGTTACCTATACAGAAAACTGTGGGAAAGTGTGCAGCAGTGAACAATCGTGCCTGGCTGTTTTAACGGACACACCGTACGCGAACTGTGACACTGAAAAAATCGTGCTGGTGGCTAACGAAAGAAGGAGACTGCCGTCACTCCATCAGCCAAGAGATGGTTTAAGATGCAAATGGCAGTGAAAACGCCTTGAAAAATACTACGACGGAATACCAGACATGTGTGTACGGTTATTACGTCGAAATGAGGATGTCCCGAGAGCAGTCTTCAGCTCACATAATGACACACGTTCAAGCACTCATGTCCGCAGCTCGTGGTCTCACGCTCGCGTTTTCGCTTCCCGAGCACGGGGTCCGGGGTTCAGGTATTTTCACCTGCCTCGAGATGACTGGGTGTTTGTGTTGTCCTCATCATTTAATCATCTTTCATGAAAGCGGCGAGATTGGGCTGAGCAAAGGTTGGGAATTTGTAGGGGCGCTGTTGAGCGCCACACAAACCAAACATCATCATCATCATCATCAACCACTCACGTAACAAAGCAATCAGTATCATCTTATGCAAACTGATGGTAGAGGGGAGAGAAAGGAAAGGAAAACAGCTAATGATACTAGCTATACTGGGACTTTATGAGAAAAATCAGCAGCTACGAGTGAAAATGTGTGCCGGACCGGGACTCGAATCCGGGATCTCCTGCTTACCAGGCTGTTCCGTGAACGACTGCGCTGCCCGGACACTGTGTTTATCGCAAATGCGCGGACTACCTTGGCCCTCTCCCCGGCAGACTCACATTTCCAGCTCCCGCCACGTATCTGCGGTCCCCGTTCACGTCCTCCATGCTCGTTAGTTTTAGATTCTGATGGAGGTCGAACGTAAACGTGCATCCGCACTGAAGGTTGTGGATTCTTTGGCCATCGAGGCGAATCTATTTCATGAATGTGTGGTGTCGGTTAAAGAACAGACGAGCACAGTGGTATATACAGGGTGGTCTATTGATCGTGACCGGGCCAAATATCTCACGAAATAAGCGTCAAACGAAAAAACTACAAAGAACGAAACTTGTCTAACTTCAAGGGGGAAACCAGATGGCGCTATGGTTGGCCCGCTAGATGGCGCTGCCTTACGTCAAACGGATATCAACTGCGTTTTCTTTTTAAAAGGAACCCCCATTTTTTATTACATAATCGTTTAGTATGTAAAGAAATATGAATGTTTTAGTTGGACCACTTTTTTCGCTTTGTGATAGTTGGCGCTGTAATAGTCACAAATATATGGCTCACAATTTTAGACGAACAGTTGGTGACAGGTAGGTTTTTTAAATTAAAATACAGAACGTAGGTACGTTTGAACATTTTATTTCGGTTCTTCCAATGTGTTACATGTACCTTTGTGAACTTATCATTTCTGAGAAGGCATGCTGTTACAGCGTGATTACCTGTATATACCACACTAATGCAATAAATGCTCAAAAAGATGCCCGTCAACCTCAGTACATTTGGCAATACAGGGTTATTACAAATGATTGAAGCGATTTCTCAGCTCTACAATAACTTTATTGTTTGAGATATTTTCACAATGCTTTGCACACACATACAAAAACTCAAAAAGTTTTTTTAGGCATTCACAAATGTTCGATATGTGCCCCTTTAGTGATTCGGCAGACATCAAGCCGATAACCAAGTTCCTCCCACACTCGGCGCAGCATGTCCCCATCAATGAGTCCGAAAGCATCGTCGATGCGAGCTCGCAGTTCTGGCACGTTTCTTGGTAGAGGAGGTTTAAGCAC
This sequence comes from Schistocerca piceifrons, assembly GCF_021461385.2. NCBI lineage: Eukaryota > Metazoa > Arthropoda > Insecta > Orthoptera > Acrididae > Schistocerca > Schistocerca piceifrons. The sequence goes on along the minus strand of NC_060138.1, from coordinate 352,520,690 downwards.
TGAATCTTTCACATAACCCCACAGAAAGAAATCGCATGGGGTTAAGTCGGTAAGTCGGGAGAGCGTGGAGGCCATGACATGAATTGCTGATCATGATCTCCACCACGACCGATCCATCGGTTTTCCAATCTCCTGTCTAAGAAATGCCGAACATCATGATGGAAGGGCAGTGGAGCACCATCCTGTTGAAAGATGAAGTCGGCGCTGTCGGTCTCCAGTTGTGGCATGAGCCAGTTTTCCAGCATGTCCAGATACACGTGTCCTGTAACGTTTTTTTCGCAGAAGAAAAAGGGGCCGTAAACTTTAAACCGTGAGATTGCACAAAACACGTTAACTTTTGGTGAATTGCGAATTTGCTGCACAAATGCGTGAGGATTCTCTACCGCCCAGATTCGCACATTGTGTCTGTTCACTTCACCATTAAGAAAAAAATGTTGCTTCATCACTGAAAACAAGTTTCGCACTGAACGCATCCACTTCCATGAGCTGTTGCAACCGCGCCGAAAATTCAAAGCGTTTGACTTTGTCATCGGGTTTCAGAGCTTGTAGCAATTGTAAACGGTATGGCTTCTGCTTTAGCCTTTTCCGTAAGATTTTCCAAACCGTCGGCTGTGGTATGTTTAGCTCCCTGCTTGCTTTATTTGTCGACTTCCGCGGGCTACGCGTGAAACTTGCCCGCACGCGTTCAACCGTTTCTTCGCTCACTGCAGGCCGACCCGTTGATTTCCCCTTACAGAGGCATCCAGAAGCTTTAAACTGCGCATACCATCGCCGAATGGAGTTAGCAGTTGGTGGATCTTTGTTGAACTTCGTCCTGAAGTGTCATTGCACTGTTATGACTGACTGATGTGAGTGCATTTCAAGCACGACATACGCTTTCTCGGCTCCTGTCGCCATTTTGTCTCACTGCGCTGTCGAGCGCTCTGGCGGCAGAAACACGAAGTGCGGCTTCAGCCGAACAAAACTTTATGAGTTTTTCTACGTATCTGTAGTGTGTCGTGACCATATGTCAATGAATGGAGCTACAGTGAATTTACGAAATCGCTTCAATCATTTGTAATAGCCCTGTACGTGTAAAACATTCCTCTCAACAGCGAGTAGTTCGCCTTCCGTAATGTTAGCACATGCATTCAGAATGCGCTGACGTATGTTGTCAGGCGTTGTCGGTCGATCAAAAACATGTTCAAATGTGTGTGAAATCTTATGGGACTTAATTGCTGAGGTCATCAGTCCCTAAGCTTACACACTACTTAACCTAAATTATCCTAAGGACAAACACACACACCCATGCCCGAGGGAGGACTCGAACCTCCGCCGGGACCAGCCGCACAGTCCATGACTGCAGCGCCCGAGACCGCTCGGCTAATCCCGCGCGGCTGTCGGTGGATCGCGATAGCAAATATCCTTCAACTTCCCCACAGAAAGAAATCCAGGGACGTCATATCCGGTGAACGTGCGGGCCATGGTATGGTGCTTCGAGGACCAATCCACCTGTCATGAAATATGTTATTCAATGCCGCTTCAACCGCACGCGAGCTATGTGCCGGACATCCATCATGTTTGAAGTACATCGCCATTCTGTCATGCAGTGAAACATCTTGTAGTAACATCGGTAGAACATTATGCAGGAAATCAGCATACATTGCACCATTTAGATTACCATCGATAAAATGGGGCCCAATCATCCTTCCTCCCATAACGCCGCACCACACTTTAACCCACCAAGTCCGCTGATGTTCCACTTGTCGCAGCCATCGTGGATTTTCCGTTGCCCAATAGTGCCTATTATGCCAGTTTTCATTACCGCTGTTGGTGAATGACGTTTCGTTGCTAAATAGAACGCGTGCATAAAATCTGTCATTGTCCCGTAATTTCTCTTGTGCCCAGTGGCAGAACTGTACACGACGTTCAAGGTCGTCGCCATGCAATTCCTGGTGCATAGAAATATGGTACGGGTGCAATCGATGTTGATGTAGCATTCTCAACACCGACGTTTTTTAGATTCCCGATTCTCGCGCAATCTGTCTGCTACTGATGTGTGGATTAGCCGCGACAGCAGCTAAAACACCTACTTGGGCATCATCATTTGTTGCACGTCGTGGTTGGCGTTTCACATGTGGCTGGACACTTCCTGTTTCCTTAAATAACGTAACTATCCGGCGAACGGTCCGGTCACTTGGATGATGTCGTCCAGGATACCGAGCAGCATACATAGCACACGCCCGTTGGGCATTTTGATCACGATAGCGATACATCAACACGATATCGACCTTTTCCGCAATTGGTAAACGGTCCATTTTAACACGGGTAATGTATCACGAAGCAAATACCGCCCGCACTGGCGGAATGTTTCGTGATACCACGTACTTACACGTTTGTGACTATTACAGCGCCATCTATCACAAAGCGAAAAAAGAGGTTCAACTAAAACATTCATATTTCTTTACGTACTACAGGAATATGTAATAAAAATGGGGTTCCTATTTTTAAAAAACGCAGTTGATATCCGTTTGACCTGTGGCAGCGCCATCTAGCGGGCCAACCATAGCGCGATCTGGTTTCCCCCTTGAAGCTAGACAAGTTTCGTTCTTTGTAGTTTCTTCGTTTGATACTTATTTCGTGAGATATTTGGCCCGGTCACTATCAATGGACCACCCTGTGTAAGTAAAATCAATATCCAGCTACAAACAAACAAAAGACTAGCAAAAGATATACAACGACAGTTGGTAACAATGCACAATCAACACATGGCAAAAGCGATATGCTCAGTTGAAATGTGTTCAAAAAAGCCAAATATATAACATCCTGACGACAGGACAACACATGCGGAACAAAAAGATCACAAAATCGTAAGTAGAGCTCTAAAAAGTTGTTTCTAACCTAACAATAAGAGAATAACAAAACACTGTAATAAACTAACAGTTTTGTAGTCGTTATGTAACGCAGGTGTGAAAATTACCAAACTATCGGTTTAATAAGTCACGGCTGCAAAATACTAACACGAATTCTAAACAGACGAATGGAAAAACTGGTTGAAGCTGACCTCGGGGAAGATCGGTTTGGATTCCGCACAAATATTGGAACACGTGAGGCAATACTGACCCTACAACTTTCCTAAGGAGATAGGTTAAGGAAAGGCAAACCTACGTTTCTAGAATTTGTAGACTTATAAAAACCCTTAGACAACGTTGAATTGAATACTTTCTTTCAGATTCTGAAGGTGGCAGGTGTACAATACAGGGAACGAAAGGCTATTTACAATTTGTACAGAAACCAGACGACAGTTGTAAGAGTCGAGGGGCATGAAAGGGAAGCAGTCGTTGGGAAGGGAGTGAGACATGGTTGTAGCCTCTCCCGATGTTATTCAATCTGTATATTGAGCAAGCAATAAAGGAAACAAAAGAAAAATTCGGAGTAGGAATTAAAATCCATGGAGAAGAAATAAAAACTTTGAGGTTCGCCGATGACATTGTAATCATGTCAGAGACAGCAAAGGACCTGGAAGAGCAGTTGAAAGGAATGCACAGTGTCTTGAAAGAAGGATATAAGATGAACAACAACAAAAGGAAAACGAGGATAATGGAATGTAGTAGAATTAAATCAGGTGATGCTGAGGGTATTAGATTAGGAAATGAGACGCTTAAAGTAGTAAATGTGTTGTGCCATTTTGGGGAGCAAAATAACTGATGATGGTCGAAGTAGAGAGGATATAAAATGTAGACTGGCATTGGCAAGGAAAGTGTTTCTGAAGAAGAGAGATTTTTTGACATCGAATATAGATTTAAGTGTCAGGAAGCCATTTCTGAAAGTATTTGTATGGAGTGTAGCCATGTATGGAAGTGAAACATGGATGATAAATAGTTTGCACAAGGAGAGAATAGAGGCTTTCGATATGTGGTGTTACAGAAGAGTGCTGAAGATTAGATGGATAGATCACGTAACTAATGAGATGGCACTGAATAGAATTGGGGAGAAGAAGTCTTTGTGGCACAACTTGACTAGAAGAAGGGATCGGTTGGTAGGACATGTTCTGAGGCATCAAGGGATCACCAATTTAGTATTGGAGGGCAGCGTGGAGGGTAAAAATCGTAGAGGGAGACCAAGAGATGAATACAGTAAGCAGATCCAGAAGGATGTAGGTTGCAGTAGGTATAGGGAGATGAAGAAGCTTGCACAGGATAGAGTAACATAGAGAGTGGCATCAAACCAGTCTCTGGACTGAAGACCACAACAGCATGTAACGGAGTTCTTAGAATTATACACATGAAACAAACATGAGTTATAGGCCTGCGAAGATGGTTCACAAATAAACAGAAGCGAAACGTCTGTAGCACAAAACAGACGGCCTTTCAGTTACTATTGGTTTTCCATCTTGAGCTTACTGCAAATTAATTATAGAAAATTTCAACAGACGCGTTTCTCTTCTACTTATAAAGCACCTTCCTTGGTTATTCTGCAAATCCAGTACATAACGCTTTACATGTTTGATTGTTGTAGGTTAAAAACGGCGTCTTGTTTTTTGTATAAAGTTGGTGTGCAAGGTACTTACGGCGTTTCTTTACATATTCTGCTTCTTCCCTCCTTGCTAGCAGCGGTTGACGTTGAACGACTTCGATTCACATATGCACTTTGCAGTTCTTGCCATTCTGTAGTATTTCTTGCGCTACACTTACTTTTGTAAACTGAACTGAAGCTCAGTGTGTTTCTCACTCTGAAAGGTAACAGCGTTTATGTCTGTTCGTTTGTTTTCGTTCACGATGTGAGTGTTGCCAAGCTTTGAAACTACTATTTTTGAGTTAGTTTAAATTAGTGAAAATGTCTTTTATGCTGGATGGAGATGTAAGAGGAGATTGGGGGAGGGGGGTTTGATCGAAAGATAATTTTGGAAGTGCGCCGGCGATGGGCCTTGATGGTGGCTATAGTACAGAATCTGGAAGGGGTGGTATTGGTACAGGGAATCTCTCGTTACATGAGTGCATTGAATCTTACATTAAGTGGTCAATCAGTGTAAAGAGTGTGTGGTTTGCCAAGCTGGTCTGATCAGTCACGAGTTGTTTCTTTTCTGCTATCGTTTTTTGAATGTAGCAGTTTCCTTGTAAAAAAATGGTTCAAATGGCTCTGAGCACTATGGGACTCAACTGCTGTGGTCATTAGTCCCCTAGAACTTAGAACTACTTAAACCTAACTAACCTAAGGACATCACACACACCCATGCCCGAGGCAGGATTCGAACCTGCGACCGTAGCTCCGGACTGGAGCGCCTAGAACCGCACGGCCACCGAGTTTCCTTGTAAGCTGAGGTGGTGCTTTTTGCTGTTGTTCATCGTTATGACTTCCGTGTCGGGTGTCACTGGTGGTAATTTTATGTTGGTGATGGGGTAAGTGTTTTGCAAAGTTGAATGATTTGTTCTGTACATCCATGCTCTGACGTATTCTTTGTATCTGGTGTCAAATGTTCCCCTGGTTTGACCTACGAGGGTCACTCCAAAAGAAATGCACACTATTTTTCTTAAAATCCATCTTTTATTGTACATGTTTAAAAGTTTTACAGTGTGTAGATACATCCTTTAGGAACAATATTTTCATTTCTCCACATAATTTCCATCCCTCTCAACTGCCTTAGGCCATCTTGGAACCATGGCCTGTATACCTGCACGGTAAAATTCTCGACCAACCTGTTGGAGCCACTGTTTGGCAGCGTGCACAAGGGAGTCATCATCTTCAAACCTTGTTCCACGAAGAGAGTCTTTCAGTTTCCCAAAGAGATGATAGTCACATGGAGCCAGGTCGGGACTGTAAGGTGGGTGTTTGTGTTGTCCATCCGAGTTTTGTGGTCGCTTCCATGGTTTTTTGACTGACATGTGGCCGTGCATTGTCGTGCAACAGCAAAACATCCTGCTTTTGCCGATGTGGTCGAACACGACTCAGTCTAGCTTGAAGTTTCTTCAGCGTCGCCACATATGCATCTGTCAGCAGTCACCAATTCGTTAACTCTCTGCACATTGTCTGGAGTGTGTGCAGTACGAGGCCTGCCGCTGCGAGGACAATCCTCAATATTGCCGTGCCCGCTTTCATCACGTAACCTGCTTGTCCACCGACTAACTGTACTGCGATCGACAGCAGCATCTCCATACACATTTTCAACCTCTCGTGGATGTTTCTCACTGTCTCGTTTTCACAGCACAGGAATTCTATGACAGCACGTTGCTTATGACGAACGTCAAGTGTAGCAGCCCCCATGAAAACATGCTGTGACGGCGCCACTCACGGGAACAGGTTGAACTAAGTCTGAAACCAAGCAGGAAGGATGTATCCACCCACTGTAAAACTTTCACACGTGTAGAATAAAAACTGTATTTTTACAAAAATAGTGTGCATTTCTTTTGGATTGACCCTCGTATGTATCTTCAATCACATATCATGCATTTCGGTTCGTATAGACTGATTTCTGACATAGATAAGTTTTTCCTAATGTTTTTGGGAAGTGTTTCTGAATTGAATTGTAGGTTTGGTGGCGTATTTTTACGCCTTGTTTTTCGAAAATATCAGAGGTTCCGTGTGTGTACTTCTGGTTGCATGTCATTGTGTACAATATACTGTTTTCAGTTTCTTTCACACTTGCGCAACAAACCGTTGTTTTTAACCTAAAACTACCAAAAATGTACAAACGTATGAATCCAATTTGCAGAATAGCCACGGAAGACGCTTTATAAATGAAAGCGAAACGTGTCTAGTGCAGTTCTCTTTAATTAAATTGCAGTATGCTCAAGACGGAAAGCCAATAATAACTGATTTTAACAGTTGCTGCGGAAGATAGCCATGCAAAAAAACGTATTATAAGCAGCCTTCCATTTAGTTTTGTAGACGAGACTACATTTTCTAGAACATGTAGTCCTGTAAATAGTTCGGAAAAAATCAGCTTTTCAGAAGAAAATGTGTAGATCCAACCTCAGGCTGCTTAAAATCGGAAAGCTAAGTGCATGGTAAATTCGGTCCCCTTGGCCGCACGGTAAATACAAGTGAGTCACCAAGTTTACGTGACACGCGAGGTGGACTGTGTGAAAAACAACCGTTGGTGTTGCGTTACGATAACGCGCCGGTTCACATGACGCATGGAATTAGCAGTTATCGCGGGAAACATCGCGCATTCGTTCCGCTCCACCCATTGCCCTCTCGGCTTGACGCAGCAGAATTTTCCCTGTTCTTTACACTCGAAACCGCCCTGAACTGTACTGAGTGTGGCGGCGCAATAGTTAAGACAATGAGCACTCGAATTCCAAATGAGCGAGTTTCAATTCCCACTTTGACCACTCAAAAATTTCGGTTTTCCGTTGTTTCCACAAGTCACATGCGGCAGATGTCGCGCTAGTTCCTCGGAAAAGTACACGGCCAGTTTCCTTTCTCATTCTTGTCCTAAACGATTTCGCGCTTCGTATCTAATGACTTCATCCTCGACGTAACCTTAAACACTAGCTTTCCAGGACATGGAGGAACCTCCAAAAGCTGTTAAAATTAATATCTATTTCCAGACGACAGTGTGCGGCACGTAAAATCGGCCCGTAAAGTCAACATATGAACATAAAATGAAATGTAATGTATTGAATATGGTTACTCACCTTCACAGTAAGTGTTGAAAGTGTCCACCGCCAACTTCAGCACACGTTTGAGCACGCCAGACGAGGTTCATATATACTCTTGTCAATTCTTGTGGTCTGATGATATTAATGACATCCTGGAACCTGGTCTGGAGTTCTTAAATTATGTCTGGATTTGTTTCGTATATTCTTCAACAGTCCCCAAAAGTGAAAGTCACAAGTGGACAAGTCTGGTGACCGAGGAGGCCACAAGCCTTTTCTGAGTGTTATCTCTGGTGTAAACATCTCATGCGCACGGGACAATGATGCAGCTGATGTATGTATGCTGCACCGTCCTGCTGAAAGTAACGTAACTGATGGTCCTCTTCTGTCAAATTTGAATGAAACTCCTCCAGGATTCCGAACTACAAGTCACTGTTCACAATCTTCTCACAGAATGTGGGTCCTTTAACGTGTGTGGAGGAAATGGCTTCTAGGCGCTACAGTCTGGAACCACGAGACCGCTACGGTCGCAGTTTCGAATCCTGCCTCGGGCATGGATGTGTGTGATGTCCTTAGGTTAGTTAGGTTTAAGTAGTTCTAAGTTCTAGGGGACTGATGACCTCAGATGTTAAGTCCCATATTGTTCAGAGCCAGCCAAACACTGAAATAAATCGAGCGGCTTGTCTTTGCAGTTTTGGGGTAACATTCTAGAAATGTCTTACAAAATTCTGTATTGGCAAACAGACCGTTGAGCTGGGTGCTAACCTGTATGTCTCTCAGCTCAAGCTGGAAGTAATGAGATACATCAGCACCCGAAAGCGAGAACAGTCTGACAAACAACTCTAAATCCATTTTCAGTAGTGCAATCTCGTGGAGCCTCTTTGCGAACTCGTGAAGAAATTTTCCAGTAACTGGAATTTAGTCATGTCTGTTCCACAAATAACTACCTTGACTTCCGGAAAACGTTCTATGTCACGAACTTGAAGCCGGTTTTTCTGTTGGATTAATTTTTGTTTGATAGAATTAATGTTGGTTGACATGTTGTTGTTGTTGCTATTGTCCTCAGTCCTGAGACTGGTTTGATGCAGCTCTCCATGCTACTCTATCCTGTGCAAGCTTCTTCATATCCTAGTACCTACTGCAACCTACATCCTTCTGAATCTGCTTGGTGTATTCATCTCTTGGTCTCCCTCTACGATTTTTACCCTCCACGCTGCCCTTCAGTACTAAATTGGTGATCCCTTGATGCCTCAGAACATGTCCTACCATGTCATGGTTGACATATCTGTTACTAAATTATTCTTCCCCTTGCATTAAGAGAGTCCCATAGTGCTCAGAGCCATTTTTGAGGAAATGGCAGACCAAACACCAATACTCTCGCCATGCACGGATGTCTGGTCGATTGCGTGTGTATTTTCTCTCGACCAGTACCGGTTTTTTGGGAATTTATGTACGTAGACAGGTGGAACCACGCCCCGTCACTCAGGATGAGCCTTAGGGGGCACCACTGGCAAAATTTCTCAACAGCCATGAACAGAAAAGCAATCTCTTCTGCAGGTCAGGCTCCTTCAGTCCCGCTTAAAACACGTCTACAACTTCTCTCACTCGCATGAACCTGTTCACTCAGTGTCCTGGTTGACCTAAGAGGACTTCTTGTCATTATCTCCTGCATCTGCCTCTTTAATTCAGGTGTGCAGACAGGTCGCGGTCTGTTCCTGGGAGCACTTTGAACGGATCCTGTACGCGTCCATTTTTCAGTCAACGTCCTGAAAATTTCTCCTGAAACAAATTCTTTGTTGCTGCAAAAGATCCAGTGTGGATGAACGCTTCAGTGGCAACACACTCGGGTATCAAATACTGCATTATCGTACACTCACACTAACCCGGCTTCACGCAACGAGCAGTTTTCTCAATAACGAAATTATAATTATATTAATACCTTCAGCTGCTGACGGGCGTCGATATATATCAACGGGGACAGGTGAAAATGTGTGCCCCGCCTGGGACTCGAGCCCGGGATCTCCTGGTTATATGGCAGATGCTCTACCCATCTCAGCCACCGAAGATACAGAGGATAGTGCGACTGCAGGGACTATCTCGCGCACGCCTCCCGCGAGACCCACATTCTCACCTTGTATGTCCATACGCCACATTCGTAGTGTCCCACCCCAACTTACTCATTACTCGTGGAAGATATTCTTATCAAGTCCCGTAAGAGTTGGGGGGAATACGTGTGCATCCGCACAGAAGAAAGAGGTCATGGCCGGTATTGCCAGAACTATATACTTATATGGATATATCCGTATATTTTTCTCAGTAGGATTTCGACAAATTTCACTGGCTGCGGCTGCAGCTGCCTTAAGAAACAACAAAGTTCCTTGCAGTGTCGGTACATCAGAGGAAATGGTTTGTTCCTGCGCGACTGTTTGAACGGCGTTTCTCATTTTCCTTTATTATTGACCCGTGCGCATGCACCGGAACATCATCGTTAGGTACGACGGGCCGGTTTTACGTGCCGCACCCTGCAGTTTAGGTCGAGCGGTGATGTTCAAGTCACGGATGAACACTACATCAGGCCGATGCAGTCGTCAGTTCATGGTTCTGTTTGGCCAGACAGTATGCTAAACACTGTAATAGACTGTCGAGTTTTACACGTGGTAACTGGCAGAAAAGGTGAAACTATCTGATCAAAGGCATTCTGACGCCCATTATTGGACGTTAGTATAGTTTTCAGCCGCCTTTTGTCTTTATGACGACTTTAAATTTGCTATAGACCCCTTTCAATGAGGCACGTGAATGTGTGTGAAGGCATGGCAGCCCATTCTTCCTCAAGAGCTGATATCTGAGAAGTAAGTGATGCTGGTATCCGGAGTAGAGTCGACGTTCTAACTCATCACAAAGGTGTTCAGTTGGATTTAGGACGGGCCTCGGCAGGCTAAACCATTTCTGGAACCTTACTTTACCATACCACTTTCTTGCCTCATAAGTTCTGCTTTACGACAGGGTGAATTTTCTTTCTTCGTCTGTGTACTATTCCTCTACTATACGCAGCGCAAACTGTTGTACAACATGTTCGTATTCTTCTGTATTTAGCGTTTCTTTAAGCTCAGTAGAGGAAACATACCACAACGACGTTCAACACCCCTACATCATAATAGCATCCCCTCTGTACTTCACTGTTGACATCACACATGGTGGCAGGAAACGTTCTCCAGGCGTGCGCCAAACCCGAAACCGTTCATCGAGTTGTCACGGGGTATAGCGTGATCACCGCTGCAGATCACTCGTGTCCAGTCATACACCGTCCAGTGGCGATGCTCTTCACAGAACCGCAACTGTCGCGTAACACTGACGTCAGAAATGTGTGGCTTATACGGAGCATGTGTTTGGCCCGCTATAAAAAAATAAAAGAAGTCAAAGGTAATCGCATCAATTCGGACGAGGAACTAAGGGAAGAAATGACAGGTAAAATGTTGCTGTAATTCGTTAAGTTTCCTTCAGAGTTTCGCCAATTAAACAGTAAATACGCAGACTTCCTTCGCGTCGTTTGGCTGACAAACTAAAACAATGTAGAATGCATAAAACAAACTACCAAATCTGTAATTATTTTGCTCGAAACTGGAGAAATTTTGGTTTTCGTCTATAATAGTCAATCCAACCGACAACAGCTGCTCACGGACGTGGAACTGAAAAAAATCTTCTCGTGTTACACGTGCTTCATATACACCTCTGGACGTTTGTTCAATGAAAACTGGAAATTTTCAGTCGTGAAAATTGCACGACGAAAGTGCATCCTAAATGGAAACATCTACATCTACGTGATTACTCTGCTATTCACAATTAAGTGGCTGGCAGAGGATTCGATGAACCAAAGACAAAGTTTTTTCAGTAGCTCCGTTGTTTCATAATTATCTCCCTGTGTCCTTTCTAAAATTAACTCTTCCCTGCTTTGTAAGTCAAGTATTTTAATCATTTACTAGAGAATTCATTCTTTTTGTTTGTTTATAACGCATATAGCCAGTCACATTCGTGAGAAAATTAGACATTTATGAGCAGTTTTGATTGCGTAACGTGATAGATATCTGTTAAATAGTACTTCAAGTGGCCGGCCGCTGTGGCCGAGCGGTTCTAGGCGCTTCAGTCTGGAACCGCGCTGCTGCTACGGTTGCAGGTTCGAATCCTGCCTCGGGCATGGGTGTGTGTGATGTCCGTAGGTTAATTAGGTTTCAGTAGTTCCAAGTCTAGGGAACTGATGACCTCAGATATTGAGTCCCATAGTGCTTTGAGCCATTTGAATTTGAGTACTTCAAGTGGGTGATTTCGAAATCAGATGAAGCACGTACTGAAAGTATTTGCGTATCAGTTTCCCGTCGTGTTTGTGCTGAAGGTGAAACAATTGGAAGGTATTTATCATGGGACAAACAGTGAATGAGATTTCGTAAAAAAAAAGCAGATATTTAACAGCGCTGAAATTTGTTGGACATTAACGTTAATGAGTCGTTTCCGTTAGTTCATTGAAGTAACGTCCGTGGCTCTTGGTCTTGCGGTAGCGTTCTCGCTTCCCGCGCCCGGGGTCCCGGGTTCAATTCCTGGCGGGGTCAGGGATTCTCTGCCTCGAGATGACTGGGTGGTTTGTGTGTTTCATCATCATTTCATCCTCATTCACTCGCAAGTCGCCGTAGTGGCGTTAAAGAACTTGTGGAGCGGCGGCCGAACCGCCCCGCGAGGGGTCTCCCGGCCACCAATGCCATACGCTCATTATTATTGTTGTTATTATTATTATTATTATTATTATTATTAAAGTAACCTCCCTCACGAGGGCGCTTCTACATCGGGCCACGGTAGAGAGCGTCGGTTAATACATGAGAACCATGAAGATAATCTTTTGGTTTTTAAATATCCATGGTTTCAATAAAAATAAGAAATACAGACAGATGTCTGATGTTTATTATTTGAATGTGAATACAAGAAAGTAAGATTCTTCTTTCACACGGGATAACTTACATTGAGGTGACAAAACTCGGGGGGATAGCGATATGCACGTATACAGATGCCGGTAATATGGAAGAATTGGAAATTTGTGGTAAGTTCCTATGGGACCAAACTGCTGAGCTCATTGGTCCCTAGGTTTACACACAAATTACTCCAACGTAAACGAACTTACGCTAAGGTCAAAACACACAAACATGCCCAAGGGACGACTCCAACCTCCGGCGGGAGGGGCCGCGCAATCCGTGACATGGCGCCTCTAACCGCGCGGCCACTCCGCGCGGCGTACAAAGGTTCACGCAGCACTGCATTACCTAGACTTTTGAATTACTGAAATTAGTTTCACTTAAGCGTGCCAGACATATAGTAATTACTTTCCTTGATAGGGGGGAAAAGTATGTAAAGTCTGACTGTGACGCCACATGCGTACTGATTTGTACCGTAATAAGAATCACTTGACGTAGATCAGCAGTGTAGAGGAAAAAGAGGACTTCGCAACCCTCAGGTTGTTCTGCGGGAGGCAGATCCGACTGCGCGACGTTCGTGGCGACAAGTGCGAGCGTATTGTACGCGTTGCGCGCGCGGAATGCGAGCAGCATCAGTAGCGGCTGGCCAGCGCCATCTGAAAGTGTAATGAGCGGCTGGCGCGCATTCATACGCGCCTGCACGCGCCGAGCCGAGCCGAGCCGAGCCGATTCTGAGAACGCTGCGAGTCTTGAAGCCAGCCAGGCACACCCCAGCCTGGCCGCCTCTCGTCCGTTCCGATATGGCGCGAGCGATATCTGCAGCCCATTTCGGCAGTGACAACGCGGTACGTCTACTGTGGAAATGCCCGGGGGCCGCATTCAGTAGGCTGTTAACCCTTTGCCTTAACGATTTAAGTTTCGTTAGCGTGAGCCGTATGTGGCTGCAAGGTACGGATGCGCCTTACGATTCCCAGCGCTTAACACACGCTAAAGCCGTCGGCACACGGACCGTGCTGTCGAACGTTAACGTTGAGCGTGCCAAGTTCAACGTGCTGCTGAACGTTCAGGAACGGTGCGACTTGTGCATACGGTACGTGCGCCCCAACGTGGTATACGCGATCGCAACGCACTCCAGCGGCAGTTGAGGGATGTTTGTAGTTCGTAAATCACATTGTTTACTCAACGGGCGTGCGTAAAATTCCCACATTAGCTCTATTAAAATGCACATTTCCTCCATCGTCCACGAAAAGGAAAGTACCATGTCCAATCAATAAGGACACAGGCTTATAAAAGTTCCATTACAAATAGTGCGGTACAAATTTGGAATACTTCTCCGCATAAGATAAACATTATTTCATCATTCCCACATTTTAGTAAAAACCCCCAAGGTCAGTCTTATTTGATCTGTGTTCCTATCCAGTAGCAGAATGTTTGCAACATGTGAATTACGAAGCGTAAAAGAAAAAGGAGCTAAATATCTTTATACAAGTAGCACAAGCTGTCCTTTAGATTAAGCCAATCGAACAAAGTCACCCCTAAAAAAAAAGGTGAACTTATGTTTACATAACATCAAATATTATAGTATATACTTATATTAAAGTAATAATAAAGTATCAGAGCACAATAAAAACGCGAATGTTGGGGGAAAAAAAAATTTGGTAGTGGCATGACGCGAACCACCGCCACATGTAACCATTTTACAGCAGGCAATGACGCTACTTATTACGCTACACCGATAACGTGCACTTAGTAATTGATCATTGTATGTTAGCTCTTGCAGAAAACCTTAATCGTAGATATGTTACTAATTGAAATTTAAATATAACAATTTGTACCAAGAACAATGCTTTTTGGGTGGATCTTCAGTGTGTCGCTGCCTTCAAATAGCCTACTCTCATAATACGAAAGTTACAATAACTCTTATGCCACGAATATGATATTTCTCATTATTTTATTGGAACGAATCACACAGTTAACAACGGGTTTTCGAGTGATTCTCAATTTGCTGGTGCTCAGAAACGGCATATATACATACAGGCTTGAAATGAATGGCAATATGGCGCCTCACAACTCTGTGCTGAAGGGAGACGGCGTGCATGTGACGTAGGTGGTGTTGTGCCATCTCATTGGTCAACGCTCAGACGCACGCTCAGAATATCTGACAGGCCAGATATAGCTCTGCACGTTCGGAAAGACTCCCGAACGTGCTATTCCATGCTATGACGTCAGAAACTCGGCACGCTCAACGCTCAACGTTCGGATGCACGGTCCGTGTGCCGACGGCTTAAGGCTACGGTGCACTACGCCTGGTGGCTTCCGAAGTCATGCAGACGCCCTCGGGGTTTATAAGTAAGTCTCCGAGATACCAGTTCAAAAAATGGTTAAATGGCTCTGAGCACTATGGGACTGAACTTCTGAGGTCATCAGTCCCCTAGAACTTGGAACTACTTAAACCTAACTAGCCTAAGGACATCACACACATCCTTGCCCGAGGCAGGATTCGAAGCTGCGACCGTAGCGGTCGCTCGGCTCCAGACTGTAGCGCCTAGAACCGCACGGCCACTCCGGCCGGCCACAAACGTTTTATTTCCCTTTATAAGCAAACATACATTGATGAAATAAATCTCAATAATAATATTCACAATAATGCAATGAGCTAACACTGTATAATATTTTGTTCAAAACATTCTGGGACCTAAGTTAGTACGTTGACAAACATATTTTCAAACGCAACGTCTTCGCAGTCATGTACACAAATTTAATAGCTTTCGATTGCATGATATCGTTCAAAATAATCTGGGACATGAAATGCAACCTTGCACTTTTTGCATTCCCACGTTTTTTCGCTGCGTCGTTTATACTTTCTGCACACTACACAAGCTCTTTCAGGATTCACTTTTGATGGTGTGGCATCAATATGTTTGGGAAAATGAACCCAATGTTGCGCGTGCAGTCTTTGTGGTATATCGCCGGATGCTGATCGTCCCTTCCGATTACATTCCGGTAAAGGTGTAGTATTCAACAATGATTCTGCAGTGCGAATCCTATATTCTAGAGCGTAGCTCTGTCGTTTGCCGCTCTGTATTTTGTAATACAAAATGTGCGTGTTAAATAAAACAACATCAAATGGGTAAAAGAATATCTTGCGGTATCCTTTCATACATTTTCTCATCACAGGGAAGCATGCGAGCATCTGACCTTGGCGATCAATTCCAATCATGTCTCTGCTGTACTCGACGACACATTTCGGTTTCCACGAAGCGTCGCGGAGAGGCGGGTCTCGTTTATCTTTCCATTTTAGTGCCAATATTCCATTACAACTCCTCACTGTATATTCTCCCTTCTTTAATTTTGCCTTCAGGAAGTCTGTGGGCATATCTTTTCTGTTTGAGTGCACTGTTCCAATCACATTAGTTTTATTGTTGGGAGAGTTTTGAAAAGTTTCTGTGAAGAAAACCAGTTATCTAAATATAGAGTATGCCCTTCATGTAATACCGACTGTGATAGTTGTAGAACTACACTTTCAGAGGCACTACCACTAGCATCACGTTTCTCACTACCCGTGTGTATCTTAAAATCATAGCAGTATCCTCAACTCGACTCACACAATTTATAAATTTTAATACCAAACCTCGCTCTTTTTGAAGGATTAAATTGTTTGTAGGATAAGCGCCCCTTAAATGTCATTAATGATTCATCAATGGCAATATTCTCTTGCATTGTGTACACTTCCTTAAATTTTTGATTGAACGTATCTATTACTGGCCTTAGTTTGTACAGTTTATCTGTGTTGTTGGCTAAACTGTTATTCGCTAGCTGCAGAAATCTACTTATGTGCAGAAATCTCCCGAATGGCATCGTCTTCCTCAATATTCGCGTTTCTATAACGGTCCTCCTAGACCAATACATCTGAATCGACGGTTTCCTTGCTTCACCATGATTATACATAGCGCAATGTATATTTTTATTTCATTACAGCCGATAGGAGACCACTTTTGGTCTATTTTTCGTCTCTTCTGTTCATTGTTGAGTACGTCTTGTCCATATCTATTCGTCTCAGTTACGATGTTTTCCCAAAGTGTACTATTAGGTATTACATAGAAAACGTCTAATTCTCTTATGCTTGTACTCACGTGCTGTGAAGCTGCTTCCTTTATTCCGGGAATTCCCGTATACGTCCAGATTGTTGGTTCGTTTGTCTTCCTTTTGCCACTCCACGACTCTGATTGTTGCTGGTAGGTTTGCTCTTCTTCGTCAGTATCATCTTCAATCACCAGTCGCTTACACCGTTTTCGTACCGGATGTAAAACGTCGCTACCACTGCCACTGTCAAAATATCCCTCAAAATCATTGTTGGCTATGCCACCACATGTCTCCCTTTCCTCGTGAACACGTTTGCTACACGTCGGGAACATTGTGAAAGCATTTTTGTAATGTCGGCAGGTCAGAATCCGGCAAAGAACACTTGGTGTATGCCGCGTGTACTCGATCAGCTGCGCAACGTGTCAGAGCCGTTCTGTTTACATTTGGCTCGGCTGACCGACGACGTCTCTCACACGACATGCGCTTGTTCGGTGCGGTAAACGTACCACGTCTCCGATACGTCTAGTTGATGTTTGGCCAGGTCGACACGCTACGTCTCTCACACGACATTGTAAGCTAAGGGGTTAGCCTGCAGCAGAATGCGCCGTTGGGGATTTACATATTGTTGTGGTGCAGAGATTAGTGGCACCAAAGAAAGTAAAAAGGTAAGAAACAAAACGTTTACACTACATTCTATTCCCTGGCCAGTACCGAAGCCGTCCTCACATGGGACACGTTTTCATCACGAAGCACGCCGAACGCAGTATCCTTTGTGGTTGCTCCACGCTCTCGATCGATCTGCTACATTATCGCGGAACTTGCTCCTCAATGTGACTCGCGACCGCAGCGCTCTCTAGCAGCAATTGTCAGCCTCATACAGCGTACAACAACACAGTTTATTTACGAAAATGGACGCGCTTTTGGTAGTTGCATTAACTATGTTAGCGAACTTCGAAGGAGGAGGGAATCATCCAGTGCGTAGATTGCAGTCTTGGTATTTATCGATCTATGTTCCCTGGCATATTCAAAAAATCGAACATACCCCCTCGAGGATAGGGAGCACACTAATAAGTAACATTGAGTACTGCCGACACGGTAGCTCAGCGTGTTCGGTCATAGGGTTAGCAGCCCTCTGTAATAAAAAAAACTGAGCTAATCGATCAACAACGAACTTAAACGGATGTCTTACGACGTCCGCCCCGAGCACATACAACGAACGAAAACGAACAAAATGAGAATTAAAAAAAAAAAAAGTGGTAAGCGCGAAGGACTGTCAGTCATAAGGGCCCGGGTTCGATTCCCGGCTGGGTCAGAGATTTTCTCCGCTCAGGGACTGGGTGTTGTGTTGTCCTAGTCATCATCATTTCATCCCCATCGACGCGCAAGTCGCCGAAGAGGCGTGAAATCGAAAGACTTGCACCAGGCGAGCTGTCTACCCGACGGGAGGCCCTCGTCACACGCCATTATTATTATTAGTACTGCAGATGATCTTCCTATTCAATTAATAAGGTACTCTCAGAATCTCTTATAAGAAAAAAGAGGTGAAATAATTTTATGTGGGTACCGAGACGTAAACCCTTAACAAATGGTTCAAATTGCTCTAAGCACTATGGAACTTAATATCGTAGGTCATCAGTCCCCTAGAACTTCGAACTACTTAAACGTAACTAAACTAAGAACATCACACACATCCAAGCCCTAGGTAGTGTTCGAACCTGCGACCGTAGCGGTCGCGCGGCTCCAGACTGTAGCGCCTAGAACCACTCGGCCACCCCGGCCGGCAAACCCTTAACAGTTCACAATTTTACCAACCATGCAACTCATTTTCGAGAGAACATCAATGTACCAGTGTTCAGAGAAACGTTATTTTCATAGCACATACATTAAAAAATAAGTTAGATCTCATTGGTCACGTTCCTCTCCACGAGGCAAAACTGCGACGTGGTCGATTCCTCTTAATTCCACGCTGTGACATCGCTAAATTCGACCACTTGCTCGTCCACGCATTCAAGTCCCTCCATCTCTTAAGCGCGTTTCGCCGAGTTAATAAGAGTCCTACATTTCGCAATATTTTGTGTTTCTGCAAAATTATAAGTTAACATGCGGTTACAGTTTGAGAGTAAACATGTATTCAAAATCAGAACCACCAGTTATTCACACTGATATAATGGTTTTTTTTAGGTGATGGCTTCCATTAACTAATCCTGTAAAGCCTGATATGAGAACACTGCTCATCTTGACACTTGTTTAGTAAAGTCTTTTCAATCATTCAATCAAAGCTGGAGATCCAAATACCTTGCTTTTAACAACTAGTTTCACCTAAAAGACTACCTCTTAATTACTATTTATTAATAATTTTTTTCCTTGTGTTTTCCGTCCTTTCTTAATGTCTTCTGTATTCTCCTAATGCAACTAAATGAAAGGCTGTTTTGATTTTATATATAACTAGCGTTTTCCCCGTGGCTTCACTCGTGGCTGCATGTAACACACATACTGAACACACCTCCTCCCCTCTATCTCTTTGTCCATCTCTTCCTCCCTCTGTCAGTCCACCTCATGCTCCCACCTCTGTCCATCTCTTCCTCTGTGCTCTATGTCCCTTCATCTCCTCCTCACCCTCTCTTTGTCCATTTCCTGCACCCTCCCTCTGACCATATCGTTCACCCACTTTCTCTTTCCATCTCTGTCTCCTCATCCATCTTTGAAATTTACCCAACACCCCTCTACACCTTCCACCTACCTCCGCCCCTTTCCTTTTCTTCCTCCCCCTCATTCTGTTCATCCCCACTTCCTCCATCTTAACCTGTCCCCAACGAGGCTCGGCATGTGTAGCCCCTGCAACAAAGTTCAATGTATACTGCTCCCAAAACATGGCTGTCATGAAGAGCAGGCTACACATCAGAGGCTCGAAAATAATTTATTTGCCCCTGACGTACAGGTTGCTATGCAAAGCAGATCAGTAAAATAGGCTGATACTACTCCAACGTAACACACCTGTCGTGCAGGGCAGCCTAAATGTTGGGTCTTGGAAAACCATTTCCTGCCCCTGACATGAAGGTTGTTTTGAAAGGGAGATTGATTTGGCTGGTCGATACTGTTCCCAAACAACATGCCTGTTGTGCAGAACAGCCTATATGTTTGGGGCTGAAAAAAACAGTTCTTCCTGTATCACCATTTCTATTGAGCTTAGGCATCATAAACCACACAGTGCTGATACATGTAAGGCCTACTGTTCCTGTGCCAAATCTGACTGAAATTTATCCAGGGGCTTAGGTGAAGATCCCAGACACAGACTAGACTTCGCCTACATATGTGTTTTGAGGCATATATTGCACAATCCTCCTCCTTCCCCCCCTTTCTGGATCCATCTTCTCCTCATCCTCCATTCTTTTTGACCATTCTTCCTTCCTACGTTGCTCTGTCCATACCCTTCTTCCATCACTGCCACAGCTCTCACTCTTATCGTATCCTTCTCACCCCAATCTTTGCCCGTCTCCTCCTCGCTCCCTCTCTGCCTGTCTCCTCTCCAGCTCTCCATATACATCTCTTGTTGTCCCCTCTCGCTATTCATCGCCAACTGCGACCCTTTCTCAATGCCTCCTCTTCCTCACCTCAACTTATTCATCTCCTTTCATGTCCCTATTCATCACCTCGTTCCCTCTCTCTGTCCCTCACTCGTTACCTTCTTTTTCTGTCAATTTCCTCCCTCACCTCTCTCCCTTTTTATCCCTTCTTCAATTGAAGCTGACAGTATTGATATTCAAGTGACCTCCTTTTTCTGTGCCATATTTAGCTGAAATTTATCCAGAAGCTTGGGCCAAGACACCAGACAGATAATTTCATTCTATAATAATTACACATTATCTCCGGCGCATGCGCGTTTACTGCACAGTGTAAAGTGGTTTAAAAATTAGCAAGTGACTCACGTTGAAAATAATAATTAAAAATATTGCGCATGCAAGCTCGAAAAAGGATGGTACTTCAGTAATACTTTGCTTGTACTAAATCGAATTACAATATTATATTGTTCTAATAAAACGGAATCGCTCTGAGGAATTAGGAGATTGTCCGGGATTTATAATCAAAAATAGTTGAGTATATTCTGAAAGTCACAGATGTAAAACAAAAGAATCCACACAACCTAACTAACAGAGCAGTTCAGAGTCTAATGCGCTGATGCAACTATAATTGTCCAAATTGAATATTTAAATGAATGCTCGCCATAATTTGATGATTAGGTTCATCAAACGCCACGCTAAATAATGGTAGAATGTTTGTGCCGCGGCGGCACGTGAAAATACGACAATACGCAAAGTGAAGCTAGATAATGAAAATCATCCCAGAATTAACACTTCACTTGAAAATGATTTCATGTTTACGCGTATCTCGAGTAACTTAATACGGCATCCGAGGCTGTTTGCAGCAATGATACCGACGCGACGCGACTCCCGACACAGATGGCGTGCTGTTCAGAGTCTGGAGAGAACTGGGGCCTTGCTTCCTCGCGCAGCGTTCTTATATATAAAGCCGCGGTGCGGACGGCTAAGGGAACGCTTGATCAAATCGGCTCTCCCGACTAGCCGCTGGGCTAGTAATGCACCACTTTAAGTTACCTAATAAGTCATAGCTTCTCTTGCTGATGGCCGATGAAGCTCTTAATTTAAATGTGCATTCAACACACAGGTAAGTATTGATAATAAAATTTTGACGTGGCTAAGTTAAATATTTTGGGCGAGAGAATTAATTTAATTACACTGCACGCAGTAGCCGAGCTCTGAACTTGCCCTTTGGAGATACGCTATCGCTATAGTTTTATAGGTATTCAAATGAAACTTCTCACATCCTTATGGTGATAGTGGATCTCCATTCTACTTAAATATAAACATCCTAGCCTTATTTATTAGCCTACTTAATCTATCTTGCTTCCTTAAGTTTTAAGACGAAAACCAGAAAATTATGAATTTCCACTAAAATTTTAATTTGTGAAATCCAAAGTACTGTTTTTTTAAAATTATTATGAAAGATGAATCTAAATATAAAATTTCAACTTTCTAGCTCTTTTCTGTTGCGCCAATGATTTTTACAGAAAAACGTCCAAATTTCGAAAATGGTTAAAGTTATCGAACTGATATTCAACACATATTAATTTAGTATTACTCCTGACATGCTAGAACCGTTTCAGGTTCTTCACTTGATTTTTAAAGTATTGCGCAACATTTATGACGTCAGAGCTAGTTACAGCAGACTGGCAGGCACACAATGGAAAGACTGAAGTGAATTTACTACAGCGTGAGTAGGCTGCTTCCCTACATACTCCCTCACTCTAATGACTACTAAGGTCGCTTGATACGGAGTACCTGGCAGTAGGTGGCAGCACAAGGCACCTAAAATCAAAAACGTATGTTTTTGAGGGTGTCCAGATACCTTTGATCACATAGTGTATGTCATACGGTAATGAGAATTGTGCCCACCAATGTTTCCAATTATTCAAATTCCCAAACCAGTCCTGTAAAATTATCAAATTGTGACTACGTAATTAATTAATTGTCAGTTTTCAAACACACAAAGCATTGCGAAATGTGGGAATCATATTACGTCCACAGAAACGCCTAGTATCAGCCATGGAACACAGCCTGAACCTTTCATTTCCTACATTTTTTTTATCCAATAGTCCCTGAATTAACATTACATATATCCCCAACAGCACAATCTACAATCGGTTAACAGCCTCCTAAATTGAGCCCTCAGCATTTCCACTGTACTTAAAAGTAAAGGAGGAGGACTAAGAAGAAGAAATAGAAGGAGGAGGAGGAGGAGAACGATGGAAAAAAGTAGATGAGGAGGAGGAAAAATACGTTGGTAACGAAGAGGTTGAGCAGGAAGAGAAGTAGTGGAATAAATTTTCGTTGGTGGAGTGCTAGTTGTGATGGTAGATGATTACGATTAGGATGTGATTATGGGTGTAGAACAGAAACAAAAATATACTCTTCTTGTGCCACGCCTCCATTCTTGTAGCAGAGATCACCTTTCACTGCGTACTCGTAAATGGTAAACACATGCGCGTTTCCTTTCCACCTGAGTTACACGGAGGACAACTGCTCGCAGACACCTTACAGGAACGCCGGCTACCGCGTGCCTCCGCGCTGACTTACGCGAACATGAGGGCAGTAAAACGAGCGAGTGCAGGGGCGGCTACCGGCACGGCCCGCATCGTGATGTTGATTACAGGCGCGGGATTAGCCGTAACGACCGGCGAGCAGTTCGCATCACGTGGCGGGCTGGACGAGTCCATTACGTGGAGAGCAGGTCGCAGATTAAGAGCCGCCGGCGGAAGAACCGTTGCCGCGCGGATTTGCATACCCGCCTCACCTCCGCAAGGTCGCCCACGGAACTGGATCTAGGAGCGACTTTCCGCGTCGCCGGGATAAGTAGTCTGCTATCATAACTCATCTCAAAGTGCAGCGCAGAGTTATTTGCATTTTAATTGTGTTTCCGTCCAATCTTTCCTGGACGCGAAACAAAACAGTAGTTGGTCAAATAAGCTAAAATCAGATTCATGTGCTCAGTTACTCTCTACGGGGGGGGGGGGGGGGGGGGGGAAGGGGGGGTGTACGTATGTGAAAGCGACCAAAATTTGGAAAAGTTGTTCCAGAGGCAATAAATACATGACTGATTTATTTTACGTGTCGTTGGGAGTACAAGTTGCATGGTATGTGAAGGAAAAAGAAACATTGCCAAATTTTAGCGAAAGTTTTAATGAACAGGTATGATCTCGATAAATTAAAAAGCATTTTAGTGTGGCCCTTAAACATTGTTAATCCATTTACACCGCCGGGAAAAACATTAGTACACCTGGAAAGACGACGTCGATATTGATCCGACGACGGCATTTCCACCTGATGGATAGTGGATGTAGCGATATGATTTCAACCTCGTCTCTCAACAGATAGCGCAGTCGCATAGCTAACAGTGCGCCATCTGTGTCTACCCTACAATAGGGAATGCTCAGCCAGAAAGAAGGTTCAAATGGCTCTAAGCACTGTGGGACTTAACATCTGTGCCCTAGAACTTAGAACTACTTAAACTTAACTAACCTAAGGACATCACACACATCCATGTCCGAGGCAGGATTCGAACCTGCGACCGTAGCAGTCGCGCGGTACTGGTCTGAAGCGCCTAGAACCGTTCGGCCACGGCAGCCCGCCAGAAGGAAGAGCGCCTTGTTTTGTACTATCGCGAAATAGGGAAGATAGTGCCACAGACATGATACGTGAATAGGAGTCGCAATCATTAAAACAAAGGCGTTTTTCGTAGCGACGGGATCGTCTCATGAAATGCCAGTCACCAGTTTTCTTCTACGACTGAGAAAATATTCTGTTGGCACCTAGATACATTGGGAGAAATCATCATCACGATGAAACCAGAGAAATCAGGGCTCCCACAGAAAAATTAAAGTGCTCGTTTTCCCCGCGCGCCGTTAGAGAGTGGAACGGTAGAGAGACTTAATTGTGAATAGCAGAGTAATCACGTAGATGTAGATCGCTCAGTGTGGTGCAAACATGTGAAGCAAGCAGACGACAATGCCACGGAGACGCGCTTGTGCTTCCTACAGGCAACTCTGAGACTTTGGAAGAGGTCAAATTGTTGCCTTCCCAGTGGCAGCATGCTCTTTTCGGACAATTGCCACACAAGTTGGACGCGCAGCGGTGCTGCCATCAGTGGCCAAGTGAACGTCCTTAGGCCCATAGACGAGGTTATGGACATCCACGCAGCACAGACGCCCCCTAGGAACATTGTATTGTAAGGGCAGCAGTGGAAGATTGTACAGCTACCGCAGCGCAGAAAAGAGGGCTCGTGAGCCCGGACGTGTCAACACGAACTGTTGCGAACGGGTTACTAGGAGTGGGACTAGGGGCACACGCAAGACTCAAGTTTCACACGGAATTTGCAGTTTCCCCTCCACAACGGCCAAAGGCCGGTCACGTGATTCCACCTCCACATGGACGAGAGGCGGGGCGTGACTGCCAGTGCTCCTATTCAGCAGTTTGCTGAGAGCGACTGTATGGAAAATATTGACAGTTCAATAATTATTGTATCCTATTTGAGCAGCAAATGGACAAAATGTTGGAAACTCATTCTTCAGCCGACTGTAAAACTGTGAAAAGTCATATCCCATGTATTGCCAAACTATGCATTAAATGTTATATCAGCCCAAGACACGAATATATTATGAACATAATGCTTGAAGTATGCGGATTAAAATCTCACAAGAACACCAGCAGACAGCAACTTCAATAAAGAAACGAAACGAACAATGAACTGTTTGCATCTGCTAAATGTTTATGTACAACTCGTTACAGCACGTTAAAGTGGAAATTTCACGAACTCAAGCCTTTTTAATTGCCGTACACGAAATTAAAGCTGACTCCTTCGGATTTATTGTCACAGACATTTTATTTTGAGCAATAAAAACATCACAGTAGAAACTCGTGTTCGCTACACACGAAAGTTAATAAGAAAAAAAATATTTATTTTCAGAAACAAAACGGAGTGCAAACTTTTGTTAAGTCACTTAATCTTCTAGGGTCTTTTTGAGCTGTACGTTTTTAAACAACTCGTAGTAAAAACCTGAAAAGAATCTGTGCAATCTGGCTGTAGTGCACTTTGCTCGTTTCGCTTACAGACACAAAGCAGGCGAGAGTGTGTTTGTTTTCTGGCGGGAAAGGCAACATAGTACACTCAAGTAAAACCAGGAGCGCTGGCAGTCACGCCCCCCCCCCCACCCTCCTGTACGTGTGGAGATGGAATCACGTGACTGGCCTTTGGCCGTTGTGGAGGGGAGACTGCAAATTCCGTGTGAAACTTGAGTCTTGCGCACACGCACCTCTAGACCGTCTTCTGCTCACGACACAGCATCGACGTTCACGGTTCGACTGGCGCAGTTAGAGGATCACTTGCAAGACGGAATGGCGCGCCGTGCTCTTTAGTATGAAAGCAATTTTCTACGTGCACGCACGTGTTGGTTGTTTGGGTGTACGACGTCGACGTGGTGAGCGCTGTCTTGTAGAGCGCATTCGTCCAACACACGCTGACCACATCCCAGGTCTTACGGTCTGTGGTGCGATAAGATACAACTCCCGTTCACCTTCGGTGTTTTAGAGGGGACGCTAACCAGCACTCGGTACGTACAGAATGTTGTTAGACCCGTTCTTTTGCCGTTATTGCAAAAGGAAGAAGGTGTGTTGTTCGAACAGCATAATCCTCGCCTACACGCTGCCCGTAAAACTCAACGTGCTCAGCAAGACGTGCAGCAACTTCCCTGGCCTCACGATCTCCCGACTTGCCTCCAACAGAGCACGTGTGGATTCTAATGGGACGAGAAGTGACTCGTGCGACTCGCCAACAAAAGTATGTTACAGAACTGTGTGAACAGAAGGCGTAGCACGACGTATCGCAGGACAGTATTTGCCATCTGTACGGTCGACTGATCGCCTGAGTCAGCGCCTGCATTGCCGCCCGTGCAGGCTACACCACGTGCTCATATGGGTGTTTTAACATGGGTCGACACATGGTACCTCAGAACCGCTTGTATTATTGATCTGTAAATGTAATCATTTCATGCACTCCATATGCACTGTTGCAATAATAAATCTTGAGCCGACTGGAAACCTCTAAAGTTGTGTACTTTTTTTTTCTGACTGGCCGTTGTGACCAAGCGGTTCTAGGGGCTTCAGTCCGGAACCGCACTGCTGCTATGGTCGCAGGTTCGAATCCTGCCTGGGGCATGGATGTGTGTGATTTCCTTAGGTTATTAGGCTTACGTAGTTCTAAGTCTACGGGACTGATGACCTCAGATGTTAAGTCCCATACTACTCAGAGCCATTTTTTTCTGACAGTGTATTTATGTGGAGGGTATATATATTGTGCAGGATATTACGTTGCCGCCTGTGTATATACAAATCTCACTGATGCACGCAAACCTGTTTACGTTTCACAGTGTCTGGACGACCATGCTGTCAAGATTCCTGGGTGTATTACGTGTTCCCACCTCCCAACAGGTGAGGGTACGTCCAGTATTGTCGAACGTGAGCGTTTTGTTGGTCCATGTGTTACAGTGTGGGGATGCGTAACGTTGCACGGGCTTACTGGCCCACAGATCTTCAAACACCGTATACGTACTGGCTATAGTTGGAACAGTAGTCCTTCTCCATGTGCGTCTTGTTAGCGGTGGTTTCGGCTCTGACTTAATTCTTATGGATGACAATGAGCGACCGCATAGAACAGCGCAGGTGGGGGAGTTCTTGGAACGAGAGGATATTCGACAAATGGACTCAGTTGCGCGTCCTCCCGAATTAAATCCCGTCGAATATGTGTGAAACGCGTTGGGGAGTTGTAACGCATAACTTCCACAAGCACCAACGACCGTCCATCATGAAATGTATTCGCAGTTGGGAACATGAACAACCATCAGCTAGGTAATGGAATGAAGACAATAAAAAATTGTGCCATCCCGGGACTCGAAACCGGATTACCCGCTTTACACGAGCGGTTGTCTAACCGCTTTGGTCGGCCGTGCACGACTCACGGCCAGGCTCAGACTTTCATATGTCGTAGTTGCTGCGTCACAACCTGTACTCGTACATACATACATACATATATGCATACACACGTACGTAATGTAATTCCCATACACACCGTATGATGGCTTACCCAGTACAGATGTAAAAGTCAATTGAATGCAACCCTTGATATGTCTGCCTTTGTCTCAAGCCAGCAAACGATATAGTAACCTAGTGTTTGAATGTGTGCATTCGTCTGCTCACTTGTGACACATTTTTGTTTCTAGTAAGACAAAGCACCATCAATCTCCCCAAAATGGTGTAAAAGTTCTTTCAGCAGGTCTTCTCAGGTAGGAGAATTCTTGAAGTGCTTAACACTATTGAGCACATGCAGGTGAAATGTTTCCTCCTTTGACCCTCTTCCTCAACCATCGTGAACTGTTGGTTGTCATGTTCGAGGCTCCAATCAATAATGATGAATTGCGGGAGGTCATTAAACTGTCCTCGGTCAGGACGGTTCCCACAACACTTTGGTTGCCCCATGTGTTTTAGGACGCAGTGTGTCGCACTCTCTCGTCCAGTCGGTTTCGGTGGGTTGGCGGGTGTTAATAAGCCGAAACTACGCCTCTGGAGTAAACGACATTCCCCGAGATACTATTCCACCTGTTGTGCTAGATATATGAGACGGGGGATATAAGGTCAGACCCAAGAAGAGAGTAATAAATCCAGTTCGAAAGAAAGTAGATGCTGGCAGGTGTGAATAGTACGGAACCACCAGAAGACCAGAAGATAGGTGAAGTAACAGCAAACCTAAGGTTATTGGATTTGTAGACTTAGAAAAAGGCTTTTCACATTTTTGACGAGAAAACTATCTTTGAAACTGTTAAGGTATCAGGGGTAAAAGACGGGGAGCGAAAGACTATTTGCAACTTGTAGCGAAACCAGACAGCAGTTACAAGAATAAAGGGGCATGAAAGGGAAGCGGTGGTCGAGAAGGGAATGAGAGAGGGTTGTATCCTATCTCTGATATATGTTGAGCAGGGAGTACAGGCGACCAAAGAAAAATTTGTAGCAGGAATTAAAGTTCAGGGCGAGGTAAAAATGTCCAGGTTTGTCCATGAATTTGTAATTCTGTCAGAGGCAAGTAAAGTACTTGGACGAGGAGTAAAATGGAACGGACAATGTCTTGAAACAAGGATACAAGTTGATCATCAAGAAGCGCATGACAAGGATCATGGAATGTAGGCGAATGAAATCAGGTGATGCTGAGGGAATTAGATTAAGAAACGAGTCATTTAAAGTAATAGATAGGTTTTGCTATTTGGGCAGAAAACTAGCTGATGATGGTCGAAGTAGAAGGAATATAAAATGTAGACTAGCAATGGCAAGAATAGCGTTTCTAAAGTTGTTAAAATAGAATATAAATACAATTCGTAAGAAGTCTTTTCTGAACCAGGAGGCGTCATTGCTGTCTTCAGGGCAAGAGAAGTGTCACGGGATACTGGGTAGGCGTTTGTAATTAAGCGGATCCCCAGCGCAGCGGTAACAGTGACGCCCCTGCTGAAGGCTGCCCGCGCGACGTAGCCCGGAGCGAGGCGGGTGGCGCCGGCTGCGGCTCGCCTCTGCTAGCTAGACCTGAGTGCCGGCAGCCTGCGGCCGGCTGGGGTAAGGCCAGGCGGTTCACATGGCGGCCGAGTGACGGGCCGCCGGGCGCCTCCTCAAGGTGACCCGCGGCGGCAGCCGCGCTGTAGCGCGCTACCTCACAGCTGACACACCAACGTCGCCTGCACAAACCATCACGTCTTCCTAACTCTCTCAAGAGATGCTCCGCAAGAGTATTTCTTGAACAAGGCTCCATTTTCCCAATAAATTGGCCGCAAGAACTAGGCGCTATTCTATAGAAGAGTGGCCGAATTATATGAGGCTCCACAGAAGTTCACGACATATCTTGTCGAACCGTAGATCACAGGTAGATCATTTCCAATGGTATTAAAGCAATATCCAATTTTCTACTATAGAAGGGTCATTTAATAACTGTTGTTGTTGTGGTCTTCAGTCCTGAGACTGGTTTGATCCAGCTCTCCATGCTACTCTATCCTGTGCGAGCTTCTTCATCTTCCAGTACCTACTGCAACCCACATCCTTCTGAATCTGCTTAGTGTATTCATCTCTTGGTCTCACTCTACGATTTTTACCCTCCACGCTGCCCTCCAATACGAAATTGATGATCCCTTGGTGCCTCAGAACATGTCCTACCAACCGGTCCCTTCTTCTTGTCAAATTGTGCCACAAACACCTCTTATCCCCAATTCTATTCAATACCTCCTCATTAGTTATGTGATCTACCCATCTAATCTTCAGCATTCTTCTGTAGCACCACATTTCGAAAGCTTCTATTTTCTTCTTGTCCAAACTATTTATCGTCGATGTTTCACTTCCATACATGGCTACACTCCATACAAATACTCTCAGAAACGACTTCCTGACACTTAAATCTATACTCGATGTTAACAAATTTCTCTTCTTCAGAAACGCTTTCCTTGCCATTGCCAGTCTACATTTCATATCCTCTCTACTTCGACCATCATCAGTTATTTTGCTCCCCAAATAGCGAAACTCCTTTACCACTTTAAATGTCTCATTTCCTAATCTAATTTCCTCAGCATCACCCGACTTAATTCGACTACATTCCATTATCCTCGTTTTTCTTTTGTTGACGTTCATCTTACATCCTCCTTTCAAGACATTGTCCATTCCGTTCAACTGCTCTTCCAGGCCCTTTGCTGTCTCTGACAAAATGACAATGTCATCGGCGAACCTCAAAGTTTTTATTTCTTCCCCATGGATTTTAAACCTACTCCGAATTTTTCTTTTGTTTCCTTTATTGCTTTCTCAATATACAGATTGAATAACATCGGGGACAGGCTACAACCCTGTCTCACTCTCTTCTCAACCGCTGCTTCCCTTTCATGCCCTCGACTCTTATTACTGCCATCTGCTTTTTGTACAAATTGTAAATAGCCTTCCGCTCCCTATATTTTACCCCTGCCAACTTTAGAATTTGAAAAAGAGAATTCCAGTCAACATCGTTAAAAGCTTTCTCTAAGTCTACAAATGCTAGAAACGTAGGTTTGCCTTTGCTTAATCTATTTTCTAAGATAAGTCGTAGGGTCAGTAATGCCTCACGTGTTCCAACATTTCTACGGAAGCCAAACTGATCTTCCCCGAGGTCGGCTTCTACCAGTTTTTCCACTCGTCTCTAAAGAATTCGCGTTAGTATTTTGCAGCTGTGACTTATTAAACTGATAGTTCGGTAATTTTCACATCTGTCGACACCTGCTGTCTTTGGGATTGGAATTACTACACTCCTGGAAATTGAAATAAGAACACCGTGAATTCATTGTCCCAGGAAGGGGAAACTTTATTGACACATTCCTGGGGTCAGATACATCACATGATCACACTGACAGAACCACAGGCACATAGACACAGGCAACAGAGCATGCACAATGTCGGCACTAGTACAGTGTATATCCACCTTTCGCAGCAATGCAGGCTGCTATTCTCCCATGGAGACGATCGTAGAGATGCTGGATGTAGTCCTGTGGAACGGCTTGCCATGCCATTTCCACCTGGCGCCTCAGTTGGACCAGCGTTCGTGCTGGACGTGCAGACCGCGTGAGACGACGCTTCATCCAGTCCCAAACATGCTCAATGGGGGACAGATCCGGAGATCTTGCTGGCCAGGGTAGTTGACTTACACCTTCTAGAGCACGTTGGGTGGCACGGGATACATGCGGACATGCATTGTCCTGTTGGAACAGCAAGTTCCCTTACCGGTCTAGGAATGGCAGAACGATGGGTTCGATGACGGTTTGGATGTACCGTGCACTATTCAGTGTCCCCTCGACGATCACCAGTGGTGTACGGCCAGTGTAGGAGATCGCTCCGCACACCATGATGCCGGGTGTTGGCCCTGTGTGCCTCGGTCGTATGCAGTCCTGATTGTGGCGCTCACCTGCACGGCGCCAAACACGCATACGACCATCATTGGCACCAAGGCAGAAGCGACTCTCATCGCTGAAGACGACACGTCTCCATTCGTCCCTCCATTCACGCCTGTCGCGACACCACTGGAGGCGGGCTGCACGATGTTGGGGCGTGAGCGGAAGACGGCCTAACGGTGTGCGGGACCGTAGCCCAGCTTCATGGAGACGGTTGCGAATGGTCCTCGCCGATACCCCAGGAGCAACAGTGTCCCTAATTTGCTGGGAAGTGGCGGTGCGGTCCCCTACGGCACTGCGTAGGATCCTACGGTCTTGGCGTGCATCCGTGCGTCGCTGCGGTCCGATCCCAGGTCGACGGGCACGTGCATCTTCCGCCGACCACTGGCGACAACATCGATGTACTGTGGAGACCTCACGCCCCACGTGTTGAGCAATTCGGCGGTACGTCCACCCGGCCTCCCGCATGCCCACTATACGCCCTCGCTCAAAGTCCGTCAACTGCACATACGGTTCACGTCCACGCTGTCGCGGCATGCTACCAGTGTTAAAGACTGCGATGGAGCTCCGTATGCCACGGCAAACTGGCTGACACTGACGGCGGCGGTGCACAAATGCTGCGCAGCTAGCGCCATTCGACGGCCAACACCGCGGTTCCTGGTGTGTCCGCTGTGCCGTGCGTGTGATCATTGCTTGTACAGCCCTCTCGCAGTGTCCGGAGCAAGTATGGTGGGTCTGACACACCGGTGTCAATGTGTTCTTTTTTCCATTTCCAGGAGTGTATATTCTTCTTGAAATCTGAGGGAATTTCACCTGTTTCATACATCTTGCTCACCAGATGGTAGAGTTTTATCAGGACTGGCTCTCCCAAGGCCGTCAGTAGTTCTAATGGAATGTTGTCTACTCCCGGGGCCTTGTTTCGACTCAGGTCTTTCAGTGCTCTGTCAAACTCTTCACGCAGTATCGTATCTCCCATTTCATCTTCATCTACATCCTCTTCCATTTCCATAATATTGTCCTCAAGTACATCCCCCTCGTACAGACGCTCTATATACTCCTTCCACCTTTCTGCTTTCCCTTCTTTGCTTGGAACTGGGTTTCCATTTGAGAACTTGATATTCATGCAAGTGGTTCTCTTTTCTCCACAGGTCTCTCTAATCTTCCTGTAGGCAGTATCTATCTTACCCTTAGTGAGAAAAGCCTCTACATCCTTACATTTGTCCTCTGGTCATCCCTGCTTAGCCATTTTACACTTCCTGTCGATCTCATTTTTGAGACGTTTGTATTGCTTTCTGTCTGCTTCATTTACTGCATTTTTATATTTTCTCCTTTCATCAATTAAATTCAATATTTCTTCTGTTACCCAAGGATTTCTACTAGCCCTCGTCTTTTTACTTACTTGATCCTCTGCTGCCTTCACTATTTCGTCCCTCAAAGCTACCCATTCTTCTTCTACTGTATTTCTTTCCCCCATTCCTGTCAGTTGTTCCCTTATGCTCTCCCAGAAACTCTGTACAGCTTTTGTTTCTTTCAGTTTATCCAGGTCCCATATCCTTAAATTCCCACCTTTGCAGTTTCTTCAGTTTTAATCTACAGTTCATAACCAATAGAATGTGGTCAGAGTCCACATCTGCCCCTTACAATTTAAAACCCGGTTCCTAAATCTCTGTCTTACCATTATATAATCTATCTGATACCTTCTAGTATCTCCAGGATTCTTCCATGTATACAACGTTCTGTTATGATTCTTGAACCAAGTGTAAGCTATGATTAAGTTGTGCTCTGTGCAAAATTCTACCAGGCGGCTTCCTCTTTCATTTCTTAGCCCCAATCCATATTCACCTACTATGTTTTCTTCTCTCCCTTCACTACCTGAATAATTTCTTTCTCATCATACATTTTTCAATAACTATACAAACATAATCTGACTAGAAGAAAAATCAGAACACCAAAAATAATTAATGTAGAATAATGAAATTTTAGGACTGTACAGTATGTGTCTAGGTAACATACAGCGCCTCTCATAAGTTCTGGGACAAACATTGTTCCCAGTATCCCTGGATATGAAAGAATTTATGATCGTAAATACGGAAATAAAGATCTACGTCTGCAAGTTGTACATGTAATTATGGGCGATGCCAAGTGCAGTCACGTATGTTTGCTTGTTTACGACAGAACAAGACCAATTTCGTACTGTGAGATATGAAACTCTGCACTTCAGAAGTTTTGGGGCAAATGTTGGCAACAGTGTCAGTGTGCATATCTCTGTTATTCGTTAATTCCTGCGATGCCAGTCATTACCTGTCGAGAGCTCAAAGGAAACACAAGTGTGTTTGAATACAGCGTTACGTAAAGGTAAAAACAGCACTTTTGAACAGAGCCAGTTAGTAACATACCACCACGAAAATGGAAAAAACATGTCGAGAAATTAAATATCTTGAATATTTCGCAGCCCTATCATCAACTGTGTAAATATTAATTTTAATTTTAATAATACAACTGAGGCTGTTAATTGTTAAAATTAAAATTAATGGCGAGAAATACCGACGTTACTGAATATGAAGAAAAGTACTGTAAGGAACATCGTCCGTCGATGTAAATATGAAGACAGGATAGAAAACCTGCCAAGGATATTTGTGAGGGAAGAAGAGAGGGCAATAGTAAAAAAGGTCAACAAAGATCCCGGAATCACAGCTACACGAATGGCCATAGAGGCTGAGGAAGAGTTTGGGAAGAAGGCCAGTCCTAGCACAATCAGGCAAGTACTGTACAGAGAAAATTATCATGGGCGAACTGCAAGAAGGAAGATTACGTCAGTCCTGCCAGTAGGAAGGAGAGGCTGCTATTCGCAAGGTAACACATAAATAAGAACATGGAGTGGTGAATTCAGGTAATTTTTTCGGATGAATCAAAATGTGACATATCAGGACTGGATGGACTAATAACGGTCTGACGGCAGTCCAACAAAGAGCTGGAAGAAAAAAATATGCAAGTTACAGTGAAACATGGCAGGGGCCATGTTACGGTTTGGGGTTGTATGTCGGCCCAGGTCTTCATTGACGAAACAATGGATAAACATGTACACCTGAAGATTCTAAGGAACAACCTGAAGAAGAGTGCAGAAAATATGAGGATATGAGACGGTTTCAAATTTTATCAGCACAACGACTCCAAACATACCGCCTATACTGTACGATTGTTGCTCCTGTACAACTCTGCGAAAGTTGTCAACCCCCCTCTACAAACTCTGGACATGAACCCCATAGAGAATTTATGGGATGCGTTAGAAAGAAATATTCGAAAAGTTCCCATACAGCCCAAACAAGACATCAGGAGACGACTGCAAGAAGAATAGGAAAATCTAAGTATTTCGGTCTTACAAAAGCTTGTACAAAGCATGCCACATCATCTGACACAAGTATTAAAACGTCGCGGTAGAAGTACAAAGTACTAATTCCTCATTATTTCCTATTTTTTGGTTTATTCCTGCATTTTATCCCAAAACTTTTGCGAAGGAAAATCTATGTTATCTCACATAAATATGAAATTATTTGTATTTTGTGTGTCATTAAATGAAGTAGAATGTTCAATTTATTGCTCTGTGAATATCATTCTGTCCGTTGGAATAACAACATAATACGTTTAATTGTTTACCTGTTATTCCTCAAAGTAAATACAAAACTATTCTGTTTGATAAGCTGCGACATTGTCGCGAATAAAACAGTGACCTGTATATACAATAAGCTTCCTTCAATCTGACTTTTGTCGTGTCCTATTTCATCGCTTTTTATTACTGTATTGCCTTTTATACGTTATAAGCTTATTACAGACTTCAACTATTGTATCCCCCTTTATCTTACGCTGTTCAGTTACTCACTGAAAACTAGTGTGTGCCTACATTAGCGACATCTGGAGAACTTACAACACAAACATCTTGCGGCTACTGTACGACAGTTTGTTTTGAACGGTAGAGCTACTGACAACATGACTCGTGCATATGGTGTTTATATATATTTGACGAGGCTGGTGCTGATTTTGAATTTAACATTTGACGATGCCACTATGGCTGCAGTACATTACGACTTTGTTTTTATAAAACAGGTATGCCTCTTCATACTTGAAGCGCACAAACGTTTGTATATGTCAGTATTACTTGTCATTATGGTCTGTTAATTGTTTTTAAGCTGTAGACAATCTGCGAGTGTATTTATGTTTTTCCCATTTTTTGCTGCAGATACGATGATGGTCATTAAGACCGAAAGCGGTAATCTGTTAACAAAAAGTTTTTGACCATCGACGTAAATTAAAGGAAACTATGAAAGGCACTGTAGTTACGAGATTAAAATTGTAGGATTACAGGTTAATGTAAGCACTACATAAGCCATGGAAAATGAGAAGTGATGGTACATTAATAACCGTTGTACTCGCCAGGCTATGGAAATGCAAGCACGCAAACGTGCGTGCATTGTATTGCACAGGTTCTGAATGACAGTTTATTGAATGGAGTTCCATGCCTGTTGCACTTGATCGGTCAATACAGGGGCGGTACATGTTGTTCATGGACGATGCTGGAGTTGTCGTCAGATGATGGCCCATGTGTGCTCGAGAGGAGACAGATCTGGTGATCGAGCAGGCCAAGGCAACACGTCGACAATACGTAGAACATGATGGGTTACAGCGTTATGTTGTTCGAAAATACCTCCTGGAATGATGTTCATGAATGGCAACAGAACAGGTCAAATCACCAGATTGGTGCATGAGATAACCACTCCGGACCATAACACCTGGTGTAGGTCAAGTGTGTCTAGCAAGCAGTCAGTTTGGCTGCAGACCCTCAATTGATCTCCATCTAACCTACACACGGCCATCACTGGCACCGAAGTGGAACCAGCTTTCATCGGAAAACAAAACAGACCTCAACCCCGTCGTCCAGTGAACTCTCGCTTGACACAACTAAGGTTGCAAATGGCGGTGGTTTGGGATCGGTGGAATGCACGCTACAGGGCGTCAAGCTCGAAGCTGTTTTTGAAACAACCGATTTGTAACAGTTAGTTGTGTCACTGTGATGGCAACTGCTGCTCGTATTGCTGCTGCAGATGCACTACTATGCGCCAGAGCCCTACATTGAACGCAATGGTCTTCCCTCTCTGCTGTGCCACGTGGCCGTCGGTAGCCTTGTCTTCTCGCGATCGTATATTCTCGTGACTACCGCTGCCAGAAATGGTGTACAGTGGCTACACTCCTGCAGAGTATTTCTGCAGTATCGCAGAAGGAGCATCCTGTTTCTCGTAGCTCTATTACACGACCTAAAAGTGGTTCAAATGGCTCTGAGCACTATGGGACTTAACATCTGTGATCATCAGTCCCCTAGAACTTAGAACTACTTAAACCTAACTAACCTAAGGACATCACACACGTCCATGCCCGGGGCAGGATTCGGACCTGCGACCGTAGCGGTCACGCGGTTCCAAACCGAAGCACCTAGAACCGCACGGCCACACCGGCCGGCTATTACACGACCTCATTCAAACTCGGTGGCGTTGATAATGGCGTCTTTGTCGCCTTAAAGAGATTCTTGACTTTCATCAACTCACCACGACCAGTCTGAAAGGTAACTAATGTTCACGACTCCTCTTATGCGACTGGCGCGAAGTTTGAATGGATATCATCTTTCAGATGTAGAAACATACCCACCAACATTCGTTTATGTGTCACAACTCCTTCTTGATCTTGAAATTTTTTCCATCAATGTAAAAGGCGTTAGGGGTATAAGTGTATATTCTGTAGTCAGTGGTACCTTAATTCTATCCACTTCAGTGTGTGTGTGTGTGTTGTTTTTTCCCTCCGTCTAACAGAGTTCGCACAAACACAGAACATCCTTTACTACCCGATATTTTCTGCACGGCCGTAACTGTCAGTACAGACAAAGCGTTTTGCATCCACGTGTCCGCACGTCAACTCCCGACCTGCTGCCCAGTGGAAAATAAACGATAATGGCTTGCTGTTGCTTCATGCATTTGGAGGTACTCAACAGCCTAGTAACACACTGCTCCTATTAGATACACTCATGCTCATAAATTAAGGATAATTGCAGACGTCGTGCTAATAACACAGGCACATAGGAAACACACACGACACAGATCTGTAAGTCCACGGTATTGGTGAAAAGTTGAAAAAACCGTCCCGAAACACATGTGCTACAAAACACCACTGTTTCCTACACATTTACCCCGACATTAATATGGGGTATGATCACAATGCACACGCACACAGGTCGCACAACGGGTTGGCATACTCTGGATCAGGATTTCGAGCAACTGCTGGAGCATAGCCTCCCATTCTTGCGCCAGTGTCTGTCGCAGCTCCTGAAATGTCCTAGGGGTTTGAAGACGTGCAGCGATTCGTCGACCGAGAGCATCCCAGGTGCACTCGATGGACTTCAGGTCTGAAGAACAGGCAGGCCACTTCATTCGCCTGATATCTTCTGTTTCAAGGTACTCCTCCAAGATGGCAACTCGGTGGGGCCGTGCGTTATCATCCATCAGGAGGAAGGTGGGACCCACTGCACCCCTGAAAAGGCGGACATACTGGTGCAAAATGTCGTGCCGATACACCTGACCTGTTACAGTTCCTCTATCAAAGACATGCAGGTGTGTACGTGCACCAATCATAGTCCCACCACACACCATCAAACCACGACCTCCATACAGGTCCCTTTCTAGGACATTAAGGGGTTGGTATCTGGTTCCTGGTTCACGCCAGATGAAAACCCGGCGAGAATCACTGTTCAGACTATACCTGGACTCGTCCGTGAACATAACCTGGGACCACTGTTCCAATGACCATGTGTTCTTGACACCAGGCCTTAGGGGCTCTCCTGGGACCAGGGGTTAGTGGAATGTACCTTGCAGGTCTCCGGGCTAATAAACCATTTTTGTTCAGTCGTCTGTAGACTGTGTGTCTGGAGACAACTGTTCCAGTGGCTGCGGTAAGGTCCCGAGCAAGGCTACTTGCAGTACTCCGTTGTCGTCTGCGGGCACTGATGGTGAGATATCGGTCTTCTTATGGTGTTGTACACTGTGAACGTCCCGTACTGTAGCGCTTGGACACGTTTTCTGTCTGCTGGAATCGTTGCCATAATCTTAAGATCACACTTTGTGGCACACGGAGCGTCCGTGCTACGACCTGCTGTGTTTGCCAGCCTCCAGTCGCCCTAGTACTCTGCCCCTCATAACGACATCAATATGTGTTCTTTGGCCATTTTCAACACACAGTCACCATTAGCACGTCTGAAAACGTATGCAGACTTAGTCGCAGCACCTTACTCTGACATGCACCAACACACCTCTGCGTATGTGGACTGCTGCCAGCGCCACTGTGTGGTGACCGAAGGTCAAATGCACCGCATGGGTCATACCGCGAGGTGATTTAAACGCGCAAACCCCCCACCACAGCGTTGTTTCACCATATATCAGCATTATCCTTAACTTATGAGCATAAGTGTATTGTAATCATTAGTCAGTAAATGAAGTAAATCATGATGTAATGTTGTTAAGTACACAGTCCTCAGTCACCAATAAAAATAGCTGCAGCTTTACCCCTAGCACCGTATGTAATGCAAGGAACTAGAACTTTTGTGTTAGTTGTCATCCTTCGATTAATATTTACCTAAACATAGCGTCTGTTTCGTTAAAGTGACAGTGAAATGCTTCGAGGTTACTGTGATGTACATTTTCCCGGTTACGAAAGAGAGGAAACTGGTTTAACCTCCCATCGACGGCGTGTACATCACAGAGGAAACAGGTTTTTTTACTGCGACGAGCGTCTCTGTCATCGCCCATCTTTCCTTCGTAAGAATATGATCGTGTCATTGGGCCTAGTACGTAGTCGAAGCTAAATCAAATACGTCGCATGTAAACTACAGCGACATAAACTGGAAAAAACACACAGGAGTACTTGCTCTCGCTTCGTTCTTTTACGTCTAGAAAGAGATTGTAAGTTCTCCTGCCAGCTTATAGAGCGTCCCAGACTCGCTGCCATTTGGTGTCCATCCGAATAGTTAGTTGCGTCCTGTTTAGGCTCAATTAACTATCACAAGCACTGAGTGCGATTCTGTGCATTAGAATGATCGCTTTCTGACAAATATTTGTAATGTGTGCATCGAAAATTCGAGCCTTGTTTGGGAACATGTCAAGATGTGGATGCTAGCTCACGGTCACATCATCACTCACGAATATGTGGAGCAGTTTTTCAAGCTTTATGTACCTTGTGGAAAAGGATATCACTACCACTGGATGTATTCTATTGGAATACCTTTCACTACAATATTTTTTCAACCAACATCTTAATTTTCCCTACGAGAAACTATGCTGAACGTCCGAAGCAAAAACCGCTCTGTGTGAAAGTAACAAGCGACCGAAATATCTCGTGCTTATTTTTTCCCAGTCGGCGACGTGTTTCATGTCCTCCCGAACTACAAGAATAATTATGTAGTGTCCGCCCCTGGTAGCTGAGTGGTCAGCGCGACGCGCGACAGAATGTCAATTCTAAGGGCCCGGGTTCGATTCCCGGCTGGGTCGGAGATTTTCTCCGCTGAGGGACTGGGTGTTGTGTTGTCTTAATCATCATCATTTCATCCCCATCGACGCGCAAGTCACCGACGTGGCGTCAAATCGAAAGACTTGCTCCCGGCGAACGGTCTACCCGACGAGAGACCATAGTCACACGACATTTACTTTTATTACGTAGTACATGTGAGAGAAGTTCCATATCAACGAAGTATCTTGGGTAAGAGCAGAGCCTAATCATAATTAGCCCATGTGGCGCTGCCCCTGAAGACACTGGCGTTCAGTACGGTAGCCTCGTTGTGAATGATTGACCCATTCACACGCGGATGTAACCAGTTTCCACAGCGCACCAGAGCACTCCTAGAGCTCGCTGCAGTTCGTTTCACGTAGCAGCACGCTGCAGCGAGTGGCTACAGGTACGTCATTACCGCTGGTCGAGTACAGCCAATCAAGATTCTTTCCAGTTCAATATGGTTTTCAGGTAAAGTGAAAGTGCGCAATTGGTATATGCTGTGACTTTCTGTCCCGGTTAACAGCATTTGAAATACCTGGAATTCGTTATCTTTAAAAGACGATGTCTTTGATCGAGTGCTGAACTCGTAATGAATAACGTTGCGCGTTTATAAAGCAGATGGCACGGCGTGACATTGCGTAGTGCGATTTTCTTAGGGTTTTTGACTCTCAGAAATGGACGCTATAAATGTTTCATAGTAATGTCTGCTATCTGTTCTCTCGAATCGTTTCATTAAGTCACCATTCACTTTTTTGGGAAAGCTCCTCTAATTTTCCTTTCGTGTCTTACGAGATTAAACGGTGTTTTAATTTAATTCATGCTAAAGGAATAAGAGAGTAAAAAATGAAATGAAGTAAAAAGAAATTGCTGCTATATTAAGTTTGCCATCTGTATGTTGTGGCTGCACTTTCTTAAAAATAATAACAGCGATCAGAAACAACAAGGCTTTTGCACCAGTACTGCATTAGCTATAAGAAAGAAATTTCAAATAACTGTATAAATGAGGTGAAACGTACATGGATTGACTAGACAAGCAGATCAACCAAATTTTGAGAGCTCTACTGAAAATACAGTGTATTTCTTATGATAGCTAGATAGATACCGACAGCGCAGAGGTGTGAAAAGTTCATTGTTTGTAGATGAATAGCTTAGGTAGTTTGAGCATTTTGTGCGAAAAATAAGTTGCAAGGCACGAATCTTAGCGCTACACAATCGGCGTTGTGCAGAATATGATCTACGAGTGTCCTTTCATCTCGTATGGTAGCTCAGATACTTTGTTTCTGCAATGAAATTATTTGTTATCAACGTTAACTGCTTTTGTAGAAGCACTCGTGTTAAGGACGCAAGTACGTGGTTCAAGGCATAGTTGTGAGCCTAGCGTTTCGTCTTCCAGTGCAGGACATAATATCAGAGGCTTTAATGATTAAGAAAACAGTTACAGAGTCAAAAGAAGCACAGCCAGCCGAACTGTTCATACGAATTCACGCAGTGGTCGATCCGTGACGTCATCAGCCGCTGCCTAACAGCAGAGTCGTGCCGACGAATGCTGTGGAGCATGTAGTAGGGAGAGAGTGGCGCTGTTTGCTTTATTTAGCACTGAGGTCCACAACTACTCTAACTTCAATCCTTCTTCTTTCCTGTTAAAGTTACTTTTGTGCTTCTGAATTTCTGTGACCTCTTTATACATCTTAGCGTAGTAACTGTTATGTCTTGTTAAAGCCACATTATCAGAGAAACGAATTTGGTGGTTTCCCGGCCCTACTGCTCCTTTATTCGTCTTGCACAGGCGACAATTTACTGCTCTTGTGTTCCTTAAGGCTAGTGTTAATGCTTCTTTCTTGACCGCAAGTGCAATGGCAGTTTGTATACTGCTGCTGTGGCAAGCGGCAGGCGAAGGTCCATTGCAATGTTCAAAAAATTCGCGCACGTTTCTGATTGTTCTAAACTCTGTGAATGCCGTGTTTTGTGAGTTTATTGCTCATGCGATATGTGACAGTTTTTACAAATGAAAAGAAAGCTTCCTTTTAGTTTGTTTTTCTTTCGAAGCTGTAGAGCTTTTACGATGTAGTATCCCAGTAACTCGTTGTCTGCAGCAGGCATCGGTAACCTTTGCTGAGCCGCGAGCCTGAATGACAAAATTAAGCTCGCGGTCGTCTCATCGGGTGACAAGAACAGCGCAGGAACTCAGAACTATAGCATTCGCGTCGTTAATGTTTTTGCGGTAACGCGCCAATATGAATGGCAACTTTTTCTCGAGACGCCACGCCACATCAGTAATTTATATCTCAAAAAACACGTTTTTAACGGTACATTCATTCTATTTTCATCCCATCTCCAGATGTTTACATTTAATTAAGCATCGTGAGCATTGTTTCTTTACTTACGACGTTTCACAATAGCTGCCTCAAAAACTTCCGGTGCAAAATTCTACAACGACATTAGCGAAGAAACAATGTTCACAACACGTAAATAAATGTAAACATCTGAGAATGGGATACCAGGCATCTTGGAAAGTTATCATGAAAAGCAAAAGCAACTGTCTACATTTCTTTAAAATTACCTTCAATCCACCAGTTCCAGTGTTTTAATAAGTCGTATTCAGTTTTCATCGCGACCAGTCTTTCTCTTTGAGTGTTCCATTCTCGAGTAAATTCTTCATTTTGCAACATCTGTTGACTCTGTGTTAGGTTAATCTGTGTATCTTGCATGGTCATCTGGAACATGATGGCGCAATGGGAAGACGAAGTTAAGAGAATGGCAATTCTGGCTCAGCAGATCAAAGTTTTTGGAGGTTTCCTCAAAGTGCCTAAGACAATGGTTCCTTGGAGAAGGACATATCAGTTTTCGTACCCCATCCTTTCCCAATGCAGTTCGTGCTGTATTTTTAACGAGGAGAACACAGCAACTGCCATAATCCGAATTCCGAGAAACTTAAATCTGTGGAAGTAAACACTGTCTCAGTTTATCGATAGATACTCGACCGTTCTGAGAAAACGACATCCAAGTTTCCGAGGTAATTTGTGTGCCTTTTAGCGAGTAAATAGGTCAACCGAAGTAGTGGCACAGTGGCTAGCGTCGCGGCTTCACGCTTTGGTGCCCCGTGTTCGAAACCCGATTATTGTGTTTACTCTAATTTTTTTTTTCGTTTTTCTTCCCATGTTTGTGTAATGTTACTGCATAAATGTTTCTGTCGAGTTACGACTATAAAATAAGAACTGAGTTTCACAATACACACGTTTGCTTATTTTGACCCTTCTTCAGCTGAGCGAAGTTTTTCGGAAATCAAGTTATGACATTTGCCGTGTTTTTTTTCGTAAGATGACATGATCATCGACGGAACGTCAAACCTGATGCACCGGTTTCTGCTTAGTAATGATGCGCGGATGATGCTACTGAACTCGTGATCTGGTAACTTGAGTATCTAACAGTGAATCGGATTCCCCACCCAGCCTGGAGGAAAAATCAGAGACACTCAGGTTTCGTAGTGTGGTCGCAGCTGGCTCCCACAGTGGGTGGCGCCGCCTCTACGTTCTGTCACGCCCACTCGTTCATTGACGCGAGGTTACCAGTAAATACTGGTGCCACGCCATTCTCCTGCAGTTCCTCTATTCTCTGAACACGCCTTTGATAGTAGAACAGAGTTTCAAATGGCTCTAAGCACTTTGGGACTTAACATCTGAGGTCATCAGTCCCCTAGAACTTAGAACTACTTAAACCTAACTAACCCAAGGACATCACACACATACATGCCCGAGGCAGGATTCGAACCGGCGAACGTAGCGGTCGCGCGGTTCCGGACTGAAGCGCCTAGAACCGCTTGGCCATCTAGAAACTGAGAAGAAAAACAAAGCGCAGGTAACTTTTGGAAATGTTATACATACCTACCCTTCTGTTCGTTAACTAAGGATAAAAGAAATGTATAGTAAAACTGAAATCGTCTGTGTTCAATTCAGGTTTCACTCGAAAATTATTGATTTGTAATGTGAAACACATGGATGTTGTACTAAAAGTAAAGAAAAGGAATACAGATTTATATAGCGCTAGAAAACACAGTTTCATCAAAAAAAGGTAAAACTAAAAAAAAACCAAAACAAAAATACATCAAACATGCTTCTGTTTTTCATAAACGACTTTCGCATTTACCAATAATACCAGGAAATCATTGTCTTTGGTCATGATGAAGAACATTCTGTTGTATACAAAATAATAATTTTCATATTTCTGCCCTCCGGAACGTAGTATTTCTGTTGTACACTGAAGCGCCAAAGAAACTGATATAGGCATGGTTATATCTAATACAGAATACGGCGCTGCGGTCGGCAGTGCCTATATAAGACAAAAAGTGTTTGACGCAGTTGTTAGATCAGTTTCTGCTGCTACAATGGCAGGTTATCAAGATTTAGATGAGTTTGAACGTGGTGTCACAATTTTTATTCCCTAATAATATAAAATATACAATGGACTATACTGAATAACGTGTAGTTCTAATAATGTGCAAAACCAACAACAACAACAAAAAATAGAAATCGTCGATTCTCTTTTTCTCCCTTACAGATCCATTTACGTTTCTTTCCCTACCGATTGTTCCAATACTGTCCCTAATCCTACAATTTACTACATCATTTACGCAGCGTATCAAAAACACAGAACCGTAATTTTGGTATATCGCAACTCTAGTAGTGTGATATCCCTTCCCGTTTACGTTTTCGATTCGAATCGAATCGGTCCCTGGACTGTTGTGCTCACGCATCCGACGACCAACGCTGGCGTCTGCACTTTCCTTCTGGCAAACTGTTCACTTTATGGAAAATTGGAA
Source organism: Schistocerca piceifrons (assembly GCF_021461385.2). Lineage (NCBI taxonomy): Eukaryota > Metazoa > Arthropoda > Insecta > Orthoptera > Acrididae > Schistocerca > Schistocerca piceifrons. The sequence continues at coordinate 352,476,116 of NC_060138.1, read as the reverse complement.
ATTTGTGGTAAGGACTACGGGAGCAAACTGCTGTGGTCATCGGTCACTAGCTTACACACTAATTAAACTAACTTACGCTAGGGACAAACACACACGCCCATGCCCGAGGGAGGACTCGAACCTCTTACGGAGGGGGAGCCGCACCAACCGTGACAAGACGCCTGAGACCGCACGGCTACCCTATGCGGCTTCACTTTATGAACTCTGCCACTATCAAACACAGGGGGCGCCTGTTTCTTCCACTGGTCTCCACGTCATAGCCAACCTGAGTGATAATAAATTGTATTGTACCTACACACACACATTCTCTCATTATGTAACACTGAAGCGCCAAATAAGCTGGTACAGGCATGCGTATTCAAATACAGAGATATGTAAACAGGAAGAATACCTCGCTGCGGTCGGCAACGCCTATATAAGGCAGCAACTGCCTGGCGCAGTTGCTAGATCGGTTACCGCTGCTACAATGGCAGGTTATTAAGATTTAAGTGAGTTTGAACGTTGTGTTATAGTCAGCGCACGAGCGATGGGACACAGCATCTCCGAAGTAGCGATGAAATGGTGATTTTCCCGTACGACAATTTCGTGAGTGTACCGTGAACACCAGGAATCCGGTAAAACATCAAATCTCAGACATCGCTGCGGCTGGAGAAAGATCCTCCAAGAACGGGACCAATGACGACTGAAGAAAATCGTTTAAAGCGACAGAAGTCCAATCCTTCCGCAAATTGCTGGGCCATCAAGGAGTGTCAGCGTGCGAGCCGTTGAACGAAACATCATCGATATGGGCTTTCGGAACCGAAGGTGCACTCATGTCCTCTTGGTGATGCACGGCGCAAAGCTTTGCGCCTCTTCTGGGTCCATCAACACCGACATCGCACTGTTGATGACTGGAAACATGTTACGTCATCGGAAGAACCTCTTTTCAAATTGTATCGAGCGGATGGACGTGTACGTTAGCTTATGAATCCATGGACGTGCATGTCATCAGAGGACTGTTCAAACTGGTGGAGGCTCTGTAATGGTGTGGGGCTTGTGCAGCTGGAGTGATATGGGGACCCTGATACGTCTAGATACGATTCTGACAGGCGATACGTACGTAACCATTCCTATCCATTGTGCATTCCAACAGACTTGAGCAATTCCAGCAGGACAATGCGACACCCCACATGTCCAGAATTGCTACAGACTGGCTCCAGGAGCACTATTCTGAGTTTAAACTCTTCCGCTGGCCACCAGACTGCCCAGACGTGAACATTATTGAGCATATCTGGGCTCCCTTGCAACGCGCTGTTCAGAAGATTTCTCCACTCCCTCTTACTCTTACGGATTTATGGACAGCCCTGCAGGATTCATGGTGTCAGTTTTCTCGGTCACTACTTCAGACATTAGTCGAATCCACGCCACGTCGTGTTGCGGCACTACACGATATTAGGCAGGTGTACCAGTTTCTTTGGCTCTTTAGCGTGTAGGAGTTGAAGGATGCAAATGGGAAGCAGTAAGTTTAAAAGACAATAGAACGGGGTTACATCCTATCCCTCCCTCTCCTACGCTGGTGTGCAAAAGTTAAGCAGACGGGTTCACAGCTTCCCGTCAGATCACAGATGTTAAGACCGTCGCACGCGGCCAGTACTTTCTCGGTCTCCAACCATTCATACTATACCTTGGGTTCCACAAATAACATATCTCGATAACACTTGGACAGTATATAGAAAGATCTGCTATAGTGTAGTGCCTAAGATAACTGAATGATATAATACTCAATGAGACGAAAATAAATGACACTTTCATAGAAAGACAATGATTACACTGATGTCACCGCAATTAATGGTCGTTCCCTGGACATTGCCATAGTGGGACATGGTTCTTAACAGGATGTGTGATTACTATGGGCGGCAATACATGCTATGCAACGTGTTTTTATGCTGCGCTTAAGGTTGGTTACTAATTCTTGTGAAAGCGCGCTCCATTCCTCCGCAGCGCCAATGATAACTGTTGCATGGTCTTCGGTGCAAGAGGATGTGCGGCAGCACGTCTCGCCAAGGCATCGCAGACGTGCTCGATGAAATTTAAGTTGGGGGTACGGGCAGGCCAGTCCATTCACCGAATATCCTCTCGTTGCAACCGCCATTCCACCTGCGCTGTCCGATGTGGTCGCGTATTGCCATTCGTAAAAGTGAGTCAGCGCCAGACGCACCCGTGAAAAGACTATATGGGGAAGGAAAGTAGTGTCACAACAACGTTACCGGCGAGTGTACCGTGGCCAAAGATTGGAAGTCAGTACTCCGGTTCAACATAGTGCCCCGCGGCTCCACGACACCTGAACCACTAAACCGATCGTGTCCGATAATGTTGGACGCACCCTCATAGCCGAAAGGCCGGAACACGTACTGCAACCCAGTAACATTATCGAACATACTCGTGAATCATGTGACGAACCATGTACTGTCTCTTGTAATGTCCACGGGACCATCACAAAATGCGGTGACTTTAGTGTAATTCTTGTCTTTGAATAAAATTGTCATTTCTTTTGGTACCTGAAACGCCCTGCTAAACCTGCAGGACAGGACAAGTAGTAGGAATTGCGACAAAGGGGTGGGGGTGGGGGGGGGGGGCAGAATGAGCGGCTGTTAGTTACACTCTAAACTTAACACTTTATTTAGTTTTCCAAACATTACAGCGCAACTTCTAAATTTGACTATCGACAGAAAACGCCCGAGAATTAAATACAACTGCTACAATTTTTTTTTTTTTTTTTTTTTTTTTGAGACAGAAGGCTCTGGGCATTAACGTTAAATAGTATTGAAGGCTAAGCAATGTAAGTCTTGACTAGTTAGATCTTTTTAAAAGCGGCTGAAGGCCGATAAATTTAAAACAACGTAACTACAATAACCTTTCAATAGGCAGAAGGCCCAAGCTTTATGACCAATAAGAAACCTCACTCCAAAACGACTGAGGGCCTTCGATTTTTAAAAATGCAATTACAAGCATACAAATGCCAACCATCGGCTATGAGCTATTAAAAATACACAATTAAAAGCCAACTAGAAAGGCAGTATAGGCAACGGCGCTCAGAAGTTTCCAGGGGGCTCGGTCTGCCCTTGAAATCTTCGCTTAGGTTAGACAAGAAGTCGCCCCAACTATAAGCGATCCGCCGGCAACACAACCAAGAGACAGTCAGGGACCCACCGACAAGACAACTTGCTAACCACCGACCAGTATACGAGAATTCCAAAGCCGAATCGTTACAGACATAGCTGCCCACAACCAAAAATACATTACGCTGTCAAAAACTACACACCATGATGGACAGCGACAATAGGTGAGGAAAGGACACTACCTGAATTTACGTCAGCGGCCAGGGCAGGTAATCAGAACACACAACGTCCACAAGGCAGAAAATTCCGCTGGTGCACTTGAATTTCAAACCGACAAATATAGTTAATTCCACCATATGGCGGCTAAGTCTTCACCAACTCGAACACTCGCTGTTGCTCCCAGGAATACCGCCAACAGCGAATCACCAACCAAGGGGACAACGTGAACAGACGTGGCTTCGGTAATTAAATCACCACTCAACTTTCATGTCCTGGATCGGTGAGCCACGAACCTCGTAGCTCTCAGAACAGCCCCTACACAGTCCGACACTGCATAGAGACCGCCAGCGGGCCCGGCCCACTGCGCCGCGCGGAGACTTGCTTGCTGATCCGCTCCAACCGACCAACTGGCTACACACCGTCAAGCCGGAACTATAAACACCAGGCCAAAGATGGTATACGGTGCAAATATCGATACACACCGCTGCTGCCACACGTAGAAAGAGGAAGAACCACGGCATAACCGCGGGAAACCAAACACAGAGTAACAGCCAAGTTTTAAAGCAATGCATAAGCCTGGGTCAGCACGCCTCAGTATCAAGACATGTTCCGTCCAGATATCTTCTGTACGCTACTGTCTGGCAAAACTTTTTCTCTCGTTCTGTCTCGGGGTACAAAAACATCACAACCTTTAGGACACCAGTATATAGACATCAGAGAATCCTAAACTGAGTATTTTGAGATGAGAGACGAATGACTGAAAATGAATAATCCAGCCCTTGGATGAGCATTGCACATGTTGCGTTGGTTAACTGCTTGTGTGTCACTGTGGTCTGAGCTACCTGAAAAAAATTTACAGTCGTTTGTAATGAGTCTGCAGTACTTTACTTCCTGTGGGCGTTACATGAAATCACAGTCACAGACACTGAAAGCGTCCTTACGGTTATCCCTCTGTAGGACGGACAAGGATGTCTGGGACCACTGAAATGCAAGCACTTACATTTCATCACTCTGAAAGCGTTATCACGGCGGGAACTATAACGGTAAGCGGAGGTTGGTGTATGTTCAAGCAATGTTCGAGAAATAATCAAGAACATTTTGTTTTACCAAGTCAGAGCACCGCGAGAAAGAAAACTGAAAGGGAACGTAATGAGTGGAGCTTTGAAACTACTTCAGGTGACGCAGTTCAGTTCGGGCTACAGCCATTCTTCTCAGAAGTCTATCGCATTTTCGAAAATGATGATACTATTTCCTCCCCACTGCCTAAATTGTTGGAAAAGTAAGACATTGATTTTATTGTTGCGGTCTTCAGTCCAGAGACTGGTTTGATGCAGTTCTTCATGCTACTCTATCCTGTGCAAGCTTCTTCATCTCCCAGTACCTACTGCAACCTACATCCTTCTGAATCTGCTTAGTGTATTCATCTCTTGGTTTCTCTCTACGATTTTGACCTTCCACGCTGCCCTCCAATACTAAATTGGTAATCCCCTTGATGCCTCAAAATATGCCCTACCAACCTATCCCTTCTTCTACTCAAATTGTGCCACAAATTTCTCTTCTCTCCAATTCTATTCAGTACCTCCTCATTAGTTACGTGATAGCTTACCCGCATTCCTATTTTCCTATTCACTATTAAACCTACCCCTGCATTACCCCTATTTGATTCACTTGACCAGAAGTCTTGTTCCTCCTGCCACCGAACTTCATTATATCTAACTTAAACCTTTCCATTTCCCTTTTTAAATTTTCTAACCAACCCGACCGATTAAGATATCTGACATTCCACGCTCCGAACCGTAGAACGCCAGCTTTCTTTCTCCTGATAACGACGTCCGCTTGAGTAGTCCCCGCCCGGAGGTCCGAATGGGGGACTGTTTTACCTCCGGAATATTTTACCCAAGAGGACGCCATCATCATTTAACCATACAGTAAAGCTGCATGCCATCGGGAAAAATTACGGCTGTAGTTTCCCCTTGCTTTCAGCCGTTCTCAGTACCAGCACAGCAAGGCCGTTTTGGTTAGTTTTACAAGGCCAGATCAGTCAATCATCCAGACTAATGCCCCTGCAACTACTGAAAAGGCTACTGCCCCTCTTCAGGAACCATACGTTTGTCTGGCCTCTCAACAGATACCCCTCCCGTTGTGGTTGCACCTACGGTACGGCTATCTGTATCGCCCAGGCACGCAAGCCTCCCCACCAACGGCAAGGTCCATGGTTCATGGGGGGGGGGGGGGGGGCAAGATATTGATTTTATGAAGGTAAATATGAAACAAAAGCTGTTTTTTACCCTTTTCAGTGGCCAAATGTCGGTATTATCAGTGCACCGCAGCATGTCTTAGAAAAAATTGTCGGGAATCCTCCAACATTTGACAACGAATTGTAACAGTTTCTTTGCAGAGTATAGCGTAGCATTCTCTAAAATTTGTGTATATCAATCCTCAGTTGGACAAGGGTGGTCCACCACATTAATAGGTACGTGTTTGTATTACTTTGCTAGGCTCATATAACTGAAATCGCTTGCAGTACGAGAGCGCGGTATTTGGTAGCAACGATAACTCTCCTTTGCTTCCCTCTCATGCCTCGCATAGGCGTCGTAACTCCACGACAGGTCCTCGAACCGCTCGCCCTGACTTGCAGGTGACGAGTTAATCAGAGCAGGCTTCCACGTGGGCCGGGCGCAAAGAGCGTTGTCACAGGCAGGCTGGCGCTCACATTCCCCCGACACCGGACTCCCATTAATATGCAACGCGACCCATCGATCTTCCGGCGAGTGGTGCGACGGCGACGGCGTCGCCGGCAGAGCTGCTTGCCGAATCCTGCGCCCACTCCGTCACGCGCCACCACGTCTGCTCGCAGCTAATTAACACCAGTCCACGCGCCAGCAAGCTGTGACGCCGCGCACAGTTTCATTGTCAAAAGGGGGGGCTGTGTAATGGAGCCAGCAAGCTGGGTAGACCGTATAAATTACGTAGATGTACGACTGTTAGCAAACGAGAGCGCGCGCACGTGTGCGTGTGTGAGTGAGCGAGCTAGCGAGCGAGAGAGAATTGCGATAGCTGGGCATGGGATATGACCGTGTTGTCGGTCGTCTGACAAATCATTGCAGATGGTAAGAATGAGAACTAATGATGCGAGCTGTGAAGAGTTGGTGAAGGGGAAGACTACCTGCTGAGAACGAAAGGTATATTTAACATGCTCTGCATGGTTCGGTATCGCCCATGAGAACTGCTTTAAGGTTCACGATTTAGATCTTCATTCAAGCGTGTGTGGTCCTCAGTTACAAGTGCCTAATATCGTGTACGGCCCCGGCGAGCATACAGAAGTGCCGTGACACGACGTGGCATGGACTCGACTAATGTCTTAAGTAGTTCTGGAGGGAATCGACGCCATGAATCCTGCTGGGCTGTCCATAAATTCATAAGAGTACGAGGGAGTGGGGATGTCTTGTGAACAGCATGTTGCAAGGCATCCCAGATATACTCAATGATGTTCATGTCTTGGGAGTTTGGTGGTCAGAGGATGTGTTTAAACTCAGAAGAGTGTTCCTGGAGCCACTCTGTAGCAATTCTGGACGTGTGGGGTGTCGCATTGTCCTGCTGGAATTGCCCAAGTCCGTCGGAATGCGCAGTGGACATGAATGGATGCAGGATGCCTACGTACGTATCGCCTGTCAGAGTCGTATCTAGGCGTATCAGCTGTCTCATATCACTCTAACTGCATACGCCCCACATCGTTACAGAGCCTCCAACAGCTAGAACAGCTACCTGTTGACATACATGGTCCATGAATTCATGAGGCTGTCTTCATACCCGTACACTACCATTCGCACCATACAATTTGAAACAAGACTCGTCCGACCGAGCAACATGCTCCAGTCATCAACAGTCCAACGTCGGTGTTGACGGGCCCAGGTGGGGCGTAAAGCTTTGTGTCGTGCAGTCATCAATGGTATAAGAGTGGGTATTCGGCTCCGAAAGGCCATATCGATAATGTTTCGTTAAATGGTTCGCATGCTGACACTTTTAGACGAACCAACATTGGAATCTGCAGTAATTTCTGGAAGGGTTTGATTTCTGTTGAACGATTCTCTTCAGTCGTCGTTGGTCCCGTTCTTGCAGTATCTTTTTCCGGCAGCAGCGATGTCGGAGATTTGATGTTTGACGAGATGCCTGATACTCACGGTACACTCGTGAAAATGTTGAAATGTGTGAAATCTTATGGGACTTAACTGCTAAGGTCATCAGTCCCTAAGTTTAAACACTACTTAACCTAAATTATCCTAAGGACACACACACACACACACACACACACACACACACACACACGCGGCCGAAGGAGGACTCGATCCTCCACCGGGATTAGCCGCACAGTCCATGACTGCAGCGCCCCAGACCGCTCGGCTAATCCCGCGCTCCGCTCGTGAAATGGTCGTACGCGAAATAACCACTTCATCGCTACCTCTGAGATGCTGTTTTTTTTTTGTGGTTTTAGGGCGCAAAACTTCTATGGTCATTAGCGCCCAGCCCGTGACGTAGGAAAAAAACGAAATTTAAAATCAGCAGCAATGGGAACAAAGTCATAAAATTTGAGAAACTGAAGGCAGAAGGAATGCTTAAAAATCCACTATAGAGAGGGGTTGGTTGTCCCCAAAAAAAGCTTCAAATGACTGACGTCATTTCACTGTCACTAATAAACTGTAGAACGCGGTCAGCTGAGCGCGTGTCATCTGCTAAAATCGACGATAGATCAGGCGATAGCTGGAGACGGGAGCGTAACGGATTAAAATAGGGGCATTCAATTAAAAGGTGTCTGACCGTCTACAGCTGAGAGCAGTGGGGACAGAGTGGGGGAGGATCACCGCTTAAAAGATGTCGATGGCTAAAAAGACAGTGCCCTATCCGGAGTCTAGCTAAAATTACCTCCTCCCGACGACGCGTTCGGGAGGAAGAGGTCCAAGCGCAAGGAAGGGCTTTCACTTCCCGCAATTTATTATGGGGAAGTGTTGACCAATGCGCATGCCATAAATGAGCAACTTGGCGACATAAACCGCTCTGTAGATCGGTAAACGGAAGAGACTGAATAGCTGGCCGAGGAAGAGAGACTGCAGCCTTGGCCGCTATATCGGCCGCCTCATTCCCACAGATACCAGCGTGTCCCGGGAGCCAGAGGAACGCCACTGAGACGCCCCCCAGGTGGAGCAAGCGCAGACAGTCCTGAATCCGGTGGACCAGAGGGTGCACAGGGTAAAGAGCTTGGAGACTTAGGAGAGAGCTGAGAGAATCTGAGCAGATTACGTACTGTATCCGCTGATGGCGGCGGATGTAGTGGACAGCCTGGAGAACAGCGTAAAGCTCCGCAGTATAAACCGAACACTGGTCGGGAAGCCGAAAGTGATTTGGGGTGTCGCCAGCAATATAGGCACTCCCTACACCTAACGATGTTTTCGAGCCGTCGGTGTAAATAAATGTGGCTTCCGTCATTTGTGCACATAGAGCAGCAAATGCCCGACGGTAAACAAGTGTAGGGGTACCATCCTTGGGAAATTGACATAGGTCTCTGAGCAAGTCGATCCGGGGACGGAGCCAAGGCGGTGCTGTACCCCAAGTTGTCAAGAAGGTTTTAGGAAAGCGGAAGGAAAGAGAATGGAGCAGTTGACGGAAGCGGACTCCCGGGGGTAGTAGGGAGGAGGAGCGGCCTGCATACCCGACATCAAAGGAGGCGTCGAAAAAAAGGTCATGGGCTGGATTAGCAGGCATGGAAGACAGATGGCTAGCATAACGACTCAGAAGGACTGCCCGCCGATTGGACAGCGGAGGTTCAGCAGTCTCAGCATAAAGGCTTTCCACAGGGCTGGTGTAAAAAGCTCCAGACACTAAACGTAATCCACGGTGGTGGATAGAGTCGAGACGCCGAAGAATAGACGGCCGAGCAGAGGAGTAGACTATGCTTCCATAATCCAATTTCGAGCGCACTAAGGCGCGATAGAGGCGGAGAAGGACCACTCGGTCCGCTCCCCAGGAGGTACCATTCAGGACACGGAGGGTGTTAAGGGAACGCAGACAGCGAGCCGAAAGATAGGAAACGTGGGAGGACCAGCACAGTTTTCTGTCAAACATAAGACCCAAGAATTTAGCGACGTCGGAAAACGGAAGGTTGACAGGACCTAGATGTAAGGAGGGCGGAAGAAACTCCTTACGTCGCCAAAAATTAACACAAACGGTCTTACTGGGTGAGAAACGGAAGCCGGTTTCGATGCTCCACGAGTGGAGGCGATCGAGACATCCTTGAAGACGTCTTTCAAGAAGGCTGGTCCGTTGAGAGCTGTAGTAGATCGCAAAATCGTCCACAAAGAGGGAGCCCGAGACATCAGGAAGGAGACAATCCATAATTGGATTAATGGCGATGGCAAACAGTACAACACTCAGCACGGAGACCTGGGGTACCCCGTTTTCTTGGGAGAAAGTACGGGAGAGAGTAGTGTTCACCCGCACCCTAAATGTGCGCTCTGCCATAAATTCGCGAAGAAAAAGGGGCAGCCGGCCTCGAAAGCCCCAAGAGAACAGTGTGCGGAGGATGCCTGTCCTCCAACAGGTATCGTATGCTCTCTCCAGATCAAAGAATATTGCTACCGTTTGGCGTTTCCGGAGAAAATTGTTCATGATATAAGTGGAGAGAGGAACAAGATGGTCAACGGCAGAACGATGCTTTCGGAATCCGCATTGGGCTGGTGTTAAAAGACTGCGGGATTCCAGCCACCAAGCTAAACGGTAATTCACCATACGCTCCAAAACCTTACAGACACTACTCGTGAGAGAAATGGGGCGATAGCTAGAGGGGAGATGTTTGTCCTTTCCAGGTTTCGGAACGGGAACGACAATGGCTTCCCGCCATCGCCTGGGAAAGGTACTGTCGGTCCAAATTCGATTATAAAGGCGAAGGAGGTAACGCAGACTATGGGTTGATAAATGCAGCAGCATTTCGACATGGATACCATCCGGTCCTGGGGCGGAGGAGCGAGAAGAAGAGAGGGCATGTTGGAGTTCCCGCATGGAGAAAACAATATTGTAGCTTTCGTGATTTTGAGAGGAGAAAGCAAGATGTCGCACTTCCGCTGCACGTTTCTTCGGGAGAAATGCTGGCGGGTAATTTGAAGAGCTCGAAATCTCAGCAAAGTGCTGACCCAATGAGTTAGAAATTGCGACGGGGTCCACTAAGGTATCATGCGCGACAGTGAGCCCAGAGACCGGGGAGAAACTAGGCGCGCCTGAGAACCGTCGAAGCCGACTCCAAACTTCCGAGGAGGGAGTGAAGGTGTTAAATGAGCTAATAAAGAATTTCCAGCTTGCCTTCTTGCTATCGCGGATGACGCGACGGCATCGCGCACGGAGCTGCTTATATCGGATACAGTTGGCCAAAGTTGGATGGTGACGGAAAATGCGAAGAGCACGTCGCCGCTCACGTATTGCGTCACGGCATGCCTCGTTCCACCAAGGAACTGGGGGGCGCCGGGGCAATTCGGAGGTGCGTGGTATTGAACGTTCCGCAGCTGTGAGAATAACGTCGGTAACATGTGTGACCTCATCGTCGACGCTGGGAAAGCGACGTTCATCGAATGTCGCTAGAGACGAAAAAAGTGTCCAATCGGCTTGGGCAAATTTCCAGCGTCGCGAGCGCAGATATGGCAGTTGAGGCTGCAGTCTAAGAACACATGGGAAGTGGTCACTCGAGTGTGTATCATCAAGGGCGAACCATTCGAAGCGCCGAGCTAGCGGAACAGTACCGACCGCAAGGTCCAAATGAGATAAATTTGTCGTGGAGGCAGACAAAAATGTGGGGACCCCAGTGTTGAGGCAGACTAGATCCGCTTGGTGGAAGACGTCTAGCAATAGTGAGCCACGTGGACAAGGATGTGGAGATCCCCAAAGCGGGTGGTGGGCATTGAAGACCCCAACCAGCAAATAGGGGGGTGGAAGCTGATCAAGAAGATGAAGGAGATCAGCTCGTGCCATTGGTGTGGACGATGGAATGTATACCGTACAAAGAGAGAACGTGTATCCAGAAAGGGATAGACGGACGGCGACAGCTTGGAAGGAACTGTTTAAGGAGATTGGGTGATAATGGAGAGTATCATGGAGCAGAATCATGAGTCCTCCATGGGCTGGAGTGCCTTGAACAGAGGGGAGGTCATATCGGACGGACTGAAAATGAGGGAGAACAAAGCGGTCATGGGGACGCAGCTTTGTTTCCTGAAGACAGAAGATGACCGGCGAGTAGGATCGTAAGAGGATCGACAATTCATCCCGATTGGCTCGAATGCCGCGGATATTCCAGTGGATAATGGACATAGGGTGAACAGAAAATGGAGGAACGTGACCAAGGGTGCTGTCAACTCAACGACTGCTCAGAGCTTGCGACCGACAGCATGGAATGGCATTCAGTCGAAGGCAGAAGATCCTGATCCATGGGTTGGTCAGGAGCAGCTCCTGCCACCAACGATCGGCCAGTTGACCGGCCACCAGCAGTGCGCCTCGGCGACACAGAAGACGGCCGAGGGCGATTTCCGCCAGGTGGTGCTGTAGATGGGACACGCCTTGGCGGAGAAGGAGAGGAACTGTGTTTCTTCGTAGCCTTCTTGGAAGTATGATGTTTAGATGAAGGAGGAACCGATGGTTGTGAAGTTGCGGTACGTAAAAACTCCTCACGAGAATGCTCTTTTTTCGAAGAATTGGCGTCTGACTTTTGGGCTAGAGATTTAGCAGAACCCGACGAAGGGTGAGCCATAGAGTGGGCAGGCGAAAGTGGTGAGGTTGAACGGGCGATCTTTGCGCTGGCCGATCTGACGACTGTGGTACTAAAGGTGAGGTCGCAAGTCTGCGTGGCCGCCTCCTTTGTTGGCCGAGGAGAAGCAAGGACAGTGCTGTATTTTCCTTTCTGAGAAACGGTGGGCTGTCGACTGGCGAGTAACTTTCGAGCAGCAAAGGTCGACACCTTTTCCTTCACTCTTATTTCCTGGATGAGCTTTTCGTCCTTAAAAACGGGGCAATCTCGAGAGGAAGCAGCGTGGTCACCCATACAGTTGATGCAGCGAGGGGATGGAGGTGGACAAGCACCCTCATGGGCATCCTTGCCACACGTAACACATTTGGCCGGATTGGAACAGGACTGGCTGGTGTGATTGAACCGCTGACAACGATAGCAACGCGTAGGGTTTGGGACATAAGGGCGAACGGAAATTATCTCATAGCGTGCTTTGATTTTTGATGGGAGTTGAACTTTGTCAAATGTCAAGAAGACAGTGCGGGTTGGAATGATGTTCGAGTCAACCCTTTTCATAACCCGATGAACAGCCGTGACGCCCTGGTCAGACAGGTAGTGCTGAATTTCTTCGTCGGACAATCCATCGAGGGAGCGTGTATAAACGACTCCACGCGAGGAATTTAAGGTACGGTGCGGTTCCACCCGGACAGGGAAGGTGTGGAGCAGAGACGTACGCAGCAATTTTTGAGCCTGGAGGGCACTGTGTGTTTCCAACAACAGGGTGCCATTCCGTAATCTGGAACAAGACTTTACAGGACTCGCAATTGCGTCGACACCCTTCTGAATAGTGAAAGGGTTGACCGTGGAAAAGTCGTGACCTTCGTCAGACCGAGAAACAACAAGGAACTGTGGCAACGATGGAAGAACCGTCTGTGGCTGAGACTCAGTGAACTGACGTTTGTGAGCAGACATAGTGGAAGGTGAGGAAACCATTGCGGAAGAATCCCCCATGATTACCGGCGTCTCCGACGGCGCGCTCCTCCCTTGTGGGGGCCCTCACCGAGGGCACACCCGCCTTAGGTGATTGTTCACACCTCAGGTCACACCTCCCGACAAACGGACGGAGGGACCAATCGGCACTTTCGGAAGGTATCAGCTCGGGTAATCACCCCTCCCTGGGCCTGGCCGTTACCAGGGGGTACGTACGTGTCCTACCTGTCTACCCGGGGCGGGGAATTACGCGTTACCCCGTCACCGGCTACGCATGGAAGTGCGTGGGTCGGCCTTCAGACACGCACAGGGAGGAAAAAAGAGAAAGGGAAAGGAAAGAAGAGGGGGTCTCAAACGCCGCAGCGGAGAAAAGGGCAAGGAGAAGAGGGAAGGAAAAGAGAAGGACAGAGGAAGGACGAAGACTTGCAAGTGTAGAAAGCAAGGAAATTGGAACAGTTTCGAGCGTCCGTCTCCGGACGTAGGCACAAACCATACTCCCAGAGGGGGAGAAAGGGAAGGAAAGAGCCAGAGGCGAGGGGGGGGGGGGGCGAAGATGGGGGACGGGGAGGGATGCGGAAAGGGAAGGGAAGGGAAGGTATGCAGCCCGGAAAGGAAGGAGGGCCACATTAGCTCGGGGTCCCGTGCTCGCTACGCACGTGTCCACAAAAGAGTTGTGGACCCCCTGGGGGGTCGGAGATGCTGTGTCCTATCGCTCGTACGCCGATTGTAACACCACGTTTGACCTCAATTAAATATTGATAACGTGCCATTGTAGCAGCAGTAACCTATCTAACAACTGCGTCAGACAAAAAATGGTTCAAATGGCTGTGAGCACTACGGGACTTAACATCTGAGGTCATCAGTCCCCTAGAACTTAGAACTACTTAAACCTAACTAACCTAAGGACATCACACACATCCATGCCCGAGGCAGGATTCTAACCTGCGACCGTAGCGGTCGCGCGGTTCCAGACTGAAGCTCCTAGAACCGCTCGGCGACACCGGCTGGCTTGCGTCAGACACCTGCTGTCTTATATAGGCGTTGCCGCCAGCAGCGCCGTATTCTGTATTTGAATACCCATACGTATATCAGTTTGTTTGGCGCTTCAGTGTATGACAGAAATACTACGTTCCGGAACGTGAACAGAAATGAATCGGCGTTTTCACCATGGCCCATATAGCAATAGCGTGCAGAAGTGTCTTCACTGCTGCATATCTAAGTGAGACACTGATGATGGCGAGTCCACTCTTCCATGTATTTTTTGAATTACGTCGTTGATTTTGTTGCTACTAAATTTCAAAATCCAGTTTGCTTGATACATTATTTCTCAAATATTTGGGCGAGTTATTTTCCAGTGTTGCATTTCTCTGAATTGCAGTTTCTCAGAAGTTACGCATAATTGATGGTCTACGCATGGATGTAAACAAATTATTGTTTCGTATTATTAAATCAAAACATGTCATATATATAGTGTATTGTTTTGTTAGCATTTTATGCATCTGCGGCAAGTTAAAAGTAGGCGTGGTAGCATGTTATATTTACTCGGTGGGGAGGGGGGGGGGGGGGAGGAATGTGCGGAAGCGAGTAAAGATCTGTGTCAGTCTCCCCCCCCCCCCCCATCCATCCTCAACCCCACCGCCCACTCCTTCCAGAACCGAATCCACGATCCGATCGAGGGTTCGTGTGTAGTAAAGCACTTGGTTTGTCAAGTCAACCGTACAGTGTTACGTATTGTTGTCATACCGTTATTCGTGAGACACTGAGGAACAGCGCCACAGCGGATGAAATACATGGAATGTGAAGGAGACGGAACATCGAACGCCTGTAAAGAAGATACCGCCACGGACGTGGCTATGTATTCACTGTTTCTAATAAAAGATGGAAATCTTGTAAGTTGTGAGCACCAGAGGTCAGCAGGGGCGTTTTATTTTTCAGGCAGCGCTGGTTTTTTGTTTATGTAACGTACGCTCTACGTCATGTTTCGTATTCTCTGCACCGCAGAGTAAGGCAGGCTTTCAGCTCCGTTCTCTCTCTCTCTCTCTCTCTCTCTCTCTCTCTCTCTCTCTCTCACACACACACACACACACACACACACACACACACACACATTTTATATCTTTTTCCTTCTGCTCCTACCCTCTCACTTTCTCCCTTTTTGTGACGTAAAAGCTAACAGACCGCGTGAGCTGGAGGCTGCGCTGTAGATTATCCAGTCTGGTCACGACTTGTAGGCGCCGGGCCAAACCGGCCTCCGTTCGCTCTGGCAACCTGCTGGGCAGACCAGCGTCCCGGCGCGCCACCATTTACGCTGCCGATCGGGGAACACTGGTCCCAGGACGGTACTCTACCAGTGCCTGCTCCCTACTCAGTATACATCGTGAGCGCAAACATCTTTTTTTTTTCTTCCATTACCTTTTGGGTGTCCGTCTGGGGCAGCAACATTATTTTTCTTTCGATATTTAGTCCGATAATGTACATACATCTTCACGATGAGACGGTGACTGAATTAAAATCGCTTGGCGCAATCATGTACGGTGAAGTAGGGCTGGCCAAACGGGACTTCCGTCGCCGCAGAGTTTGCTACGGTAACGAGTACTGCTCGAACGATCACGCGACATTTGATCCACACGGCGCGTCATCAAACGATCACGAGAAACTAAAAAATTGTCTGAAGAACAAGCTACACCTCGCCTTGAGGTTCACAGATTCATGAAGGTTCCACAGGACCGGAAGAAGGCCCAGGTTTTAGCAATCTATAAAAATGGGAGAAAATCGGATGCACATAATTAGTGGCCAATTTCACTGACTTCGATTTGTTGTAGAATCATGGAACATATTTTGTGTTCAAACATAATGACCTTTCTAGACTCTGAGAAGCTCATCTGCAGAAACCAGCACGGTTTTAGGAAACAGCGGTCATGCGAGACACAGCTCGCCCCCCTTTGTGCATGATATACAACATGCTCTAGATACCGGTTCCCGGGTTGATGCCATATTCCTCGATTTTCGAAAGGCGTTCGACTCAGTTCCACACTGTTGCTTGCTCCAAAAAGTGTGCGGTTATGGTCTATCCGATGACATATGCGGATGGATAGAAAGTTTTCTAACAGACAGAGAGCAGTATGTCGTGCTGAATGGGAAGACTTCAACAGAAACAAGCGTAACATCAGGTGTGTCCCACGGCAGCGTAATAGGTCCACTGCTTTTTACGCTTTTCGTAAACGACCTGGTTGATGGTATTGACAGCTGCATTACACTGTTCGCCGATGATGCTGCAGTCTACAGGGAAGTAGTATCACACGAAAGTTGTGAACAAATCAATGAGGATTTGGAGAAAATAAATGTGTTGTGTAATGACTGGCAGTTACCTTTCAATATTAGTAAGTGTAACCCACTGTGTATGACAAGGCGAAAATCCCCATTACTGTACGAGTACAAAATAAATGCCCTGTTTTTGAAGCTGTAACATCCGTCAGGTATCTGGGTGTGACTGTGAATGATCTCAAATAGAACGATCAGATTACACAAGTAACGGGTAAGGCGTACTATAGATTGCGGTTTATTGGTAGAATCCTTAAGCGATGCGGTCCTCCAACAAAGGAAATTGCTTACAATGCGTTAGTTCGTCCAGTCTTAGAGTATTGTTCGTCTGTATGGGACCCTTACCAGCTGGGTCTGACTCAAGAGATTAATGTGTGTGAAATTTTATGGGACTTAACTGCTAAGGTCATCAGTCCCTAAGCCTACACACTACTTAACCTAAATTATCCTAAGGACAAACACACACACCCATGCCCGAGGGAGGACTCGAACCTCCGCCGGGACCCGCCGCACAGTGACTCAAGAGATTGAGAAGGTCCAAAGAAGAGCGGCAACATTCGTGACTGGTACATTTAGCCATCGCGAGAGCATTACAAATCTCATAGAAAGTTTGAAGTGGAACACACTTGCAGATAGACGACGCGCTAAACAGAAGGGTCTGCTCACTAAATTCCGAAATCCGATCTTCGCCGAGGGTATAGAGTGTATATTATTACCACCAACTTTCAAATCGCGCAATGATCACCATTCAAAGTAAGGTAAATTAGAGCTCGTACTGAGGCGTACAGACAGTCGTTTTTTCCCTCGTGCGAGGGAACAGAGGGGGGCAAATATGACTTTGGCGCGAATTGTGCCCTCCGCCACACACCGCTTGGTGGCTAGCTGGTTATATATGTAGATACAGACGTGGAAATGGTAAGAAATCCTCCCACCGTACACGCTCCTGTCATATGTAAACTAAGTAACAATAAGAGTTGTCATACATTGTTTATGAATACCGTATATAAACATTTATGCTGCTTCTTGTGTAAAGCTGATACTTACAGGTGAAGGTATTGCCCTTCAACATATTACTCGACTCTGAAACCAATACAATGCTTCATTTGGTTCTTAGAGATAGTAATAACAACTCGCAAATGAGCGTTTCGATCCTTGTTCACATGTTAGAATTACATGTAAAAACGTTACCGGCTGTTAATCCTATTTTATAACAACGGAATATATTCAGATCAAACATGGAAGAAACTTAATTCTGAATTTTACGTAATTGAGAATTTTAATTTAATCCAAATAACTCAAATTGCGACTGCAATAATAAATAAGTGACGAGACCAGTTGTGGAGAGACGTTACTAGATCGCTGGACGAGCTAAAGAGCTAGAATTAGACTGAAATGTGATTATTACACGACCCGAAGGAATCCTTTGGTTGTGACACAAGGCACCCTTACAGAACACCGGTACTCGGACGCTGTTATACGTCCCGTTTTGTTCCCGTTCATTACAAGCCACCCTGGGCTTATATATGAGCAAGATAATGGCCGCCCGCACACGGCGGAAGTTACTATTGCTTGTCTTCGTGCTGGTCAAAACCTACTTCGGTCAGCAAGGTCGCCGGATCTCTACTCTGTTAAGAACGTTTGGAGCATTACGGACATCTCGGGATTTTGACGATCTAGCGCGACACTGGGACAGAATTTGTCACGACATCCCTCTGAACAACATCCAACAACTGTGTAAGAGAATGTCAAGCCGAATGACTGCTTGCATATGGGCCATAGGTAACCAAAGCATTATTGACTTGGTAAATTTACAGAACCCTATGTATCATATAATTGTTTGAAATTGTGATCATTTGGCGTCTCGAGGCTTTTCTTCCTCCCAGAATGTAACTTTCCGATGTACACTGTGATCAAAACTATCCGGACACCCCCCAAAAAAATACATTTTTCATATTAGGTGCATTGTGCTGCCACCTACTGCCAGGTACTTCATATTAGCGACTTCACGAGTCATTAGACATCCTGAGAGAGCAGAATGGGGCGTTCCGCGAAACTCACGGACTTCAAACGTGGTCAAACGCTTGAACATCCATAGGTCCACTGTTTCCGATGTGGACTAACAGAGACCACCGACAGTTCAAGAGGGTCGTAATGTGTAATAGACAGACATCTATCAGACCGCCACACAGGAATTCCAAACTGCATCAGAATCCACTGTAAGTACTTTGACAGTTAGGCAGGAGGTGAGAAAACTGGGATTTCGTGGTCGAGGGGCTGCTCATAAGCGACACATCACGCCGGTAAATGCCAAATGACGCCCCTATTGGTGTAAGGAGTGTAAACATTGGACGATTCAACAGTAGAAAACGTTGTGTGGAGTGACAAATCACGGTACACAATGTGGCGATCCGGTGGCAAGTGTGTGGGTATGGCGATTGCCCAGTGAACGCCATCTGCCAGCGTGTGCAGCGCCAACAGTAAAAAAAAAAAAAAAAAAAAATGGCTCTGAGCACTATGGGACGTAACTATCCTAGGGACATCACACACATCCATGCCCGAGGCAGGATTCGAACCTGCGACCGTAGCGGTCGCTCTGTTCCAGACTGTTGCGCCGAGAACCGCACGGCCACTCCGGCCGGCAACGATTAATATTTGCGCCCTTAGTGTGTTGTGCTAGGGATCTTCGCGTGTGGCTGTTGGACCGATCCCTTTAGGTAGATTGGTAAGGTCTGTACGGCGGAGTGACAGAGAAAAAATGGAGGACATTATTTTGGCACTATAGAAGGGCGCGAAACCGCCATCGGACCAAGCAATCGGCAATATTTCCTGTGGGCAACGTGACAATCAAAAAACCCACAATATACAGCGACCGCTAAAGGCAGTGTATTACCCGTAAATCTCAAATGTTAAACCTGCATTTTAGTAGAGCCGTAGACAATGATTGCTATAAATTCTTGGGAATTCCGTAATGAAAAAAAAAAAAAAACTGTTTAGATTCGAGAAGCGGACGAGAGACCCCTCTTGCGGACGCCTATGGATCGTTGCTGAATGAAGTTTCAGTTCTACACCACGTGATCAAAAGTATCCGGACACCTGGCTGAAAATGACTTAAAACTTCGTGGCGCCCTTCATTGGTAATGCTGGAATTCAATATGTTGGCCCACCCTTAGCCTTGATGACAGCTTCCACTCTCGCAGGCATACATTCAATAAGGTGCTGGAAGGTTTCTTGGGGAATGGCAGCCGATTCTTCACGGAGTGCTGCACTGAGAAGACGTATCGACGACGGTCGGTGAGTCCTGGTACGAAGTCTGCGTTCCAAAACATCCCAAAGGCATTCTACAGGATTCATGTCACGACTCTGTGCAGGCCAGTCCATTACAGGGCTGTTACTGTCGTGCAACCACTCCGCCACAGACCGTGCATTCTGAGTAGGTGCCCAATAATGTTGAAAGATGCAGTCGCCAGCCACGAATTGCTCTTCAGCAGTGGGAAGCAAAAGATCAATGTAGGCCTTACATGGGGGCTTAAGTATATAAGGAATGCAAATACTTTTTAATTTTTTAGTAGCTGACTGTACGATTACGAAGTCTCGTAACCGGTTGGCCCTGACTAGTATTTGTACGCAATCTGACTGCATAGAACAACAACAAAGAATGAAAGAAAATTTCCGTTAATACAATTAATTAATTAAGTCCCCAGCAACTAGAAAACCTACGAAACAACAAAACACAAGTGTAGCTGTTCTGTGTGTGGAAGTGTGATTCAACGTACACATCTGGCACGGTTCTTCCTCAATGCGACAAGATATTTTAAATACCATTTATACTGAAGTAATTAAAAAAATAAACAGAAATACTATAATTGCATATAGAAACCAGAAATACAGTCTAATACAAAACACGAGCCAGATGCTTTGTTGACTGAACCTGTGACCAAGAGACATTATTGTTTAAGACATTGAAATAATAAAAAAGGGAATTTTTTACCTTCATATATATTGACGAAAAGCACACTCTAATCATTACAGCATCCCCAATCCAACAACATCTGGTGTCTAACCCATCAAAACAATATGACAACATCTGAACAAGCACTTTCCATGGGAACTTCTCAACAACGACTCACACTGCTACATTTCAACAAGCCCTGCCTACTGCTACTTCACAATAAGCACTCTCCACCACGACTTCTCGACAAGAACTGTCCACTACCACATCTCAGCAAGAACTGCCAGTGGAGGCGGCGGAAAAATACTCTTGGGCGCAATCTCTGGCGCTGTGGCTCAGTGTAGCCACCTTTCATATGCCCCTCCTCCACGGGCCAGAATTTGATGGTATTTTTGCCAGCATTGGTGGTGAAAATACCACCAAATTCGTCCAAAGAAGAAAAAAAAAATTACAGACAAAAATAAAAGATAATATTAATAATTAAATATCACATAACTAGATAAAATTTTGGCTTTGCACTGACCGTTCCTTATCCTAATATATAAAATACAGTAAGGAACACAAATGCTTTCATACATATGATTTTACATAATAGTTTACATAAGTATTATTCAATCAATGGCACCCAGTAATGTTGAGCAGGTGCAGACACCAACAAGTGACATTATTTCAGTAGAAGCAGTTCCATCAGTGGCACCCAGCAATGTTGAGCAGGTGCAAACACCAACAAGTGACATTATGTCAGTAGAAGCAGTTCCATCAGTGGCACCCAGCAATGTTGAGCAGGTGCAGACAGCAACAAGTGACACCATTTCAGTAGAAGCAGTTCCATCAGTGGCACCCAGCAATGTTGACAGGTGCAGACAGCAACAAGTGACATCTCATTACTGGTTGAGCATTTCCCAACAGTGGCACCCAGCAATGATGAGCAGGTGCAAGTAACAGTCCATAATATTCACTATCACTTGTTAGACAGTTCATCAGAGTTTAACAGCAGAAATTAAACATGTCCTAGTGCACCCCTCATATTGAACAAGTACAGGCATGAACAACAGTTTGAATGCACACACAATTGCTTTTACAAAATTATTATCAATACTGTTACACTAAACATACAAATTATAATAAACACACAAATGATATCAGATAATTGTCATATTAACTATTACAATACACAAATAACAGTAAACCTATAATATTTATGGGTGTCAGTGCAAGCTACAACAAACAAGTAAAATAATATTTAGGAGATAGGTCGGTACCAATTATTTGAGATTAGGAAAGGAAAACGCACAAAACACACTCACTCATCTTTCATCCACATTAAGTACTACTGTGTAATTGAATAGTGTTAACTGTGTAAATTCAATTCTGTCCAAAATTTTATGTTCAACTTGTGTATCAAGTAGTAGTGGTAACAGTGTGTAACAGTCAATAATAGTTAGTCAACGTCATAGTCATCATGTCAAGACCAATGTTTGCCAAGCCAAATCAAAATATACGGTTGCTGAACAACTGTCAGTGTGCCAAGATATGCAATTACTTCCTCTCTCCAAAAAAAAAAAAGTATATACTGCTTAGTGATTTAACAAAGAATGTGTGTAGACAATCTTCTTTCCACTTGAGTGTTCTAGTCTGCTATCTTCATCCTCCTTGTTCCATATAAACCAACAAAAAAAAAAAAACATGCTTCTCACTTACTGTACCTCTTATCCACCAAAACTCCAATAATCATCAGCATCACATAATCTTAATACTTCAAAAATACCTCTTATGTTGATACATATAAACCTTATCATCAATATCATTTACCTTACCTCTTGTACACCAAAACTCCAATAATCATCAACTTCACACAATCTCAATACCTCAATAATACCTCTTCAATACGTCGATACATATAAACCTTATCACCAATATCATTTACCTTACCTCTTGTCCACCAAAACTCCAATAATCATCAACTTCACACAATCTCAGTACCTCAGTAATACCTCTTCAATACGTCGACACATATAAACCTTATCACCAATATCATTTCACTTCCATAACAACTCTTTCCTCTAGTTAGTCTCCTCGAACAAGTACAGATAAAATCCTAGTGCAAACTTCAATTCATCATCCCATACAATCCGAAGACAATGTCAACACACAACCTCTGTGTAATCCATCTGACCCAAATCTTCTACTCATTATGAATGTAAAATACATTTTGGTTACCTTGTCCATCATTAAATAAAAGAAATGCATACATGACCTCTAACAGCCTTTAGTTCGAAGAACTTTCAGTAAGTAAGTACGAGTAGGGAGTGTGTATAATCATAATTTTTCACAGTGTGTACACCACTTCAAGAATCACGGCAAAACAGAAGCAAACATGTGGAGTATTTCTTGTGTCAAGTGTCACTTGCTATTTCAATTGCTCACGAAGAATGCAGTGTAATAACTGTCAATGGTCTAAACCTAGCGTTGGTATGTCATGTCGTTAGCTTCCTTTCTATTAGCATAAATTTATACAGCTTCCATACAACCTCCAGCTCATGTGACTTCAATGAAGTTTCTTGTACTAATGTCGTTCGTAGCATTATAGTAGTTCATTTTCTTATCTTAAAATATAAGGCACTGAGCGTAAGCAAAACATGCAATAGCGAGTAAATATACCAGTAGAGAACAGAATGTCAACAAATGGATGTAGCACAATCCCTACAACGAAGCTCTGCCAAGCGAACAATTTATAATTAATACCATAGTGTGACCTAAACTCCATGTTCGTACACCGTATATCAACATTTCTATATACCAAAGTAAAGAGTAGTTATGACAACAAAACAGAAATGTATAAATGTGCAATCCATACGCAAAGCAGCAAATATATATCTTACATAATAAACAGGTCATTAGCATCATATCAGCATAAGCAAATAAATGTTCATATGTAATCTTAATAAGTAAACATGAAGGCGCAAGCAGATAAATCACAAAGTATAACTTACATACATAACCATATCAGCACAACTAATCAGGTGACAATTATAATTTAAATAAATAAGCACAGTAGGCACATAATTAAAAAATGTGACATCAGTGAAAAAGCAGTGCAGCCAAGCGATGCATACTACACATAAGTAACAACCCCGTTCATTAATAAAACATTGTCAAAATCAGCAAATGTAAGCAAGCACGTCGCTTCACAAGTAAATTCATAGAACTTAAAATTTAGCACAAAGTATAAATCACGTAATCGCGAGCAGCAAATTACGTCTAAAGTACGCACCTAAGTGGAAATATGTTACCTGAAAAATAAACTCAATTAACAGTTACCTTTTTAGTTTGTTAGTTTCTTCTTCGAAATTACATTCTTCCTGAAATTTTCTCGATGGCAAGTCCTCTTAACGTCGGACACACACAGAATTTACCTGAAGTTCTTAAATATTTTATACAAGCGTATCCTGAAAAATACTGAACGTTAATAACATAATTTATCAAGTCACTATAGCTTTATACTGAATTTAATCAGAGAAATTAAACTGTGTATTTGTTTACGGCTGTCAGTGCATTCCCACTGAGCGCTCGATCAGCTGTAGGTACGCGTGACGTAGGAAGTAATTGTTTGCGGTCAACGACTGCCTTGTGCGCCGCGCAGACTTGACTGTTGCTTTGAGTATGTGCCGCCGCCGGAACACGGCGCGGTATCCTTTTACTCTCCGTGTGTTTACGTATAACTGTTAGTTTCTCAAAAGTATGTCATTCAACAAAAATTTTAACGTTCGATATATGATGTATTCCCTTGGAGCATCGAGATTTAAGAGTTTCTACTTCAACAGTGTTATCATGAATAATTTTGCGAACTCTATATGGACAGTTATAAAGCAGAAAAAATTTGCGACACAAGCCTTTTCCTTTATGAGACAAACGATGAGACTTAATTAACACCTTTTGACCAACTGACAAGGTTTTTAAACGACCAGGACATTTAGCTGATTTCTCTCTTCTAGCAGCCGCAGATGCAATATTTTGCAGAACCAGGTTGACAACTTCAGAATGCTGCAGTTTCCGTGAAGGCGGAAAAGGAACGATTTCAGAAATGCTATTTGTCGGTGTTTTATTTTTTAATATCAATATAGGCGGTAAAGAAGTTGAATCGTTAGGGAGTTCATTCAGAATGTTTTGAAAAATATGAAGATACTGATCCCACGTTCTGTGATTCTGATGACAATAAAGTCCACACAATTTATTGATTTCCTTAATCCATCTCTCTGAAGCATTAGATTGAGGGTGGAAAAGTGAAATGAAAATTGGTTTAATCTTACGACGCCGTAGAGTACGAAGACAAATTTTAGAGCGAAACTGTGATCCATTGTCTGATAAAACCTTATCAACATGACCAACTTCTTTAAGAAAATGTTTGATGAAAGCGTTAGATACTGAACGAGCTGTTGCTTTGCGTAAAGGTGTAAAACACACATATTTTGATGTCAATTCCACTGCTACCAAAATGTAAGTAAAACCATTAGTAGAACGAACCACTGGACCGAACAAATCGACTGCAGCCATCTCCTTTAATTTCGCTGGAATGATAGGAAACAACGGTGCTCTGTTAGAAATAGTTGGCGGCTTAGCCTTTTGACATAATTTGCATTTGGCAAGAACAGGTCGAATACGTTTTTCCATATTACTGAAGTAGCAATTTTCTCGTAATTTATGAAAGCATTTTCTGGGACCAAAGTGTGCATAACTGAAATGTGTATACCAAATCAATTTATTAACCCACTCATCAGGAATACAAACTAACCAAACAGAGTTGTCGACCGATTTTCGTTTAAAAATAATATCATCGCGAACTAAATAATATTGTCTAATCGCTACGCTTTCCTTTCTCCTCCACTTCTCCTTAATGTCCTTCCAGATTGGATCCTTGTTTTGCTCCTTAGCGATGTCCTGGAGCGAAGACGAAATAAAATTCTCAAACGCAACACCTTGAATATACATCAAACAATAATTGTTTTCTTTGCAGTCCTTCTCAGCACTTTGTTTCAAACCCATAGGTGCACGTGATAAAGCATCAGCAATAATATTTGAAGAACCCTGTATGTAAACAATATTAAAATCCAATTCCTGTAGATACAGCGCCCATCGTGACAATCTTCCATGAGTTAATTTTGTTGACATAAGAAATTCCAGAGCTGGGTGATCGGTGTAAACCTTAGTATGTCTGCCATACAAAAATATGCGAAATTTTGTGAAAGCCCATACAACAGCCAAAGCTTCAAGTTCCGTAATCGAATAATTCTTTTCTGATTTAGAGAGAACACGACTTTCAAATGCAATAGTTTTCTGTACTACAACGCTGTTCTCTTCTATCTCTTGAAATAAGTGTACACCAAGGCCTTTGTATGATGAGTCCGTCGCCAAACAAAAACTTTAGATAAATCCGGATGTGAAAGAAGTGGAGCAGCAACTAAAGCATCACGAAGTTGTTCAAATTCTGATTGAGCTTCCTCATCCCAACACCAATTAGAATTTTTTCCAGGTAGTTCACATAAACGAGGTGTGGCCAAATTGTCCAATCTAACAAAGCGTCTAAGAAAATTACAGACACCAAGGAAACTACGAACATCACGTTTTGTGGTAGGAACAGCATAATTACGAATAGCGTCTAGTTTCTCTGGATCAGGAAGAATACCTTCTGTAGAAATAATATGACCAAGAAATTTCACCTGAGAACGACCAAATTCAGATTTTTCCAAGTTCACTGTAATGCCAACTCTTGCAAAAATACGTAATAATGAATCCAAAATTTTGTTGTGCTCATTCCAAGAACGTTTAGCAGTAAGAATATCGTCAACATATGAAGTAATATTGTCCCGAAGATAAACAGGTAAAATTTCGTTTAAACTACGAATGAATGCTGCTGAAGATACAGTAAGTCCAAACGGTAATTTCCGAAATTGATAACAGTTATCAAAGCCTAAAAAGGCAGTGTATTTTCTACAATCAGGGTGGAGTTCTATTTGCCAAAAACTTGCGCGCATATCAGTCGTGGATAAAACCTTAATTCCATGGAAATGTTGAAGAAGTTCATCTAAATTTTGTGGACCGTCAGTTTCAGGAATGATGATATTATTTATCTGTCTGGAATCCAGAACCAAACGAATTGACTCATCCTTTTTAAGAACGACGTGTAATGGGCTGGTATAAGGACTGACTGCTAGCTCAATAATGCCTTGATCTAACATGTATTGAAGTTCATTCTTAACCTCGTCTCTGTAAGCCAAAGGAATAGCGTACGTTTTCCCCCGAAATGGCGTGTGTTCTTTTACTTTAAATAAATATTGTAAGCCTTGTATAGTTCCTGTGTGATGACTAAATACTGTAGCATGTGAAGTCAAAATTTGGTGCAGTTCTTCTCTCGCAACGTCATCTGGCACTTCAGCTTTCTTAACCTTTTCATTAATTAATTCTTCGCTGTTAATTATATCATCCATCGCGTCTCTGTATCTATTGTCATTGTCATGAATGAACACATTGTCGTCATAATGCTCAGCGAAAACATCAGAAGTAAGAAACCTTAAACATTTTGTGTCTGATTCAGATTTTGTTAAACACTCGAAAAATTTCAAACTTTTCGGCATTCCGGCAAGTCAAATTCACACTTCCTTCTTTAAAGTTTAAAATTGCCTTATGTGCGTTAAGAAACTCCATACCTAATATAATTTGTGTACTGAGTAATGGAACAATAATAAAATTAGCAGAAAATTCGTATCCTTGACAAATGAAATTTAAGTTGGTCTGTTGTTTGACTTCCACACTTTTTCCAGAAATAGCGCCTCGAATTGTAGTTTTAGAGACAGGTAACACAGCACAAGCAATAGTTCTTACACATATACGAAAAACTGATTCACTAATGACATTCAATGGGCTCCCAGAATCTAAAACTGCAGTGAACTTATTCTTACCCACACATACTTCAATAACAGGATGTAAAAATGCGTCTACATTATTTTACTTTTCCTCTAGCAAAATGTCTCTCATGTCTTCCAGGCGTACGTGGTGTAAAGTCGTAGTGTCATTACTTTCTGAACCGTCTATATTGCTGCCAGAAGCCGAAGCTACAAGTCATTGTCGATTGCCTGCGTCACGTCTTTGATTATTCGCGTCATTTCGCGGATCAATTTCTACGATTTGCACTTGTCTCTCTGAAGTTCTGTCACGTGGAGGATGCCAATTAGGTCCTTCCTGTCTGTTGGATGCAAATTCTTGGTTGTGTCTGTTATTAAAATTTCTATTTTCCTGTCTGTCTGCATAACTACTTATTGTATAATTTCGACTGTCACTTCTGAAATTACTGTTAAATCTACTACCCTGGTTATTTCTGTAGTAAGAATTTCTATTATTGTATGAATAATTTCTGTCTTGATGATACCGATTACTGTTTCCGTATGATTGATCATTCCGGTAGGAATTACCGTTATTATAATTGTCTGTGTAATTTCTGTTAGAACGTCTGTTATTGTCATAAGGCTGGTATCTATTGTCCTGTCTGTTTCGTCTGTCATTCTCAAAATTACCCATATAACGCCCGTTCCGATCACTATCCCATTTCTCTGAAAATCTATTGTAATTACTGTTACTGAAAAAATTACAAGAAGTCCTGTCGTCGTTTTCATACTCAAGTTCTTGTAGCAACGTCTTAAATGTCTCAATGTCGTCTTTACATCTTCCGGCTAAAGCAATTTGTCTTATCGATTGTGGCAGCTTAGTTAAACAAATGCGAATTAATTCAGTCGAGCTATAGGGTTTGGACAGGAATTGATTCTTTCGAATCGTCTTCAAAGTATTCTGCTGGCGTGCGGAACTCAGACTGTTTAAAATTACGCTACATAATAAGACTATGTTTGACTCTGTCTTGCGTGTTTTCGGACCAATATGCCGATAGAAATGCATGATAAAAATCATTTAGATTATTACAATCTCTAATAAGTGCACGCATGCGCGTCGCCGGTTCATTTTCTAAATATCCACACATAAATTCCAATTTGTGACTTAGTGGCCAATTTGGTGGAAGTGCGTACATAAATTGATCTAACCATGAACATGGATGTATGTCATTCTTAGAATTGCGAAAGATCTTAAATTTCCGAACAGTTAAGAAGTGTTTATAGTCAAAGTTTTCTCCTCGTGGCGACAAAGACCTACCGTGTCTGTCCCAGTCCCAATGTCTATTATTGTCAAGTTCGCGCGCCTGGCGCTCTCTTGTTGCATCTCGTAAATGAAACATTATTTTCTTCAAACCCCTCTGCTATCTGTGATTCTAAATTTCTTCTGCTGTCTTTTCCTGCGATTTCGCTTTCAATTTGTTTGACTTGCTTTCGTAATGCCTGAAATTCCCTTTTAACGCGTTCATTAAATTTTCCCTGATTTTCAACATGATTATTTATGTTCTGGTGCTCTTCGGTTTCTGCAAATGGCAATGGAGCTGTATCATCTGAATCTCTGTCCCCATTTAAACTAACACTTGTCAATTTATCTGAAATCTCCTCAACTCTTTCCGATAAGTCACCTATTTGTTCTTTCTGTTTATTTACGTCTTATGTAAGTGTGGCGAGTCGGGTTTCAGTATTAACACATTTAGTAGTTAACTGTTCATACTGTTGCGTTAGGTTATTTATTCTGTCATTTGGTACGGATTCCTCGATTCTTTCAAGTATTTCTTCCTTATGGTGTGCACGTTGTAAATTTAACTCTGAAAATTTTTGTACTGTCACGCGATCTCTTTCTTCCTGTTCTCTATCCTGTTCCTTTTGTCTGATTTCTATTGAAATTAATCTATTATTGTGAGCATTCAAAATCGGTTGTACTTCTTCTCTAATTTCTTTCTTTAATTCATCTTTCATGTTTTTGAAGCATGTCCCAATTCGTGAGTCTAACCGTGTTTCCATTGTTCCCATATCAGTTTCTAACCGTGTTGCCAAAGTTCCCATCTCTGTTTTTTATTCAGATCCTAACTGTGATCCCAGTGAGTCTAACCGTGTTTCCATTGTTCCAATATCAGTTTCTAAACGTGTTGCCAAAGTTCCCATCTCTGTTTTAATTGTTCCTATTTGTGATCCCAGTGAGTCTAACCGTGTTTCCATTGTTCCCATACCAGTTGTAATTGTTCCTATTTGTGATCCCAAATTTAATATTGCACTCATCAACTGCTCCATATTAACTGGTTCAAAATTCTTTTCGCCCCTAACATTTTCCATAAAACGAACTTCCTTCGTCATAGCCGTAAAGCTATCTGTGTTCGATACTATTCCAGAATCTTCTGTCGTTAATCTCGTATTCTGAAAATTTTTGGATTGTGAAAAATTTTGAATTGGTTCCGGAATATTTTCCCGACTTACTAAATTGTTTTCAACTTCATTATTCATCATCCTGTTCTCCTGTGTTGGCGAGTTCGCCATGTTAACAATTTCGTCATTCTCACTATTCATCATTTTTGCCTTTTTCATCGATCGCGTAATCATTTACAAAACATACAAAACTCGTCACTATACGAAAATTACACACAATGACACTTCATCACCAACAATATCATTCACACGAAATGCTTCCCTCAAACACGATTAACGAACAATTGAAATCTTCATAATTGCACAAAATTGTCAAACCCGTATACAAGACAACAAAAATTAAATTCTGCAGAAAAATACCATTAGAAGCATGACAATTACCAAATCTACACATGCAATATAGACTACAATTACTAAACTACAAATTACTACAACAATACTACTGTCTGCTATTTTTACAATCAGAAGAATTCCAAGGGACGATCCGAAGCAGCGGTCGCCACGTGCATGGGGGCTTAATTATATAAGGAATGCAAATACTTTTTAATTTTTAGTAGCTGACTGTACGATTACGAAGTCTCGTAAACGGTTGGTCCTGAGTAGTATTTGTACGCAATCTGACTGCATAGAACAACAACAAAGAATGAAAGAAAATTTCCGTTAATACAATTAATTAATTAAGTCCCCAGCAACTAGAAAACCTACGAAACAACAAAACACAAGTGTAGCTGTTCTGTGTGTGGAAGTGTGATTCAACGTACACGTCTGGCACGGTTCTTCCTCAATAAGACCAGATATTTTAAACACCATTTATACTGAAGTAATAAAAAAACCTGAAATATTATAATTGCACATAGAAACCAGAAATACAGTCTAATACAAGAACACGAGCCAGATGCTTTGTTGACTGAACCTGTGACCAAGAGGCATTATTGCTTAAGACATTGAAATAATAAAAAAGGGAATTTTTTACCTTCATATATATTGACGAAAAGCACACTCTAATCATTACAGCATCCCCAATCCAACAACATCTGGTGTCTAGCCCATCAAAACAATATGACAACATCTGAACAAGCACTCTCCATGGGAACTTCTCAACAACGACTCACACTGCTACATTTCAACAAGCACTGCCTACTGCTACTTCACAATAAGCACTCTCCACCACGACTTCTCGACAAGAACTGTCCACTACCACATCTCAACAAGAACTGCCAGTGGAGGCGGCGGAATAATACTCTTTGGCGCAATCTCTGGCGCTGTGGCTCAGTGTAGCCACCTTTCAGTCGGTGCTGTGGTAGTGCCATTCAAAACAACAAGGCGTGGAAGGCCCTTCCATCAAAAACACGACGATACAACAACAACAACAACAACACCTCCGAATTTTACTGTTGGCGCTGCACACGCTGGCAGATGGCGTTCACTGGGCAATCGCCATACCCACACACTGCCACCGGATCGCCACTTTGTGTACCGTGATTTGTCACTCCACACAACGTTTTTCTACTGTTGAATCGTCCAATGTTTACGCTCCTTACACCAAGAGGGGCATCATTTGGCATTTACAGGCGTGATGTGTGGCTTATGAGCATCGCCTGGACCATGAATTCCAAGTTTTCTCACCCTCCACCTAACTGTCATAGTTCTTGCAGTGGATCCTGATGCAGTCTGGAATTCCTGTGTGATGGTCTGGATGTATGTTTGCCTATTACACATTACGACACTCTTCAACTGTCGACGGTCTCTGTCAGTCAACAGCCGAGGTCGGCCTGTACGCTATTTTGCTATACGTGTCCCTCCACGTTTCCACTCAACTATCACATCGGAAACAGTGGATCTAGTGATGTTCAGGAGTGTGGAAATCTCGCATACAGACGTATGGCACAAGTGACACCCATCACCTGACAGGTCTGAAGTCCGTGAGTTCCGCGGAGCGCCCTATTCTGCTCTCTCACGATGTCCGGATACTTTTGATCAGGTAGTGTATAATCTAAGCAGAGGACTGAGAAAATTGGTCCAATAACTGCATTTCGCGACTTCGAAGCATAAAATACGTCCTTAGAAAAGTAAAATGCAGTTTGTTTGTAGAAGAAGGACATGAAAGTTATTCTACAGAAAATTCTTTTCGTAAAATTAGTTGTTAAATTCCAGTTGTTTAATTGTCCAGATGGTAAGTGCTTACACTACCGACGTAAATTATGTACTTTGGTAGTAGTATAGGAGTCTGTTTCTTTCCCGAAATGTTCGTTGTAGAGTCTGTCAAATAGAAAAATATACGCCGTAAAAAAGAGATAAGTGTGTTGGTGATGGCATATGACTGTGTTCAGTAACTCTCACCGGTTCAATTTGGAAGACGACGAAGTTCTCTTTTTTTGGGGGGAGGGGGAGAACTGATGGTGTATATAAAAATGTGCTATTATGCCGCTTTCCCACTTCAAACTGCAGATAAAGTTCGCACGGATATAAAGTTCGACAGCTCGTTGAACAGTTCATTCGTTGTTTATTTCGGCCTTAAAGGCTCACGCATACAACTGCAGCACTAACAGAGGTAATTACACATTGCAGACTCAATTGTGCAGTCGTTTGCGGTCGGTTCTCCTGTTTCATGGCTCCCAATTTGTGCACTCTGCGTGACTGCAAGTCCGTAAACAGCGAACTAAATTTGTCATTGTTCTTTGGCGGAGTTGCACAGCTTGCAGGCAGAACGCATTGGACCGTTGTAGTAAGGCAATATGTTGCGTAGATTCCGCTGTTACGGGCCAACTGAGAGCACTTCATACTTTTTTTTTTTTTGTTAATGTCAACAAATAGGGGAAGGCTCAAGTGATCGCTCCTAGTGACTGAATCTGTATTCACGTTTCTTTATCGCGACAATTCGTTTCGCAACTTGTTTGTACGGCTAATGAAGGTACTGGATCCCAAAAACACAGCCTAGCTCTCTCAGATCGATTATTTCCATTACAAAAACATAAATACGTAATGGGAAGAAATGCTTAAAATATTGCGCGATGTTACCTCAGTGGGGCCTCACATCGCTAGGAGGGAAATATCGTGACCTGCAGGCATGAAACAAGAGTTTTTTTTCCTTTTATCTGAAAGGTCAGCAGCAAGTGACACGTGACATTTTATACATAAAAGTTTGACAGATACGAGAAACATTTTCAGAGAGGGAGAGAGAGAGAGAGAGAGAGAGAGAGAGAGAGAGAGAAGCTGGCTTTAAGAATATGATGTAAGAGGGAAGATGTTCGGAAAGTTCAATGGCCGTGGCCTAAACCAACAACCTCAATCTTCGGCGTGGACTGTTCCTCCCCTTGTGACCTTGTCATTCGTAGAAATGCTGAGATGTTTCAACACAGCACGAAAGTTCGACATAGTCGAATGGGTGCTACTCTACTAAGTAAAGTAACACAATTCTGGTAACGTCACCTCTGTTCTGAAAATTGTTTTTTAAGAGGGCTACGCTGTTCACAAAGTATTCTCGTACAGACAAGTCACCGAAGTCTATAGATGGGTTTTCTCGTGAGCATTGTTGTATTGACTAAATATGTTTTGCGCCCAACATAAAGACAACGGGAAACGAACCCTCTTCCACAGGGAACTGTATTATTTAGGACTAAGGTCCACAACTAGGGCAATTTCCGTCCCTCTTCGGTTTTGTTAAAGTTGTTTCGTGCTTTTAAATTTCTGTGGTGTCTTTGTAAACCCTAACGTACTAATGATTAGATCTTGATAGAGTCATAGTACCACAGAAACTAATTCGCTGGATCCCGGGTCCCAATGCATGAAGTGCTATTGCCGATTTATCCATATTACCCAAGCGACAATTACTCTTACGTTCCATAGGGCGGGTGTTAATGCTTCTTTTTGTAGTTCGTATGTACAGTTAACCGCAAGTACAGTGGATTTTATATACCCCTGCTCCGGCAAACGGCGGATGTTGATACTTTCCAGTCGTCAAATATTCGCGCATCATTCTTCTTGGTTTAAACACTGTATCAATATCGTATTTTTGAGTGTCCCGCTGATACAAACTGTGACTGTTTTTACAAATGGAAGGAAAATTTTCTGGTAAGTCTATTCTTTTCCATTAGAAGCTCCAAACCTTTTAGTGTCCTATTGATCACTTTGTCAGATTGGTCGTTTCTTCTGAAGGCAGTTGTTCAGTGATCGAGCTCGTCCTCAAAGTACCGTGTTCACAGGCCCTAAATGCCTGAACACTGCCGCGCGGTCTCAGGCGCCTTCTCACGGTCCGCACGGCTACCCCCGTCGGAGGTCCGAGTCCTCCCTCGGGCATAGGTGTGCGTGTTGCCCTTAGTGTAAGTTAGTTTAAGTTAGGTTAAGTCGTGTGTAAGCTTAGGGACCGATGACCTCATGTCCCCATAAGACACCACAAATTTCCTGAACACCGATGTTTTCATGATTGCTCTTTTCTGCTTTGGATGGTGACAGGAATTTCTGCGAAGACATCAGCCGTGGAGTGGGCTTTATGGCCTAAAGTTCCGTCAGATTTTCTAAGCACCTGTACAATCAAAAACGAAATTCGACCTTTCTCTTTTTTCCATAGTGAACTTTAATATTATTCAATTCAATATTATTAATATTATTATTATATAACTTTCATATTATTCAGAAAATTTAGGAGCCTTGAGAGTTCTTTCTAAATTTTGTCAAGTAAAATTTCGCTACAATTGTGTTCCAATAGAGAAGCCATCAGTTGGTTCGTAGAATTTGTTGTCCCACTGAAAGTAGGTTGATGTGCGACAGAGTTTAAAGAGATCGACCATTTTATATTTTTCAGCTTTAACATCAACTCATTAAAAGGAATCACAGTGAACGGTGATACAACATCAAAACTGACCATACCATTAGTTGGACTCAGTATGAAGGACACAATTTTTCGATAAAATGACGAGACTCTGCAATATAAGAGTCAATTTTTCCTATTGACTGTAAGAGATTGGCTTATTGTTTGCCAGTCCCATAGGTCGGACCGTGAGATGTCACCAGTAATGCATAAACCGGCTTCGAAAGCCTGGATGTGAACTGATGTTAGATAGTTTCTAGTTCAGGCTCGACTAATGACAAGAACTTGCACATTCGGCAACTTTGACATTCGGCGGTAACTGTCTAGTGGTAACTCGTTGATCTCTGCTGGGCTATAATTGCGGTAATCGTAGATAATGGTTCGGCAACTACTGATCTGCAACTCCAGTGACGATTACGTGAGTGGAGCTGTGCGGCCGCGTTTGCCAATGCTTGCTTTGTGTCATCGCGAAGCTGCAGTTCCGTTACGCTGAAGGATTAGCAGCTCTAGCTGCTTTTCCTCCTTCTTCCTCTGGTTGATTTTCAGTTCATCGCGTCTTGGTTTTTTTCTTCTGGTTTGACAATCTTCTTTTTCCTTCCTCCTGCTGCCTGAGCAGCGTTGCTACTCTCGTAACAAGTCCGGCCGTCTCGTTGTCTCTCGCCAGTGAATCTGGTTTCCCAGATTCCTGATGAGAGGGTTCGTGTATCCTCTCGTGTCGGCATAGAAGGATCTCGCCGACTGCTTGAATCGGTCCTTCAGCATCGGTATACCCGTTAGCAGATGTAGTTCGGCCGTGCTGAAGTCACGCGGAAGATGTAGTGCCAGTCCCAGGCACCTGTTCTGGAGCTTGTGAAGACTGCTGACTGGTGAGTCTCGGCGGCATTCCTCTACACCACGGCGGCGTATTCCAGTACGGGCCTGATAAGTGCCAGATACAGCGCCTTTCCGCAGTGTGGAGATAGTGTGGTCGTGGGTTTAAGGAAGAGGTAGAGGAGGCTCATTCTACCACGCGCCTTACCCCGTATTTCGGTGATGTGCGTCTTCCACGTAAGGCGCCGATCCAGTGTGACGCCCACGCAGCGGCCGGTGATCGACCATGGGCTGGGACCTCCCGTGATGATGATTGGTGGCAGAGCTTCAGGTATACGTTTCCTCGTGAAGATCACAGCCTGGCTCTTCGCTGCATTGAACTTGAGCCACCACTTGGTGGCCCAAGCTCCTAGCTCGTTGCAGGCTATTTGTGGTCTTCCTCGCATCAGATGTGGGTTGATGCTCTTGGTGTAAAGGGCTGTATCATCGGCTTACAGTCCTGTCTGCACCCGTTGCGTTCGCGGCAGCCCGCATCTCATGGTCGTGCGGTAGCGTTCTCGCTTCCCACGCCCGGGTTCCCCGGTTCGATTCCCGGCGGGGTCAGGGATTTTCTCTGCCTCGTGATGGCTGGGTGTTGTGTGCTGTCCTTAGGTTAGTTAGGTTTAAGTAGTTCTAAGTTCTAGGGGACTGATGACCATAGATGTTAAGTCCCATAGTGCTCAGAGCCATTTGAACCATTTGAACCGTTCGCGGCATGTCCGCCGCGCATAGGGTTCCCAGTACTGAGCCCTGTGGGACTCCGGCGGCTATTTCCCGTGCTATTGAGGTCCCGTCTTCTGTCTTCGCATGGAAGGTATGTCCCGCCAGGTAGGAGTGGAACAGGCGGGTTTTTGGCACCGGAACACCCTGTACTAGTAACTTGTAGACTAAACATCTAGAAGTACCGCCCCAAGGTACTCCCTCCTCTCCAGCGCCCCCATCGCCTGCTCCACTAGCCGCAGCAGTTGGCGTGTCGTCCTGTGCCCCCTCCTGAAGCCGAACTGCTCGTCGGGAAGCAGGCCTTCTACTCCGACGAGACGGCGCAGTCTCCTGACATAGATTCGCTCAAATAGCTTTGAGACTGTAGGTAGCAGGCGGATGGGCCGGTAATTTTGCGCCAGCCTGTTGTCTTTGCCAGACTTAGGGATCGCCACCACCTACGCATGTTTCCAGGCGGAGGGGTAATGGCCGGTCCTAACGATGGCGTTGAACATCTTCGTTAGTAGTTTCACAGCCTCTTAGAGGACCTCCTTCAGGATTGCCTCGCCCACGAACCTCTTCTTCCGTTGTGGGTTCGACGAAGTCCTCTGAGTCTTCTGCCGCGAGGTATACACAGAGCTTATCTTCTACCATTCAAATATGGTCGTTATCGACTTCTTCTTCAACTAGCGTGAAGTTGGCCGCGAAAGTATCGGCCAGTAGCGTTTATCAGTGGTCGGCGGAAGACTTTTTACATCTGAGAACTATTTGGCGGATGCAAGTAGTCCCTCGTATCAGCGCTTTTGTGGTGAATGACACAACTACTGTCGTATAAAGCGAACTATTTGCGGGCCGTGTGGCAAAAGCATCGGTAGGTTCCTGTGATGTCTGTCATCTACGTGGCAACTGATCCTACCTATGTGGCGCCATATTTGAAAACTGCCCGGTGTCCGAAGCCATGCACCGCGTATGCTTGGGTTTATGCTTCCGCTGGCAAGTCCACTGAGGATTTTTTCCTTTATCGGCACATTTAATCTGCGTCATCGCTGCTCGCTACGATCTTCGCCAGGCGATGCTATCGAGCTGGTTTGAGACTCGCGTCTCGACCATCGCCGTGAGTCGTTGCTTCAAGGTCACTCTCACAGTGTCCTGTTTGATTGTTCCTCATTGCGCGGATTCTCGCACGGCTTACATCCACTTCTACGTCTCCATCCATACTCCGCAAAGTACTATGAAGTGTATGGCAGAAGGTACTTCCCATTTACTATACTTTTAGGTATAGAACGTCAGAAAAATGTCTTCGTAAATACCGCTGTGTAAGCTGTAATTAGGCTAATCTTATCTTCGCAATCACTGAAAGGTCGACACACAGAGAGCTCTAGTATACTCCTAGATTCCTTACTCGATGCTGGTACTTCAAACGTCCAAGTACTCTTTCGAGAGAGAGTTTTGCGTCTAACTTCAAACATTTTCCAGCTCTGGTTTGTCTGCATTTCTGTAACAGTCTCTTGTGGACCAGACAGACATGTGACCATTAGCACTGCCCTTCTTTATGTACTTTAAGAGTCTGCTGATAGTCTCAATTGGTATGGATCCCACACATTTGAGGTATATTCTAGGATGTCGCGCAAGTTCTTTGTAAGCAGTTTCGTTTGTAGACGGGCTCCATTTTCCCAATATTCTAACAATGAAACCACCATTCTCAGACATTAATTCTGTGATACCTACAAGTGACGATATTAAACAGGCATTTATTACAGACATTTTTGGTCGCAAAGCTATCAGGTGACAAGAGGCACACAGATCATAACTACCGCCTCAGCATAGGTAACATTAGGTGTAATAATTTTTGGAGTTAGTACCTCTGTTTCAGCAAAATTACAGTTTTTTTGGTTTGTTTATCGCCACGAAAATCTAAAAGCGACATATGATGGATAAAAACTGACGTTGCTCTTAACAGAAATTACGTTAATAATTTTGGGTCGAAGCTTCATATCTTACACTATTCTGGTTCAATAATATTTAAAGCAAACTGAAAAATTTGTTACGACATTCGTAACTATCTGAAAAAGTACTCTGAATAGTTTTTGAGCTGTTGTCAGAAATGGCGGAAGCATTTTCAGTGCGGATAGCCTACATTCAAAGCTTGCATCCGTGTCTCTTGTTGTTTCTCGTTGTGAATAACGATATTTTTGGAGTGAATGAACCACTATTATTGTCGACAGACGATACACAGATCAAGCTTTTTGCTTCGCACGCTGCAGGTAATCGACTCAGCTAACGATGTGAACTGTCGCGTGGTAATGGTTCCTCGAGAGTAGCGAGTCGCCTGCGCGACCATCGACGTGCCAGCATCGGCGGTGCGGCGTAAACGTGATACGACTCCCGGCGAGCAGCGAGATGCGACGTGCCAGCAGCCAGGCTGCAGTGGGAACGTACTCTGACTGAGAACACAGCAAGCACTAAAAACTTCTTCTTGTTGAAATAATCACTTTAATTTCGTCCTAGATATCGCAGCGATACTTTCACAGTTAGCGCACAGCACATAGCACGCTATTTTCACAGTTATGATGAAAGTTCACTTTTCTCGAAGACTTCGCTCAAGCAGCACAATGCCGCGCACCCGATGTATGCCAGTATAACCTATAACTGGCGCGAATTGTTCAAAAAATGGCTCTGAGCACTATGCGACTTAACTTCTGTGGTCATCAGTCGCCTAGAACTTAGAACTAATTAAACCTAACTAACCTAAGGACATCACACACATCCATGCCCGAGGCAGGATTCGAACCTGCGATCGTAGCGGTCGCTCGGCTCCAGACTGTAGCGCCTAGACCCGCACGGCCACTCCGGCCGGCGCGCGAATTGTTTTAAATAGTGAACTTACAAGTGGCCGTGCCTATTCGTCATGACCGATTTCGTCCAGATTTATGTTGTATGCCTGGCTTGGGCAGGAATGGAAGTGGCAGAAGTGGCAGCTCCAAATGGCAAAGCGTTCAGGAAAAAATGGCATTAGTGGCTCTTGATCGGGCGAGGCATGAGTTGTTTAAGTTACTAAAACGGTTTGCGCAGTAGAAGAGTAGAGAATGGTAATCAGAGGTTTTTTTGTATTTACAAGTTACTTACGCTGTAAATAAACCGAGATAATGCTCAGTATATTGTATTTATTAATATTTTCATGAAAGACATGAAAAGAATAGGCAAAGAAAAATCTGGGGCTACAAACACGCTGACGAGCCAAAGAAAATGGTTCACCTGCCTACTATCGTGTAGCCCCCCGCGAGCACGCAGAAATGCCGCAGCACGACGTGGCATGGATTCGACTAATGTCTTAAGTAGTGCTGGAGGGAACTGACACCATGAATCCCGCAGGGCTGCCCATAAATCCGTAAGACTACGAGGGGGTGGAGATCTCTTCTGAAAAGCACGTTGCAAGGCACCCTAGATATGCTCAATAATGTTCATGTCTGGGGATTTTGGTGGCCAGCGGAAGGGTTTAAACACAGAAGATTGTTCCTAGAGCCACTCTGTAGCAATTCTTGACGCATTGTCGTGTTGGAATTACCCAAGTCCGTCGGAATGCACAATGGACATGAATGGATACCGGTGATCATACAGGATGCTTACGTTTGTGTCACATGTCAGAGTCATATCCAGACGTATCAGGGGTCCCATATCACTCCAGCTGCACGGTCTCCACACCATTACAGAGCCTCCACCAGCTTAAACAGTTCCCTGCTGACATGCAGCTTCCATAGATTCATGAAGTTGTCCCCACACCCGTACGCGTCCATCCGCTCGATACAATTTGAAACGAGACTCGTCCGACGAGGCAACATGTTCCTACTCATCAACAGTCCCATGTCAGTGTTAACGGACCCAGGCGAGGCCTAAAGCTTTGTGTCGTGCAGTCATACAGGGTCCACGAGTGGCCCCTCAGCTCCGGAAGTGCATATCGATGAGGTTCGTTGAAATGGTTCGCACACTGATACTTGTTGATGGACCAGCATTGAATTCTGCAAAAATTTGGTGAAGGATTGCACGTCTGTCATGTTGAACGATTCTCTACAGTCGTCTTTGGTCCCGTTCTCGCAGAATCTTTTTACAGCCGCAGTGATGTTTCACCTGATTCCTGATATTCGCGGTACACTCGCGAAAAGGTCGTACGGGAAAATCCCCATTTTATCGCTACCTCGGAGATTCTGTGTCCCATCGCTCTTGCGCCGACTATAACACCACGTTAAAACTCACTTAAATCTTGATAATACTAGCAGCAATAACTGATCAAACAGCTGTGCCAGACACTTGTTGTCTTGCATAGGCGTTGCCGACCGCAACGCTGTTCTCTGCCAGTTTGCATATCTCTGTATTTGAATACGCATGCCTATACCAGTTTCTTTGGCGTTTCAGTGCAAATTTCCAAGAAAGGATTATACATACAGTACCCACAAGCACTTTGCAAATAACTTTTCAAGAAGGGACTGTAATCAATGCGTACAGGACTTCATATTCTTATAATTTCATTTTGAACTTCGAGCAACTCTTGGTAGCTGCCCACAAACAGTAGATTCCCAGTTCAGATAAAACCGGCAACGCTAACCGTGGATATGGAACTCATCCACTATGTAGCTCTCGACCGAGACCGTGGATTTTTCAAGAATGTTATGAGAACAGCATCAGAATATCGTTTCTATATAGAAACTCTAAAATAATCTTGTACTGTAATTGTAGAACTGCGATTTTTATGATGTTGCAAAACGACGAGAAAATCACTGCTTCTCCTGTTTTTACATTTAATATCACCCCTTCAAGTGTAAATCATCATCTGTAAAATAATGAAAATATCTTAAATTTATATATTCAAGTGTA
The DNA here is from genome assembly GCF_021461385.2 of Schistocerca piceifrons. Taxonomy (NCBI): domain Eukaryota; kingdom Metazoa; phylum Arthropoda; class Insecta; order Orthoptera; family Acrididae; genus Schistocerca; species Schistocerca piceifrons. Next base: position 352,435,219 of record NC_060138.1, on the reverse strand, counting down.
AATCATCAACTGTAAAATAATGAAAATATCTTAAATTTATATACGAAACTATCGTGTACGTTTTACAATCAGCTCGTGAAATTTTCTATCACCAATTTTCCTTTGCCTTTCCTTTCCATGCCTTTTATGAAAATACTAGGAAATAAAATATATTAATCGTTATTTGGCTCTGAGCACTATGGGACTTAACATCTATGGTCATCAGTCCCCTAGAACTTAGAACTACTTAAACCTAACTAACCTAAGGACATCACACAACACCCAGTCATCACGAGGCAGAGAAAATCCCTGACCCCGCCGGGAATCGAACCCGGGCGTGGGAAGCGAGAACGTTACCGCACGACCACGAGCTGCGGACAATCGTTATTTCGGTTTATTAGCTGTGTAAGTAACGTAAAAATTGAAAATCCAAAACAAGTTTCGACATAGGAACTCAAATCTATGACCCTCAGATTGCCCTGCTGTACGCTTTCCACTGCGTCAGGCGATGCCTGGAAACTTCGCTAACGAAAATGGCCCACGCTTCCCCGGCCAGCGCCAAAAATGCTTTTTCTGAACGATCCCGCTCCTGTCGCTTTCATTTCTGGCCAAGCCTTGCATGTACCTTAAATTCTGACGAAAGCGATGATGACGAGAAAGCGCGATCCCCTTGTTCAATTGATGGTCTGCTCTATTACGTGACATGTACTTATGCGCACCACAAAATAACTGACTTTTTAACGCGTGAATATACCTTTTTAACTTCACGGCCTGCTCCGTGCTGTGAAGAACGAGCCCAGCTTCTCCACCTCTCTGCAAATGTTCTTGTAGCCTCTGCATATAATGAAAACGACCTACGTTGTCACCTATCGTATATAGTTTCCTGCAAAAACTACGGTTCACGGGAAACTGGATGGTAACTGCACAGGACAGGATCTTTTGGAAGCAGTTTGTAAGATTGGCGCATAATCTACAACGTTCTTGATCGCCCGTTAAGCAAGTATAGATAGCTTCCACACAAAGAACGTTATAAGGCTTCGTGTCAACTCAGTGCTGCCGCTCAGTACGTTCTTCTCGCCGTAATCCATCTTTGGTTTGTCGATATTAAAATTGTGGAAGAGATAAAATTTACTCTTATTTCTGTTGGAAACTCTTATTTTTATGCACGCGCTCCTTCGAAATTGCTTCATGTCACATTTCCTGTTACCAATTATGACTCACTTCTGGGTATTTTAGAACTTCCTCTATCCTGGGCGCTATTCGGGAACATTGTAACGAGGTTCCGCATATGCCTCTGTTTTCTTGAGCTGATTTTCCGTGATGGGCGCCGTCTTTCTTCCCTTTTCTATTTATTTTTATTGCAATTTGGCCCACTACGATCTTTCAGTCATTCTATTATTTTGTGCAATGATACTGTACCGTAAGTATCTCGGAAGTGTAGAAAAAAATGGGTGTTTCTATGCCTCATTACCTCTGTAAGTGATGTGACAATAAAGCACGAAGCTGAGTAGAATCCAGAAATTAGTACTAAATAGTTCATTAATATTACGGACGCTATCGGCTTTCGTAGAACAATTAGCCGTTGTTGACGGAATTTTGGCGCATCAGTAATTTTACAGGGTGTTCCAGATCAGATATTCTTCTCCCTAATTTATATATCAATAAAGGAAAGGATAACTGGTGGGGACTGAACAACTAAAATTGCGAACTGTTACAAAAATTTTCCCTTGCGGCTACATGCCGTGTACGTTAGAACAAGAGGCGGTTCATACATTTGACCGTCACTTTATGACAGCCATAGAATGTCGTTTTGTCTATGTTAATGGTACACAGATGTGACTGGAAACATGCATGACTAAATCCCACCCAGCAAGTCGTAGGGGTTCGCCTTGGCGAGTTAAAACGGTTGGACCGAGTTTTAAATGCGACTGTAAGTAGCGTATTTGTTCTTTCTTGTGATTCCAGGCAGGTTTGACCTCACAGACGGTTGAGGATCCTCTGCAGTACTCCCTGCCGATATCGTATAGAAATTATCCATCATCGCGTGTGGGCTTCTTGATTGTAGTTACTGGCGCTGTTAAAAACGCAGCATATCGTAACACAGTACCTGCCCATCTTGTAACAGAGAGTAACCTATAATTTCAAACCGTAAATTTCCTTTATGATCGAAGTTCTTACATCAAATTCGTGGTCAGAGTCAGACATACTACACGAAAGTCAAAGCACAGCTTTACGCTTACGTTCATATCATTACTCGACTTACCTTCGCGAACAAAAATGTATTGTTTCATATAGACCACAGAGTAACAGCATGAAACAGGAAAAACATCCAAGACAATGTGGAGCAATTTAAAATTATTTCCAGTAAACCTTGACCTTTTAAGAAGCGGAAATGTGCTTGCTGTTCCATCTGCGTAATAACCGACTCACGTTTTCATATCATTTCTGTGTACTTAATATGAGGCAGATACACTTCAAAACAAGTAATTGGTTTGAAACGTCAACACACACAAAGCGCCACGCGGAGACTTCGTATTTTGACTAGGATGGTGTGGTTCCAGAAAAAATTAAAATTAGTCAAATCCCTTAGCACTTTGGCAAATGCTGGAACTGAAAAGGTATAAATTTTTTGCCTTAATCTGAAGGACATGGACTTTTAAAGCTATTAGTATGGAGTTACAGAGCCGTGAATAAAATGTCTGCATGCCTAAATGGTTTTCGTGTGATAAAAAATACGAAGACTATCCAGAAATTACAGCAAATCGTTCACTGTAATTTATAGAGTACGTTATGACAGCAGGAGGTGCCAATGTGACCGTAGTTTCAAACTGTTTATTGTGAAACCTGCGTGGGAAATGAGAGGAACGCCTCTCTCTGTGAGCGAGCTTATATAACGAGAGACATCGACAAACAGAAGAAATAGAGGTAGAGATAAAAAAGGAAAAAAATAATTGTGTTGACGTCTATTGAACAACGGCATCTACGTGACGATTTTGAAGATAGAGCCTGAGTTATGCAATGGATAAAATTTAATTTTTAGTTCCTTGTACTTTCAAATGCAAGAGTGCCGAGTAAAAAAATATTGTAACGATTTTTAATAGAGCGATGGCAAGGAAGGTACCTTGTAGCAAACGATTTCTACTGGCCCACGTCGCCTTTTTTGAGAAGCTGTTTTACATGGTGAGTGATGTATTATATTATACAGTGTAGAAAGACTATTCTCGTCGATTACATTTGCTAATTGTAGAGAATATGCATCTAGCAGCAATCAGACAGACTAATTAAATTAATGCACTTGCGTGCGGCGCTTGTAACCAATAAATTAAAATTATAAGGTGTGTCGGAAACTTCTGAAATATACTCGTAATTGAACTATCCATTACAAAATTGAAATAATTTACTCTGAGGTGCTTAAACCAACTAGGCTCTTCAGTCTGGAACCGCGTGACCGCTACGGTCGCAGGTTCGAATCCTGCCTCGGGCATGGATGTGTGTGATGTCCTTAGGTTAGTTAGGTTTAAGTAGTTCTAAGTTCTAGGGGACTGATGACCTCAGACGTTAAGTCCCATAGTGCTCAGAGCCATTTGAACTGCGTTCACAGTGGCTGATGTCCAGTTAGAAATTAACTGTAGCATCGTTTCCCCCAACTGCTAATTGCAAAATAGCTTTTCATTGCCCGTTTCGTTCACCAATAGAGTGAATGAAAGAAAGAAAAACGTAAATTATGGTGTACATTTGGAACGAGACAATGTTTCTATTGCATTTCTCTTTCATCCTTGTAACAAGGCAATCGCGGTCAAATAGGCAATTTGTACCCTGCCGTTGTGGAAAAGAGCTGGATGGTAAGGTACGTTAATTAGGGATTCAGCTCGGCGTTGGCAAGAGGACAGCTTAACCTGTTCGCCTAATAGGGGACGGGCGAAGAAAAAAAGCGGTAACAGCCTGGAGAAAGGAGGAGAAAGAGCATCGCGTTTGCGGCGAAAAAGCTCTCGGGCTGGCTTATCCAGGGATGTTGCCATTCTGGACGGAGCCAGCTGGCGCGCCTGCATAAGGACGCCTCCAGAATGTAAATGTGCGGAGCCGTACAAGCAGCCAGTTTGCTCTACCTGCTGTTACGTCAGCGGCAGCCCGATGACTGGAAGGGACGGACTGCGGCGGAAATTGCTGTCGCGCTTTGGGAGTGCACGTTAGTTAGTGTTCACCTGTACTGTCTGACGTGCATCTTTGCTAAGCACAGGTTACGTTCAGAGGTACATGCTAATTACTGCACTACCATTTTCGAGAGGAAAGTTCTCGACATCTTGTTTCAAGATCGATAACTTGGGGCAGACGCTTTCAGTAAGTCACAGGAAGACCCTACGACTTCTGCAAGGAGAGAAATTGCAGTACGCATCGCTCAGGGTTCAATCCACGTCCCATTAATACTCTCGCTGTGTTTTTTTATGATAACTCATTTTATTTTAATCCGGTTGTAGAATTAGCCTTTTTTTGTAGATTGTGCAAGTGAGAAACTTGCTGAATGATTAAAACTGCGCTGTACCGAGACACGGACCCAGCAGAGCAGAACTGTTACCAACTGACCCATCCAGTAGCGACTCGTCACCTACTTTGTCCTATTAGCGCCGTTCTAGCAAGATACGCAGGAGAACTTTCAAGCGATCTGTAGGGTTGAGACTATGGATTTGACTAGATAATCCTGCCAGATTCTTAGTGGAAACAAGTATTGTAATCAATCCGAGTAAGAAATCCTCGACAGTGAAGGCAGTATGTACACGATGTGTTTTGTGAAAGTTATTACCAGGTTTTGCTTAAATGGACTAGTTTGAACCGTTAACAAAACGCAATTGCCTGATGTGTTCGATCACAAGTACCCATTCTCCAGTTAATGTAGCGCACGAACATAAAACAACAAACTGCATAAGCGGTTCTAACTTCTTGTGTACTAACACTATGTGATCAAAAGTATCCGGATACCTGACTGAAAATGACTTAAAAGTTCGTGGCACCCTCCATCGGTAATACTAGAATTCAATGCCCTGTTGGCCCACCCTTCGCCTTGATGACAGCTTCCACTCTCGCACGAATACGTTCAGTCAGGTGCTGGAAGGTTTCGTCGGGAATGGCAGTCTACTCTTCACGGAGTGCTGCACTGAGGAGAGGTATCGATGTCAGTCGGTGAGGCCTGGCACGAATTCGGCGTTCCGAAATATTCCAAAGGTGTTCTATAGGATTCAGGTCAGGACTCTGTGCAGGTCAGTCCATTACAGGGATTTTATTGTCGTGTGACCACTCCGCCACAGGCCGTGTACTATGAACAGATGCTCGACGCGTTGAAAGATGCAATCGTCATCTCCGAATTGTTCTTAATCAGTGGGAAGCAAGAAGGTGCTTAAAACATCAATGTAGGCCTGTGCTGTGATAGTGCCACGCAAAACAACAAGGAGTGAAAGTCCCCTCCATGAAAAACACTACCACACCATAAGACCACCACCTCCGAATTTTATTGTTGGCACTACACACGCTGGCGGATAACGTTCACCGGGCATTCGCCAACCCACATTCTGCCATCGGATCTCCACACTCTGTACCATGGTTAGTCACTCCAAGCAATGTTTTTCCACTTTTCAACTGTCCTATATTTACGCCCCTTACATTAAGCGAGGCGTCGTTTGGCATTTACCGGTGTGATATGTAGTTCGACCATGAAATCCAAGTTTTCTCACTCCCGCCTGTCACAGTACTTGCAGTGGATCCTGATGCAAGTTAACAAATTCCTCGGTTTTTAAAAACAGTGGTTTTGGTGTTCCAAAATATTTTGCCTATACCTTTGTTGATACGTTTTGTTGTGACTGATCCTTCTTTTTTTGCGTTCTGAGGGCACTGCTCACATGTATTTAAGTACTTTGTGTAATTTCGTTTTTGCAAACGTCATTTCACTTCGCAAACGTGGTGAGCAGTACTTTTTTTGTTTTTCTTAATCCTGTCGGCGTTCATTTGTTACCGAGATAATTTGGCGCCGAATTTGAAATCTGTTTACTCCTCCCCACCCCCCCCACCCCTCTCTCTATCTCTCTCTATCTCTCTCTCTCTCTCTCTCTCTGTGTGTGTGTGTGTGTGTGTGTGTGTGTGTGTGTGTGTGTAAGCTGCTTTAGCTGTTTGTCTTTTTTGTAAAGTTCATGTGCAAATAACGTGCATTTACAGTGTACAGTGTTTTCATTTAAAACTTGTTTGCCTTCTGGTGTTACGTTCTGCGTGTGGAAGTTCTCTTCTATTGTCAGTTTGTGGTATAAGCTGTTGACAATTCTGTTGTTTCCAGAATGAGATTTTCACTCTGCAGCGGAGTGTGCGCTGATATGAAACTTCCTGACAGATTAAAACTGTGTGCCCGACCGAGACTCGAACTCGGGACCTTTGCCTTTCGCGGGCAAGTGCTCTACCATCTGAGCTACCGAAGCACGACTCACGCCCGGTACTCACAGCTTTACTTCTGCCAGTATCTCGTCTCCTACCTTCCAAACTTGCCCGCGAAAGGCAAAGGTCCCGAGTTCGAGTCTCGGTCGGGCACACAGTTTTAATCTGCCAGGAAGTTTCAATTCTGTTGTTGTAGGTGAGTATGTACCATTCTGTTTTCTGTGTGCTTTGTTGCACAGTTGTGGCTTGCATATGGTCATTATTGTATGTTGTGTTCATCTGTGTTGTGTAAGGTTTACTGTTCTTACTGCAACGCTTCCTACCGATTTGCGAGTCAGAAGTAGAATTCGATACCCGCAAAGCTATTGCAACTACAAATTGTCCCCATAACTGGGAACATGAGCGGCTAAACCTCGTTACTGTTCAAACGGCGTACAGACTCGCACCATCGCATCAACCTCTATAGGTCAACGTTTTTTCTATATAATGCTACTCCTCCAGTTCTGCCGTCCAGAGTGATTGGCACATATACTACATAATGTCAAGTGCTTTCTGAGCTTCGTTTACTACTACTACTACTACTGCTACTACTACCGCCACACACACACACACACACACACACACACACACACACACACACACACACACACACACACACACACAGCCGCGTGCGCGAGCCATTGTGCCGACAACACACGTCTGGCTACTCGGTCACATGTCTTTCCTTTGTCCCAAGGCTAGATGTCCCTCACGAAGAAAATGGCCTTCCATTGGATGAGCCATTCATCTTCGCGTATTGCCTTCCATATATTCTTTCAGTTCATATTCTTTGAAAAATTCATTAATCTTCAAATCAGTTTCTTACATACAATAATTGTCCCTTTCTTATTTGATTTTATTTACCAGTTCTTTTTACATTTTAATACTTTTGAGACTCAGTTTCAAATTTTTTTAAAAGCCTCGTCGTTGTTTTCGCCAGTCGGCAGGCGTTTTGTGTTGTACCCTTGTGTGTTTGTCAGGAAGATGACACAGTTTCGCTATTGGGCAGTGATTAAGACACTGAAAAAATTCGTGAAAAATATATAGATTCAGCCTGTCGAGTCCTGGTTCCCCCAACAGAATCAGGATGGACGTATCGGATATAAGTTGTCCATGCTGTTATGACGCACCTCGATAGAGAAGGTGTTCGACTTTTGCTGTGGTCAGCATATTTTCTGTAGGTGTCTCTCTCCCACAGAAAACATCTGGCCATGGCTTTCCGAGAGATTGATAGGCCATCACTTGCTAGCAGCTACAATTCATCAACTATGGCTTAGTGTTGAAGCAGCATGGAATGACGTATCTCTGTCATCCGTGATCACTTTCGACCCGATGCCCAGATGGGTTAGTCGTTGCTGCTGCCAGAGTGGCAGCTCTCTGCACCAACTGTGTTCACCCTGTATGCCCACAAATAGATGGCCATGGACACCAGCAACATTTTTGCATGCTTCACTTTCCTTACTTCACTCTCTCGGCTTCCTTACTCCTAGTTTCAACAGAATGTTGGTAGTTGCCGGTCGCTGTGCCCGAGCGGTTCTAGGCGCTTCAGTCCGGAACCGCGCCGCTGCTACGGTCGCAGGTTCGAATCCTGCCTCGGGCATGGATGTGTGTACTGCCCTTAGGTTAGTTAGGTTTAAGTAGTTCTAAGTCTAGGGACTGATTACCTCAGATGTTAAGTCCCATATTGCTTAGAGCCATTTGAAACTTTTTCATTTTTTTAAATTTTTTTTTAGTTGGATTTATTTCACTTGTTGATAAATGTTTTCTATTTGTTCCAGGTAAGTTGAAGAACGCCTACAAACGACGTAGATGGCCCGTTGTGAGTATTTTCCAGACTGCCAGTCGTATTTCGCCATACCGTTTGCATAATTTTTCCTGTTATACTGTCTTTCTGGCTGCATCGGATTTGACTAGTTTCTCGAGGAGATCTAAAATACAATATTGCAGTGTCTGTTTCATTGCGAATTACAATGTAATCTGCCTTCGGACATGGATGCATGGATGCATGTCATACTTCATCGTAATTCGGAATAACAGTGTCACTGCAATATCGTATTTATCCGCCGACACCAGGCGAGCGACTTTCAAGTAAAATGTCTCCCCTGTACAGGAATATGCATAATGGATGTAGACACATGGTTGACGACGTGTGGGAGTTTCGGTCGTGCTCTGACACCCTAACGGTACGACTACCACTCGCGACAAGCGGGAAATCTGGGTTCGAGTCCCCGTCCGGCCCAAATTTTCATTGTCGTCACTCCATTGTACAGCTGGTGGTAGTCCATATTCTTCGCTGCGGATACATTTCTCGTATGCCTAAAATGGTCTTGCGTGTTTTTTACGTACGTGACATTTTGGCCCAGTCGTGAATTTTGTTTAAAAGTTACTCCATCTGCCTGTATTCAACTCTGAGAAAAGTCATTGCTGATTGAAATTGACAGTCTGTGCTCAGAAACTGGAAACAGGGAACCAAGTTGCCACTATGTATTCTGTTGAGCCGACAGAAAAACTGCTTACCGAGTTACAATTGCGGTATGACCAAGCCTCGGCACACACAGTTCTTTCATAATCGACGAACATAGTCGAAGTAGCAAAATAAAATTTTAAATTGACCTAAATGGCGACCAAATCGTTCTGTGAGCAGCCCAAAATTGTGTAAAAATGTATATTGCAAATAAAACGATGACCTGAACTTGAAGAAAACAACGATTATTAACATAGGAGAAATGCTCAGCGTATTACACATCTTGAACAAAAAAACAAATAAACACTGTCCGAACAGTCCTTAAAGGTCCGATGGTACCGACCGGCCGCCGTGTCATCCTAAGGCCTTAGGCGTTAGGCGTCACCGGATACGAGGGTGGGGGGGAGGGGGAAGCATGTGGTCAGCACACCGCTCTCCCAGCCGTTGTCAGTTTTCGTGACAGGTGCCGCTGCTTCTTTATCAAGTAGCTGCTCAATTGGCCTCACAAGGGCTGAGTGCACTAGCGATCGATCATTAGTGAACTAACGGGTCCAAAGGAACGGTTCATCAAGATGAACGGAACGACCGAGGAACGAATTCTAAGGAACGGTCTTTCATAGTTCATTTCGGTCGCGGCTTTCTACTTATAGTTCCCGGGAACGGGAAACGGTCGGTCTCGTTCCCGCAACGGCACGTCGGTCGGTCTCGTTTCAGCCTCGGTCTCCTTCCCGTCTGTCTCGGTCTCGGTCGGCCGGACTCGTCCTTCTTCGCGTGGCCACTCGTCGCAGTTCCACTGCCGACTGCTCATAGTTTAGTTCAGTATCGAGTTGTTCGTTTGTCCGCTGCGCACGCCAATTCTAGATCTGTTTCAAACCTTTTGTACTCTTTTCGTATTCTATTCAGCGTCCATGACCGGTAGTTAAAATATATTTTATAATTACGTAAATTTCGTGGTATGTAATGCATATATCTCTTCTGGTAACACGCATTCGGAAGGACGACGGTTCAATCCCGCGTCCGGCCATCCTGATTTAGGTTTTCCGTGATTTCCCTATATCACTTCAGGCAAATGCCGGGATGGTTCCTTTGAAAGGGCACGGCCGATTTCCTTCCCCATCCTTCCCTAAACCGAGCTTGTGCTCCGTCTCTAATGACCTCGTTGTCGATGGGACGTTAAACACTAATCTCCTCCTCCTCCTCCTCTTCTGGTAACAAAACGGCATATCAACTTACTTCACTATATCGATAAACTGCAGAAGAAATACTTGTAAAAAGGCAAGTTTGTTGTTGTTTTTTGTTATTACACATGCAAAGGAAGTAGTCACGGCACACACGAGTGGCCATTTTCCGTCTTTTTTTGATTCAAGGTAAAAGTGCATGTTCATTGTTATGGAAGGCAGACCGACTTAACAACCGAATGAAGCCCGCGCTCCATAATCGAGTGTCTGGTGTCACATTTTGTAAACAGAATGCGATAACTTCTACTATATTGTTTCAGTGGTACAGGGTGGCGCACGAAAAATCTGCCCTGAGTACTAGACTGCTCATCGTCGCCCACCAATCGTCATCTATTGTTTCGAAGTTGTTGTTTGCATTAGCTTATTTGCTATTTCTTCACTGCCTAATTAATACCTGTTTATCTAATCTGCTCGTAGCGGTCAACAAATCGTGCGTAATTGGCGATCAGTCTGTACTCGGGGCCGATTGTTCGTGCTCCACCTTACACTATTTCACTGCGATCAGCCACATAACGCTACAGTTGGCTAAACGACAAGTTTTGCAGAATCACGAAAATTACAAGTGTGTGAGAATTCTGTTATGAATAAAAACTCTGTACTCCAGGGGAAGGCAAGTGCCCCCCCTCTTGGCACCTTCCATCTTCAGTCACCTATGCTACTAATTTTCAGTTTTTCACAAGAACCATACACCAAGCACAAATGAACGGCGAACGAGAAAAAAGAACTGTTCCCAAAAAAGAGCGATCACCAGTGAAATACACTCCTGGAAATGGAAAAAAGAACGCATTGACACCGGTGTGTCAGACCCACCATACTTGCTCCGGACACTGCGAGAGGGCTGTACAAGCAATGATCACACGCACGGCACAGCGGACACACCAGGAACCGCGGTGTTGGCCGTCGAATGGCGCTAGCTGCGCAGCATTTGTGCACCGCCGCCGTCAGTGTCAGCCAGTTTGCCGTGGCATACGGAGCTCCATCGCAGTCTTTAACACTGGTAGCATGCCGCGACAGCGTGGACGTGAACCGTATGTGCAGTTGACGGACTTTAAGCGAGGGCGTATAGTGGGCATGCGGGAGGCCGGGTGGACGTACCGCCGAATTGCTCAACACGTGGGGCGTGAGGTCTCCACAGTTCATAGATGTTGTCACCAGTGGTCGGCGGAAGGTGCACGTGCCCGTCGACCTGGGACCGGACCGCAGCGACGCACGGATGCACGCCAAGACCGTAGGATCCTACGCAGTGCCGTAGGGGACCGCACCGCCACTTCCCAGCAAATTAGGGACACTGTTGCTCCTGGGGTATCGGCGAAGACCATTCGCAACCGTCTCCATGAAGCTGGGCTACGGTCCCGCACACCGTTAGGCCGTCTTCCGCTCACGCCCCAACATCGTGCAGCCCGCCTCCAGTGGTGTCGCGACAGGCGTGAATGGAGGGACGAATGGAGACGTGTCGTCTTCAGCGATGAGAGTCGCTTCTGCCTTGGTGCCAATGATGGTCGTATGCGTGTTTGGCGCCGTGCAGGTGAGCGCCACAATCAGGACTGCATACGACCGAGGCACACAGGGCCAACACCCGGCATCATGGTGTGGGGAGCGATCTCCTACACTGGCCGTACACCACTGGTGATCGTCGAGGGGACACTGAATAGTGCACGGTACATCCAAACCGTCATCGAACCCATCGTTCTACCATTCCTAGACCGGCAAGGGAACTTGCTGTTCCAACAGGACAATGCACGTCCGCATGTATCCCGTGCCACCCAACGTGCTCTAGAAGGTGTAAGTCAACTACCCTGGCCAGCAAGATCTCCGGATCTGTCCCCCATTGAGCATGTTTGGGACTGGATGAAGCGTCGTCTCACGCGGTCTGCACATCCAGCACGAACGCTGGTCCAACTGAGGCGCCAGGTGGAAATGGCATGGAAAGCCGTTCCACAGGACTACATCCAGCATCTCTACGATCGTCTCCATGGGAGAATAGCAGCCTGCATTGCTGCGAAAGGTGGATATACACTGTACTAGTGCCGACATTGTGCATGCTCTGTTGCCTGTGTCTATGTGCCTGTGGTTCTGTCAGTGAGATCATGTGATGTATCTGACCGCAGGAATGTGTCAATAAAGTTTTCCCTTCCTGGGACAATGAATTCACGGTGTTCTTATTTCAATTTCCAGGAGTGTAGGTCCCAAGGATGAACGAGTTTGCCCATCTCTAGAGTGATCCCCGCTTACCAACAGCACCCGGCACACTCGGACAGTGACGCAGCCAAATGCTAGCCAAACGCGACAGCGCTTAACTCCGATGTTCTGACGGCTACACATCTTCAAGAACAAAGTTAAATGAAACACTGAAAGAAATAGGAAGACGCAGAGCAATAAAGAAGAATCTTGATGGTTTATTTTATCTGGCATTGTCACATCGTGTCCAAACAGAAACGTTGCAAACAGTATCGTAGAAGGAACTGTAAGAACACAGAGGAATCCACAGGAGAACGCAAAGAACGTGTATTGGGAGCTGCGAAGGAAAGTTGATACGTGACTGATTAAACTTGGGACCATACACATATGTACCCCACTTTATCTACTGCTCGTTTGGATGGACATTTTACTTGGTAAACACTGGTTGACTTCAGAATGGGCATAGTCCGAAGCAGGTCACTAACTACATAAACAACCATTTCAGATGCATACTCTGGCTGTCTCCTTCTGCATCACAATCTAAAACGACTTGCTGTACCACAAAATTCGCTGGAAATATGAACGTAGAAAGGCCGTTGATGGGAGGCATTGTAAACTACCGCACAAGGAAGTGTCACAGTTACTAAAATATGTCGGGATATGGGGCGTGGTCGAACGAATTTAAACGAGAAACCCAACTTTTCGTCCCCACGTACGGAGATGATTTTCATGGGGCGTTGTATAATAGCTTCTATAAAGGCCCGCCTAGAACAACGTAAAGGCAACTCTAGAATGACAGAAATTGATGAATCAGTTATTGGAGAACATATTTTGGAACCAGGAGAGAATCAGATTCGGTTTTATGAGACTCAGGTCGTGGCAGGCACTGCGAGAAAGCTAGAATAATTGAAAGTCGAACTTAACGAAAATTTGATTGATCAAGTAGGAATTTAAAAAAAAATCTATAAGTTAGGGTATTCCCTCCAGAAATCACTTAAAAATACTGTTATAGTTTCAATAACACCCGAATTTATTTATAAAACAACTAATACTCAAAACAAAGTTAAGTTTTGCTTTTTACTAATTTTAGAGTTTTTTAGAACTAAAAACTAAGTAATCACCTTAAGGCTAAAGCTCTTCCATTCGGATTTGCCTACAAATAAATTTGTTTCTTGGAAGTGAAATTTCAGCATCATCGGTAAGCTTTTATTTTCTTTTGTCAACACCGATCTTAAAATTCTGAAGTGCAGCAACAGGCCCTCACAAAAACTAATAATTAAAAAAAATCCAAATAAAAAAATTCATAGTCGAAGGAAAATAATAAATGAAAGCACTCTGAACGGAACTTTGTTATCTGTCCTCAAAGAGCTATGAGATAACAAAAATGGTTCAAATGGCTCTGAGCACTATGGGACTTAACTTCTGAGGTCACCAGTCACCTAGAACTTAGAACTACTTAAACCTAACTAACCTAAGGACATCACACACATCCATGCCCGAGGCAGGATTGGAACCTGCGACCGTAGCGGCCGCGCGGCTCCAGACTGAAGCGCCTAGAACCGCTCGCCACTCCGGCTGGCTGTGAGATAACACCAGCACATAAATACTCCCCCCCCGCCCCCCCCAACACACACACACAACCTTTCATTAATGTTAGGGCTAACCACAACATTCCCAGTCATAAATTTTTAAGGTAAATAACTTTTATTACATTGAGTTCTGTACAGTAAGAGGAAAACAGCTGTAATGAAAAACATCAAAAGCAAGTAACAAGGTTCGTATACAAAACTTGACTGTTTTATAAATTTGCAAATACCTTGTCAAAAACGCGCATTTATGTTTGTAACTAGTAAAGAACATTTTACCTGTTTAATCGAAAAAACAAAAGCCCACAGATGATGCTGAAATTTCGGCGACACATGTCTGGGTAATAGAAGAAAAGAAAGAAATCGTCTTTTTCTCAAGGCGGACGCCTTGAAAAAAGAAAAAACCTGAAAGCTAAAGCCACACCCATACAGAAATTTTTGAAAAAACATAAGAATTTTTCAGTTTTATTTTGAGAAGAAGTCACTGAATTTTGTCTGTTTGGGTGACGTACAGCGTCCCTCGTGAAGCGCATTTTCCGTTCTACCTACAGTAGAAAACACAACATCCACTGCCACTGTTATATAGTCACAGATGGAATCGGCTCTGTTCTCCCTCTATTTATTCTTCTGAAATCTGGTGTTGGCGGGTCCGCTTTCTCTCTCCGCATGTTAAGTTTTCAGGGTTAAGTTTTCTGATCTTTCTGCTTCAGGGTAGTTAACAGCATGGGATCCGAAATCACTCAAGTTGTTGCTATAGCCTTTCTTTTTCACTTCACTCCATGGCCTCAACATCCGCTTTTTTTAATTTTTCCTTTTTTTTGTGAGATAGTCATTCCTTTCTGATTCTTTCAAGTCAATCTTCCAACTGAGTCATGTACCGTAGCACGTTACGCGTTGTTGAATAAACAAACCAGTATTGCACGTAGTTAAATGACAAATCAAATACGTAAGCAATCGACGGAACAATTCGAACTTTCGATAGTTGCTGACTTCGAAGTGTAGTGTCTTATCAAATCACATATAATTTCTTAGAATTATTATGGTTCTTTCAAGGGGCCGGAAAAGTTTTTCGATTTACCCAGAAATGAGATTCATCGAGTCTCGAATTAGCAAGAGTTGGCTGTATTAATAAACAGGCGAGCAAATTTAACCGGGAAGAGGACGTTGTAAACCTGAACGGTATCTGGTTTCCGCTGCTGCAGAAGACATATACCAATCTTCCACCGTGTGGTACAAGCGATAGCGGGCGGCGGAAACCGACAACGGGCAATTATTGCTCTCTAGTTCTGAAAGCACGTGACTTACACATCTACGCGGAAGCAAACGCAAACAAAATTTGACTTCAGGCAGTAGCGAGCCAGGAATGAATTGGGCACTCATAGAAGCTACAAACCCGCTTGAAGATGTTCTCATCAGATATGGCAGAAACTTGAAGTGTGTGCAAGAAATTCATTCAGTCGCGACACAATAGTCCGAAATAATCTAGTTTAGTCAATGACGCAAAGGAAACCTTATCACCTTCAATTTTTGACAACATTTTTCTTGAAGAACAGAAATTTTTTTAACACTGACCGACCATTCCATCAGAACCACCTGACGATGGCACAAAGGTTATTCCCCGAAATATCGTGGGACTTCAACGATTGCATCCAGCTGGACACCCGAGAGCCCCGGAAACAATTTTTTTATTACTTAAAAATGGGCGTGAACAATCACAAAGGCAAGAAACTTCTTTTTTATGAGTTAGTATCCGTGGAGTTGTAACGCCTGCTCCGTTCACTGCCTACGTCTACCAGCATGGTGTGAGGTCTGAAGATGGTCTAAAACAGACCGAAACTTGTAACCTCATAAAAAAGAAGCTTCTTGAGGTCGTGATTGTTCATGTCCATTCTATATATGAAGATGGTATCTGTTCTTTCGGACATGTCCGAAAGAACAGATACCATCTTCATATGTATAGTTAAAGCTCACCGGCCATTTGACCATCTTCTATGCGGATGCACACACATTGCCCGAAATGTTACGGGAATCGGTAAAGCCACGAGTAATGAGTAGGCACTACGAATATAGTACGGGACAATAAGTTGGGAATGTGGGTCTCACGGGAGGCGTGCCAGAGATAAGTCCCTGCAGTCGCACTATCTTCTGTGTCCTCGGTGGCTCAGATTGATGCCGGCACGGTAGCTCAGCGTGTTCGGTCATAGGGTTTAGCTACCCTCTGTAATAAAAAACTGAGTGAACGGATCAACGAACAACCTGAATGAGTGTCATCGGACGTCCACCACGACCAAAGTCAACGAACAATATAGAACAAAATGAGATTAAAAACAAAAATCAAAACAAAAAAAGATGGGTAGAGCGTCTGCCATGTAAGCAGGAGACCCCGGGTTCGAGTCCCGGTCGGGGCCCACATTTTCAAATGTCCCCGTTGACGTATATCAACGCCTGTATGCAGCAAAAGGTATTCATTTCATTGTATTAATTTAATTGTAATTTCATGTCCATTCTTACCACCTTTATTAGAGAAACGCATTAATTTAAGCGTTGCAAAACCGTATCTGCCAAAAACGGCACCCCCTTCAACCCTGCAATTCTGGAAGACGCGATGTTGGCCTTTTCCTCATATAGGATCCCAATTCTGCTCGTTTTTGTACCTTGAATATAAAGACTCGGCGTTTTGTAAATGGTCTTCACGGGTTTGCCGCCGGATGACGTTGTGCAAATTCCACAATATTTCCTCGGAGCAACTGTCCGACATCTTCAGATGGTTCAACCTTGCTGGTGGTTAGGTACGCCGTGAAGACTATTTACAACATACCCGCCGGGAAAGCTTGAAGAGTCACACTTGCGTTTTGTTTTCATTTAAGAGATCTACACGGAAGACATCAGCTAGAGTGACGGGCGGCAAAGAAGAAAATAAGTTCTGCTGCTCGTTAGTCCTGCACCAAGTGACAGACGTTGCATGTCCACGTCACAAATGAGCTCTCGAAGAATGACATATTTTATGAATCGTTCTAAAATTCTTCATAGGAAACTCGTTCCCAACACTAGTCCTTACACCTTAGCTAAAGGGGGTTTCCCCGTAAATTACTGTGCAAATTAGCCATAATGCCATACACTGTAGCGGCACATGCACGTCGGTAGTGCGCTGCACATAAAGTCGACCAGATGCAGCGCGGCTTGGGCCGTAAAGCCAGGCTAATGGCTCGTTATACAAGGGTTGGCGTCCAGGGTCGCCGCATAGTTCACTGTTCCGCAGCGCCTTTGACAGACTCGCCCAGTTCCGACAGCAGTTAGCAAGATAAGTGCATTTCAAAGTGATTAAAGATTTTAATTTGCCGGGAGATTTACGCAGGAGCGCGGCACTTTTATTTCTCTCCAGCTCAAATGACACAGAAACACGAGCTCTTTAGAGGTCGTATGTGTAGCAGAGAGATGGAAAGCATTGCGTTTCCACAATTAGAATAGTAATACGAAACGTTATGACTGTGAAATGAAATGAGCGTACGGCATTGTGGGCCTGGAATCTCCCATCTGGGGAAGTTCAGCCGCCGAGGGCAAGCACTTATTGCATTCGACGCCACATTGGGCGACTTGCGCGTCGGAGATGGTGGTGAAATGACGATGAGGACAACACAACATCCAGTCCCTGAGCGGAGAAAAATCTCCTGCCTCAGCCGGGAATCGAATCCGGGCCCCTTGGCGTGGCATTATCTCCTGCCTCAGCCGGGAATCGAATCCGGGCCCCTTAGCGTGGCATTCTGCTTACCACTCTTCTAACGGGGGCGGACGTTAGGACTGTTTCTCACCGCCTAGTGACGTTGCGGCCACGTGACGCGGTGAGCAAAGTATGAGGAGCGTTCAATAAGAAAAGCAACACATTTTTTTTCCCTGAAAGTAGGTTGGTTCTATTCAGGATTTCAAATGGCTCTGACCACTATGGGACTCAACTTCTGAGGTCATTAGTCCCCTAGAACTTAGAACTACTTAAACGTAACTAACCTAAGGACAGCACACACACCCATGCCCGAGGCAGGATTCGAACCTGCGACCGTAGCGGTCTGGCGGTTCCAGACTGCAGCGCCTAGAACCGCAGGCCTCTTCGGCCGGCTCAGGATTTCAGTACAAGAGATCATACCCCACTCTTTTGGCTCCAAGACCCTATTTTTCGGGATAATTTCAGTTAAATGGTACGGCCTTACGCCACCTCTCTGCCAGGGCGTGCATGCCCGCATGGTACCACCCTACGGTCGACCTCGGAGCCAGCGTGTTGCTGCGTCAAGAACTTTCCCATCACTTACGTACTGCTTCCCGCGGAATGCATCCTTCATTAGGCCAAACAGATGGAAGTCATAAGGTGTGAGATTCGGACTGTAGAGTGGATGAGGAAGAACAGGCCAAAAAAGTTTTCTAAGCTCCTCTCGGGTCGCAGACTTATGTGAGGCCTTGAATTGTCTTAGAGACTGAGAAGTTCCTTTGCATTTTTGTGGCGACGAATACGCTGAAATCGTTCCATCAATTTCCTGAGGGTAGTGAGCCATGCTGGCCCCGGTTTATGCGTTGGTTTAACCCTTGACTGTTACTCTGCGTTTGGTTTCCCGCGGTTATTGCGGTTATGCCGTGGTTCTTCCTCTTTCTACGTGTGGCACCAGCGGTGTGTATCGATATTCGCACCTTGTACTGTCTTTGATCTGGTGCTTATAGTTTCCGGCTAGCCGGTGTGCGGCAGTCGGTCGGTTGGTATGGATCAGCCAGGAAATCTCCGTGTGGCGCAGTGGGCCGGGCTCGCTGGCGGTTTCTACGCAGTGTCGGAGTGTGTGGGAGCTGTTCAGATTGCTACGAGGTTCGTGGCTCACCGACCCGGGACATCAAAGCTGAGTGGTGATTTAATTACCGAAGCTAGTGCCGTTGGCTTTCATAGTTGGCCGTTGGGGGGGGGGGGGTACGTTGTGCCGTTGGTTTTCATGGTTGGCTGTTGGGGGGGGGGGGGGGGGGGCGGTGTATGTCCGTGAGCAACAGCGAGTGTTCGAGTTGGCCAAAGTTTGGACACCATCGGGTGGAGTTTAACTGTATTTTGGTTATTTGAAGTCCGAGTGCACCAGCGGAATTTTCTGCCTTATGGCCGTTAGCGTTCTGGTTACCTGCCCTGGCCGCTGACGTAAAATTCAGGCTGTGTCCGTTCCTCACCGTGTTGTCGCTGTCCAACACGTGTGTGTAGTTTTGACAGCTTATGCGTACTTCATTGTGGGCGGCTACGCCTTTTACGTTTTTGCATTGGAGATCCTTGTGTACTGGTCGGGTGAAAAGCAAGTCGTCTTGTCGGTGGGTCCGTTGACTGTCTCTTGGTTGGGTTGCCGGAGGATCAGATATAGTTGAGCCGACTGCCTGTCTCCCCTAAGCGAATTTTAATATTTCAAGTGCAGACCGACCCGCGGAAACTTCTGAGTGCCGCTGGCTGTACTGCCTTTTCTTATTGATGTTTGTGTATTTTAATGGCTCACAGCCGATAGTTTGAATTTGTATGCTTTTAGTTGCGTTTTAAATAATGGGCCTTCAGCCGTTTTAAAATTAAAATTCCTTACTTGTCAAATCTTAGATTGTTTGGGCCTTCAGCTCCATTTGAAATATTAATTAAGGATAAATCCTTACGCTTTATGCCTTATGAAAATGTACTGTAGTTCTGTTTTAAATCATGAGCCTTCAGCCGTTTTAATAATTAACGAGGTTGTGCTCTTAAGCCATAAGATTGCGCGACATATTCGGTCGATAGTTCAGGTTGGAAATTTGCGCTGTAATGTTTGGGAAATTAAATAAAAGTTGTGTGTGTTCGATTGTAACCGACAGCCCCTCATTTTTGGCCCCTTTCCACAATTCCAACTTCCTGTTCTGTCCTGCGGATTTAACCAGGCGTTTCAGGTAGCCTTATATACTTCAAAGTTGATCTTTGTGCCTTGAGGGAGGATTTCAAACAGAATAACACCTTGAGTCCCAGAAGTCCGTCGCCAGGACTTTAGTGGCTGGGGGTGCAGCTTTGAACTTTTTATTTGGAGATGAGTTGGTGTGGCGGTATTCCATGGATTGCGTTTTGATTCCAGTTCGGAGCAATAAACCCATGTTTCATCGTACGTGACACTGTTCGCCAAAAAATTGTCACGATCGACCTGGTAACGCACAAGCAATCCCGCAGTGATAGTCGTTCGTCGCTGTGAATGGTCTTCTGTTGCGCGGCGATAGATTCAACGAGCACACACCTTTGAGCACCCGAACTGGTGGACGAATGTGTCAGCACTACCGACAGAAATGTCGGCAGCAGTAGCAGTGGAGGGCTTATAAGGCGCGTCGAAGGTACACACAAAACAGTATTGTCGTTTCCAGAATGAGATTTTCACTTTGCAGCGCAATGTGCGCTGATATGAACCTTCCTGACAGATTAAAACTGTGTGTCGGACCGAGATTCGAACTCGGGGCCTTTGCCTTTCGCGGGCAAGTGCTCTACCAACTGACCTACCCAAGCACGACCCGTCTTCACAGCTTCAATTCTGCCAATACTTCGTCTCCTACCTTCCAAACTTCACAGAAGCTCTTCTGCGAATCTAGAGCACTCGCCCGCGAAAGGCAAAGGTCCCGATTTAGAGTCTCGGTCCGGCACACAGATTTAATCTGTCAGGAAGTTTCAGTATTGTCGTTGACCGGAAACGGAGCGATTTATGTGACGTCCAAAAGGGCATGATCATTGGCTTTCGATACAAGATTGTAAGCAATTCTGAAATGGCTAAGTTTGTAAACAGTTTGCGTGCCGTCGTGGTCAGAGTACACCTTGAGTGGCAAAATGGCGCTATCCAAAACCGGCGCCGAGACAGCTGTGATGCGCCACGCCCCACAGATGACAGCGATGAACGACGGCTGCGAAAATGTGTGCAGGCGAATAGATGTGAAGCTTTTGAGTAACTGACCGCCCAGATAAACCAAGATGCTACCAACCGTGTCTGTCCAACGAACATTCAGCGAATGTTACTGTGTATGGCCCTCCGCAGCAGGCGTTTGGTTCGTGCACCCATGCTGACTGATGTTCATTGGCGGCGAAGGCTGGAACGCTCACCTCAGTACCGCAAATGGATTTCTACCAAGTGGCAACAAATGGCCTTTTCAATTAAATCACGTTACATGCCACATCGGAAGGATAGCCGTTGACGTGTACGGCGTGAAGCAAATACCCGGCAACAATCGCGGAAAGGGTCCAGCAGGAAGACGGAGCGTCATAGTCTGGAGCAAGTTTTCTTGTGATTCCCTGAGTAATTTCGACATTCTGGAAGGCACAGTGGATTAACACAAGATATTTTACTACAAAAATACAGTGACCAGCCATTTCGCGAGTTTAAAGTTACACACTATCAGTTGTTCATTTTACTTACATTCTCCTCTCCTTGGGTTTTCTTGGCTTTTCTTCTTTTTTGTAACAACACACACTTTTTGTCATGTGCTTTACACAGGCGCACTACGTTATCCGCCATGTTGTCGACTGACAGTTTTTGTTCACATACAAGCAGTTTATCTATGGACAGAGTTATATTTTACGAAAGGTTTGAGGTTCTAGGTAAACTACTGCTTACTAAACATTGACTTGGGTGACAGAAGTATTCTAAGTGCGATGTATACAATATCGTTTTTTTGTGTTACTTAGGCAGTATTGAAGATAATAAACTAACATGACACATTTATATAAAGCAGTAATTCATACATTTAAAATATAACAAAGACAGAATTAAGATTTTTATGTTGTATATTATTACATGCATTTGTTGGGTTTATATTAAATTATGTTATTTCTTGATTGTGCTTAGTAAGTGGTTTGATAAGTCGAGTGTGGAAGTTGTTCAGAAATATTCGGTTTGGTAGCTCTGTTTGGTCGTTAAGTATGTCAGAAGGGGATGCATGTTTATGTGAATAAATTTCGATTTCTTCTAGGAGGTTCATTCTATTTCCTTTGTTGGCTAGGTGGAGAACTTGTAGGTTATGGGATATGTCTGTTACTTGATGTTGTTCTTCTGCTACATGTTCGGCAAATGTGGATTTATTTAAGTTTCTTTAAACGAAGAGCATCCATGTGTTCTCGAAACCGTATGTTGAAGTTTCTCCCTGTTTGGCCTATGTATGTTTTTGGACATGAGTTGCAGTTACGTTTGTATATTCCTGATTGATTGTACGGTTTGGTATTATTTTTAATGGTATGGATAGCCTTGTCCTTTATTTTGTTATTTGTATAGTAGCTGATTCTGATATCTGTTTTTTCTCTGCCTCGTGATGACTGGGTGTTGTGTGCTGTCCTCAGGTGAGTTAGGTTTAAGTAGTTCTAAGTTCTAGGGGACTGATGACCATAGCTGTTAAGTCCCATAGTGCTCAGAGCCATTTGAACCATTTTGATATCCGTTCCTCGGAACAGGTTTGCTATTTTATATGACAGTTTTCCTACAAATGGCAAGCTTACATATTTTTCTTTTGGATTTGTTGTGGTATTCTTTAATGCTGTTTTGCTATTGTATTTGGTTATGAGGGGATTTATCTTAGAGTTTAGTTCATCTATTAATTTTGGATTGTAAACATTATTGTAAGCAATTGCTTTGATGATGTTTAGTTCTTCTATTTGGTCAGCTGGTTCTAGTGGTATTTTGTGCATTCTATTTAGCATTGCTCTGTATGAAGCCATCTTATGTTTATCCGGGTGTCAGGATGATTTATTAATTGTGTTATCTGTATATTTGAAATCTGTGTTTGTTGTTGGAGCTACTTATGCAGAGATCCAGAAAATTTAAACCTACTTCTGTTTGGTGTTCTACAGTGAAGATGATGTTCTGATGCGTTTTATTCATTTCTTTTGCAAAGTTATTAATTTCTTCTGCTGTGCCATCAAATAAGATTGTTATATCATCAACATACCTTTTATAATAAATTATCTTGTTTACTATCTGGGGGTTTTCTTTAAAAAAATATCTGCAAGCAAACTGGCAAGGCAGCTACCCATAGCCAGGCCCTCTTTCTACTGGTACATTTTGCTATTAAAAGAAAAATAGTTGTGTGATAGTACTAGTGTTAATAGAGCAATGAATTCAAATATTTCTGGTAATGCCAAATAAAATGGACAAATTGTTATTGATTAACACAAGTATGCATCTCTCATGCCTCCCGTGGGAGGTTCGAGTCCTCCCTCGAGCATGGGTGTGCGTGTTGGTCTTAGCATAAGTTAGTTTAAGCAGTGTTTAACTCGATGGACCGATGACCTCAGCAGTTTGCTTCCATAGGAATTCACACACACACACACACACACACACACACACACACACACACGGTTGGTTTTCCTCGGCACGATGACGTTTACCAGCATGACAGTACAAAGTATTACTCAGCTCGCAGTATGGTCATGGTTCATAGAGCAAAGGACGATTTTTCCGTAGTCGCCTGGCTGCCAGACTCGCCATATTTAAACCCAATCGAGAATCTGTGGGACCACCTCGATTGGACTGTACGCGGTATGAATCCTCAACCTAGAACGCAGCTGGCCACCGTGCTGGAGTCGGCATGGCTCCACGTCGCTGTCGGTACCTTCCAGAACCTCATGTGGTTATGGATGTGACTGAAAAGTGTATGACATACACTGAAGAGCCAAAGAAAGTGGTACACCTGCGTATATCGTGTAGGACCATCGCGAGCACGCAGAAGTGCCCCAACACGATGTGGCATGGACTCGACTAATGTCTGAAGTAGTGCTGGAGGTAACTGACACCATGACTCCTGCAGGGCTGTCCATAAACCCGTAAGAGTGAGAGGGGGTGGAGATCTCTTCTGAACAGCAGCAAGGCATCCCAGGCATGCTCAATAATTTTCATATCTGCGGAGTTTGGTGGCCAGTGGAAGTATTTAAACTCAGGAGAGTGTTCCTGGAGCCACTCTGTAGTAATTCTGGAAGTGTGGGGTGTTGCATTGTCCTGCTGCAATTACCCAAGTCCGTCGGAATGGACAATGGACATGAATGAATGAAGGTGATCAGACAGGATGCTGACGTACGTGTCACCTGTGAGAGTCGTATCTAGACAGGTCCCATATCACTCCCAACTACACACGCCCCACACCATTATAGAAGCCTCCAGCAGCTCGAACAGTCTCCCATTGACGTTCGGGGTTCATAGATTCATAAGCTTGACTCCAAACTCATACACGTCCATCCGCTCGATACAGTTGGAAACGAGACTCGTCCGACCAGGCAACATGTTTCCAGTCATCAACGGTCCAATGTCGGTGTTGGCGGGCCCAGGCGAGGCGTAAAGCTTTGTGTCGTGCAGTCATCACGAGTACACGAGTGGGTCTTCGGCTACGAAAGCCTGTATCGATGATGTCTCGTTGAATGGTTTGCCTAGTATTGAAGTCTGCAGCAATTTGCGGAAGGGTTGCACTTCTGTCACGTTGAACGATTCTCTTCAGTCGTCGTTGGTGCCGCTCCTTGCAGGATCTTTTTCTGGTCGCAGCGATGTCGGAGATTTGATGTTTTACCGGATTCCTGATATTCACTTCAAATTCTCGTACGGCAAAATGCCCACTACATCGCAATCTCGGGGATGCTGTGTCTCATCGCTCGTGGGCCGACTATAACACTACGTTCAAATCCGCTTAAATCTTGATAACCTGCCATTGTAGCAGCAGGAACCGATGTAACTACAGAGCCAGACACTTGTCGTCTTGTATAGGCGTTGCCAACTGCAGCGCCGTATCCTGCCTGTTTACATATCTCTGTATTTGAATATCCATGTCTATACCAGTTTCTTTCGCGCTTAGGTGTTGTAACCTCCCCACAAATTTATTAATTAAATGAATTTTTAATATTGTAACCTCTGAACAAAATTGGCTCCCATTCATAATCTGTGTGCAGAAATGCATTCACATTTAATGTTCCCACAAAATTCTTTTCTCATTTAATGTTAAGTTCGAAACAGAAAAATTCCTAAACACCAAAATAATAAAAAAAATTTAGTAACCTGGTAAATTTTATGACGACGGCAACGCTGCGCCTCGGCCCTGTATTCTGAATAAAAAAGCAAAAATTCTTACCTCAATAAAAACTGCAAATATATCTGCTCTTACATAAAAATTTTTCGGCACAGCTCCGTGCAGTGCTGGCCCATGCTTTGTGACTCGTGAAAGGAATTAATTATTCATTGGATAAAATCTTTAAATTGAAATGAATGCTTTTTTTAAAAAAAATTACTTTATATTATAAAAATTATTATTGGGGCATTTTTTAAAACAAATTAAATGACAATTAATATACATGACTAGATATGCGCAAGGCTGCTTCTTTACCTTCTGCAACAATACTCATCCTCCAGAGTCCCGAGCAGACCAGACAGCCGACACGCGCCGACTACCGCCGACTCACGCAGACTACTCAAGACTACTGTCGACACGCGCAGACTAGCGACAAGCAACAACTAACGATATACTGCTCTCTGGTCAGAGACTCTCCTAAGTGCCTCACCTCTTACATAACCCTCCACTGGGGGGGGGGGGGGGGGGGGCAAAAATTTGGCAGCGATGGTGAGTCAATTGGACTTGCCATGAGCAACAAATTTTTCCTAATTAACTAAGTTTACAACCACAGAATATGTACATATATATAAGTGCAGAACATGAAATAATATATAGTGCATATGCACTGAGTACAGAACATATCAAGCAAAGACAAAATGTATACGCAATGAGTACAAAACATATTAACAAATGACAAAAAGTGCACACGCACTATAGAAGTCTTAAACATTTTTACAACAAATAAACCTATCAAGGAGTGAAATAAAGTGCACACGGACTGTATAAGTCTTTAGCATTTTTACATAACATATCATGGAGTGAAATAAAGTGCACACGCACTGTAAAAGTCTTTATCATTTTACAAGAATTTAAACGCACTGTATAAGTGTTTACCATTTTACAAGAACTAGGAAAGGAATGAAAAGGATTGCGTCATGGTTGTAGCACATTAGGTTGCACGCAGCTGCACTGAAAGTCCATATCTTTCTACAGAAGCACAACACCAAGTGAGACAGTCTGAAGTTCTTTTCCCAGAAGTATTAATCAGTGTACCCAAGACACTGAAATGTCGTATTAATATTCCATGTTATCATTTTGGTAGTACATTAGGTACACCAAACAGTGGGACCATAATAATATCTCCATCGCTCAAGGTGGTGGACAACATGTCGTGTCAACACCACGTTCTTGTAAGGTACACCAACGTAGAATTAGTGCAAAAACCAAATATAGTGCTCCATGAGCATGAGGATAGACAGGACAAACGGATATTGCAGTAATTTCTGGTAATTAGGTCAGAAGGTGAAGGACATTAAATCTTATGCCAGTCATCATTGATAATTACACTAGTCTATTAACTGATTTTTAAGTAATTCGTGGCACTCGTCGCCCAGTTACTGAACATTTCTGTACTATGTATGGAGTATTACAGAATAATGTTCATAAGTTATCTGTTTACAGAGAACATTGGCACTCATTGGCCGGATACAAGTCATCAGAAGTCATCATTCAAAACAGGAGCTAATTCATATATATAGCATGAAAGTGACATAATATAAATTTAAAGTACAAGAAACAGTGGCATTCGTTGGTCAGCAAGTATTGAATATTACAAAACGCTATTCATAACTCATCTGATTGCAGTAATTATTGGCACTCATTGGCCAGTTACAAAGTATTCATATAGTTTTACAAAACATTATTCACTATTATTCACATGTCATCATTCAAAACAAGAGTTAATTATTGGAACAGCCTTAATGCATAAGTCATCATTCAGTATTACTCAGAACTCATCATTCAAGTGACATAGGACATATTTAAAATATAACACATTGTAACTATTACTCAAGGTCTGTAGCCAACTAATACATAGACATAATGGATTCAATACAACGGAGAAATTTGTATTATATTTAGAACTAGAAATATATGTTAAACTGGTAGCGTTATTTGGTTGTATGCTGGTAATAGTTGGGAATGATGATAATTTTTTTTTTTGCTAGCAATGCATCGATAATTAATTGCTGGGGCATTAAAATATTTTTCCTTTTGACTTATTGCTGGAAATAAGGATTAATAACGTCATTCGTCATGAGTCAGCTGTAGCAAGGTTATGAAACAAAGGCAGTATATGTGATCACATTTATAAATGATAGACACAACTGGGTAAAAAAAATGCAAGTATTAGAACAGGTTTAATAAGTAACAGGTTTAGTAAGTATCATGAAAAGCTTCTCCTGGAAAAAATACAAAGTGGATTACTGAGCTGAAAGAAGAAATGCATGTTATGCTGAAAAGTAGTGAACTTCGAATTAACAGGTAATGAAACGTGTACTCACTATCTGTGTACTGTAGCTGTCTTTCCCAAAACATTCAGTCATTATACTATGCGACATAAGACATACTGTCAAAACGAACTGCAACAAATACCTAAATAACTACATAGCATCTCTTAACTAATAGTAAATATATAAACTTCATCATTATTTTCATCTGCAAAGAAAAACTTCATTATCATTACTATCATCACCTGCAAAGAAAACTTCATTATCCATATCACCATAATTCCATCATTATCATCACCTGTAAAGAAAAACTTCATTATCCATATTATATATTCTACATCATTATTCATCACCATTCACTATCACCTACAAAAAAGTCGCTTCATTATTCATTATACAACTATTCATAGTATAGAATTCCTTATTTCCAGCATATTTTATCACTAAAACTAAGATGTGTAGTTCTGTCTGACAGTCTGCATCAATTGCCTCGTATTCTGAAAGAAAAAATTAGTTAAGACTGCTATCATATGATGTGTATAGTATATTCTTGTTAATGCTTGGTAATTCTGATCCATTTACTCTTCGTGACGAGGTGTTGTATCTTCTTTCGGTCATTCCGATGGTGAAATTCCATTTCTGTTTAATGTATTTCTTTTACACGTTATTTCTTTCTGAAAATAATGAACAATGATTAATGTCTTGCATTTAAATCATATACCCATTAAATAAAAGCTGGTTTCTAGTGATATAATTGAGCACACAGCGTAGCATGACACAAAACGTAATATGTCAAAAAACATAGACAGTGTTCAGATGCAAAAATGTACACAGAATATCACAATGTAGCAGCAAAAAAAAAAAAAAAATGTAAAAATAGTCATGATGTTGAGATATCATAAGGCAAAATGTCAAAGTCAACTGGTGTTTGTTATATCTTAAATATTTCGTAGTGCATACAAACAAAACAGTAAAACAATCATACATACATAAAAAATGGAAAATGTGCACGGTCTGATGTGTAACGACAAGAAGAGCTACCTGCTAACCTTACCTTGCTGGGCACTTGCCAAGAAAAAATACGATAATCATCAGTAAGTAATCACATAAATATAATTGCATAAGTGGTCATAAAATGTGTAAGTTTATTTGGAAAAATGTGCACGGTCTAATGTGTAAAGACAAGAAAAGCGACGTGCTAACCTTACCTTGCCGGGCACTTGCCAAGAAAAAATACGATGATCATCAGTAAGTGTTCATGTGAATGTAATTGCATAAGTGGTCATAAAAAATCAGAAAATGGCATTACAGTGTGATAAGTCATAAAGTATATTCATTCAATAAAAGGTTTGACGTTGGAGACGGGGTGGTTCCCTTTGGTTTTTCTGGCTCTCAAAGTTTCGACGTGTACTACATTGGGTTGAGGAATGCTGCGAATTCGATATGGACCTGCATATAGAAGCTCAAATTTACTATACCTACCTTTTCCTCTCTTAGATAAATAATGTGTGCGTACTAATATTTTCTGTCCAATGTGAAAGTCACGGCGTGTACAAACCTGTTTTTGCTGTCTTCTCCGGCGCTCTGCGGCACGTTTGATGTTGTTCAGCGCAATGTCAATTATTTCATGGTGTCGTAGTCGACGAGATGTAGGAAAGGTTACTAATTCTTTAATTTTGTTAGGTGGTTCAACATTTTTCAGTACAACAGACGGAGATAGCATAGTAGATTCATTTGGTATGGAATTAATTACATCCTGGAATGAGAGTATGTGTGTGTCCCAATAAATATGTTTTTTTATGGCAGTATATTCTACACAGCTTACCAATTTCTTTCATTAATCGTTCACAAGGGTTCGAAGAAGCATGGTACCTGGATATATAGATCGGAGAAATGTTTCTAGCTCATAACATACGTGTCCGTATAGCAGATCGAAACTGTGATCCATTGTCGGAAATTACTTTCAATACATGCCCTACATGAGATAGAAAATGTTTTACAAATGCTTTCGAAACAGGTTTAGCAGTAGCTTTGCGTAACGGAGTGAAGGTAACAAATTTTGAAGTGAGTTCAACAGTGACAAAGATGTAGCAAAAACCTCTATTAGTTCTGGGAATCGGACCAAAAATGTCTACAGCGGCCATGTGTCTCAATTTAACAGGTACAATGGGATGTAATGGAGGAATATGTGAAGTCGTATCTGACTTAGCTTTCTGGCAGATTTTACATGACGCTAAAACTCGTCGAATACGTTTCTCCATGTTGCTAAAATAACAGTTCTGTCTCAGTATAAGAAAACATTTTCTGGCTCCGTAATGTGCGTAACTTAAATGAGTATACCAGATTAATTTGTTAACAAGTTCGTCAGGAATGCATAATAACCAGTTGTTGCTGTCAGGGTGAGAGCGGCGAAACAGAATATTATTGCGTACAGTGTAATGGTTTCTAATGCTAACATTATTCCTAGATTGCCAAAGGTGTTTAATTTCTTTCCATACGTTGTCTTTACTCTGCTCTTGTGGTATGTCTTGTAATGACGACGAAATGAAATTTTCAAATGCAACTTGTTGAATGTACATGACGCTGAAATTTGCTTTGCAGAAGTTGGTTGCGATGTCTTGCTGATTGTTGCTGAGAGAACGGGATAGTGCGTCTGCTACAATATTTTGTGTACCGGGAATGTGAACAATTGTAAAATTAAATTCCTGCAAATAAAGTTTCCATCTGCTTAATCTGTCGTGTGTAAATTTAGCGGAAAGTAAAAACTGTATCGCTCTATGATCTGTGTAAACGGTCGTATGTCTTCCATAAAGAAAATGCCGAAATCTCGTAAACGCCCATACAACACATAATGTTTCAAGTTCTGTAACAGAATAATTGCGTTCAGCAGGTGACAGAATGCGACTCGCAAAGGCTATGTTTTTAATTACTGTAGTGCAATCTTCTTCAATTTCCTGAAAAATGTGTGCGCCTAAAGCGGTGTTAGAACTATCGGTGGCAATGGAAAAATTTCTAGTAAGATCTGGGTGTGATAAAAGTGGTGCATTCAACAAAGCTTCTTTCAGGTTCACAAATTCAGAATGTGCTTGCTTATCCCAGGACCAAATAGTGTTCTTACCTGTCAATTGACATAATCTAGAGGTGTCTAAAGCAGAGTAATGAATAAATTTACGAAAAAAGTTAATTAAACCCAAAAAGCTACGTAGTTGTTTCTTCGTCGTAGGAACAGTAATGTCACGTAAAGCTTGAAGTTTTTCCGGGTCAGGCGCAATGCCTTCTGCTGAAATTACATGTCCAAGAAATTTTATAGAAGTTTTGCCAAAGTGCGACTTACTGAGATTAACTGTGAGTCCTTGTGCACGAATAATTTGTAACAGTTGTTCAAGAATCAGATTGTGTTCAGACCAGTTAGCTTCTGCAATAAGAATGTCGTCTACATACGTTGTGATTCTGTCTTTAAGTTCTGTCGGAAGTATTGTATTCAAACCGCGAATAAATGCTGCTGAAGAAATAGTTAAACCGAACGGTAATTTACAAAGTGAACCATCCTTTTTCTTAACAATATGGAGTGGATTTATGTACGGACTAACTGCCGGTTCAATAATTCCTTGGTCAAGCATAGCTTGCAACTCTTTCTTAACTTGTTCTCTGTGAATATACGGAATGGGATAATGTTTGGCTTTAAATGTGTCGTGCTGTTTAACTTGAAATTCATACATAAAACCGGACATAGTACCGGGAACGTTGTCAAAAACTGGAGCTTGCTGTAAGAGAATTTTGCATTGTTGTGTGCGTTCGTCGTCTGTATTTGCACTGCTCTGTTTAACTTTATCAGAAATCATCTGTATAACGTCATAGTCGGCTTCGTCTGGAGTATTATAGTTGTGTACGTACGTATCTGTGAACAATGTGGAATGACAGTCTATGTTACGTGATGCGGAAATGACCTCTGTACGATTAATTGTTTGTTCTTCTGCAGATAAAGAGTACTGAAATTCTAAAGCAAGTTGTACATTTTCATCCTTTAACATTAAATAGGAGTTTTGAAAGTCAATAATTGCGTCGTGTTGTACCAGAAAATTCGTACCTAAAATAACGTCTGTCGTCAAAAGTAATAAAATTTTCGTGAACAAGATTCTGCGTGTCAAAAGTATTGCTTACGTTGCTGGAAGATGCAACATGCACTGTATCTAGTCAAATTCTATCTGACGTGCTATTATTTTCGGGAGGATGCTGTGGCATTTCAACTATTTGAACTGTTCTGTTATTTCTTCCTGACGTATTACGTTCGGGATGATACCTACTGTCTGGTTCATTCATGATAATATGTTGTTGCGAATGATTTTGCTACTGGTAAGGCCGACTGTTATTAAACGTACGCTGAAAATTGTGCTCATTATTTTTACGTCTCTCATGATAGTCATTTCTATACGGCGCATTGCGATAGGAATTGAAATAGTGTGTTTTCTGTACGTACTAATTCCCTTGTTGCTGTGCGTTACTATTTGTTGGAGCTGATGCTATACGTGCACGCGGCGAAACATTAAAGCTTGGTTGACCTTGTACATTACATTGTTGGTTAGGTATGCTAACAGGTTAGTTTTGTTGCTGTTGCAGAGAAAAACCTCTATTGTTACCAAAATGTGGTTCCTGTTGCTGATAATTTTGACGATACTGATAATTAAAATTTTGTCTGTTATTAAAGCTATATTGGTAGTTCTTGCCATTTCGGGAGTGTCTAATAAAAAAATTGTCACTTTCGGTAAAACTTGTCGTATCAGGTTTTCTTTACACGTTTCTTAATCTTAGCTAGAGCGATAGTTGAAGAGCTGTTTTGATAGATATAAAGGATAGTAGAAGAGAAGGCAGCAGTGCAGAAAACTAAAGATGAAACAGCACTGCTACGGCTCGGGGCCCTGTGCACGCTATGGCACATATTCATTAAAGCGTAATGAATCCCCTGAGGTTTATTACACGCTGCAAATAAATTTTAGTTTTTGCGTTACAGGCAATGCCGGTGAAAATTCGAAAGAAAATTGTTGTATCCAGTCCAAAGCTAGTTTCTGCGTTACAGGCCAAGCTGGTGAAAGCACAAAAATAAATCGACGTATCCAGTTCAAAGCGTGTACCTGTGCTCTTTCATTTTTAAATACTTTAAATTTTCTTACGGATAAAAATTGCTTATAATCAACGTTATCGTCTCTGAATTTGTGAACAGGTTCAGGTTTGTGTGAGAATCTATTTGTCTGTCACTTCGTATTCTAAGTCACGTAGTCTCTGTAAATTACCTAAGTTACACTGGCTGTGTGAGTGTGACAAATGTTCGGAATGTGCCGTATGCTGTAACGTATTATTAACTGAAACATTTCTCATCTCTGTCACTTCTTGCTGTAAAGTTGACAATTTTCTACGTAATGTATTATTAGACGAATCTATCTCACTGATCGTCTGCTGTAAATTTTGGAATTCAGGTGTTTGATTAAACGAAATCGGTGAAGTATCGTCTGATTTGCTGTCATTATTACTTTCAATAACGTCAATACGACTGGCCAATTCAACATATTTTTCAGTCAGTATTTTTACCTGATCATCGTTTTTAGTGTCACAAGCATTAATTTGTTTTTGTATTTTACGTGTGGTTTCGTTCAATTTTTTAACGTCTGCTTTGATGACATCGGAATCCTGTGCTAGTTCTAATTGTTCAAGTCTGTCGGTCACTGTCTGAAAGTCTACTGTGTGTGTATCTGTTTTTGATTTAAGATCGGAAATTTCATTACACAATTCGGTGTTCAACTGTTTGATAGTATTAATTTCGTCTGATACTGTAGCAATATTGTTGTCTACATACGTTTTTGCTTTCGTAAACAATTTACGTTTATCTTCCTGTCTCTGTGTGGTAATTGTTTCCATGACTTGTCGCTTTACTTGATTCTGTTCGTGTATGAATTTACGGTAACGCGTTTCACTGTTTTGTAGGTGGTAATTAAAACGTTCGTCAATTTGACTGTTCTGTTGGTCAAATTTCGCGTCTACTTTTGCATCCAGTGTGCGTGAAAGTTCTGCTGACATCAATTTAAACTCGTCGCGTAACTGTGTTGCGTTTTCAGAGCATTGTTTACCGACTGCACTAATTTCGTCTCTAAGTAATTTAGTTGTATCTGCATGTCTATTATTTAATTCTTGTGCCACAGATCTAATTTCTTCACTACTGTTTCTAGCACAAGCCTTAATTTCCTCACGTAATTGTTCCTTAGTATCATGACATTGCACGGCAACGGCTGTAATCTGTTCGCTAAGCTGTTTGGAATTGTTATCTAGTTTTTCATTAAGTTGTTGTTTGAGATTTTCACTAAGTTGTTTGTGATTGTTGTCTTGTCTTTCATTCTGTTGTTTGGAATTTTCATTAAGTAGTTGTTTAACATTTTCACCAAATTGTTGTTTGAGATTCTCGTTAAGTTGTATCATTAAAGCTATGACTCGATCCAGGCCAATATTACCTACTCTATTCTCTGTGCTGTTTGATGGCATACCTGCAATTGTCACGTTTTCTGTAACCATTTGGTCATTCTGTAATTCTTGAGAAGGTTTGCCAATCGAATGTGCACTGTTGGTCACTAAATCGGAATCAAATAAATCTGTCGTACTTTGAGTACACTGTTCATTTTCGTTAGAAAAATTTATCTGTTCACAATTCAAATTTTGCAAATCGGATGTGTTAAACTGGACAGCGTTCATTGTAACAGAACGTCCCGCGTCATCAATAGTCGCTAAATTAACAGAGGACACAATTGAATTCGTTTGCTCATCATTAGGATCAAAATCATTACTAGTGGTCAGTAGGCACTGATTGTCTGCAAATGGAGGACTATCATTATTACACTGAGTGTCGCAAATATTATCGGTCATATTATTAGAGTCGGCTATTTCGCTCATTACACATCGCGATGTACTGTTAACAGTTTTTCGCGGCATTTTTAACAAATCAAAATTAATCACAAATGAAACAAGGACAATGCAAAAATGCAACAAACACAATTACAACAAAGAGCAACAAATTGCCGATGATCTGTGAAAGAAATAGTGACAAATTAGTAAATGCGTTGCGCCAGATGCAAACTACGTTTAAGTAAATAAGAGCAGATATATGACTACTTCTCAGAAGGTTCACAAAGAAATACGATCCTGGCCGGATGTCGCCAAGTGTAACCTCCCCACAAATTTATTAATTAAATGAATTTTTAATATTGTAACCTCTGAACAAAACTGGCTCCCATTCATAATCTGTGTGCAGAAATGCATTCACATTTAATGTTCCCACAAAATTCTTTTCTCATTTAATGTTAAGTTCGAAACAGAAAAATTCCTAAACACCAAAATAATAAAAAAAAATTTAGTAACCTGGTAAATTTTATGACGACAGCAACGCTGCGCCTCGGCCCTGTATTCTGAATAAAAAAGCAAAAATTCTTACCTCAATAAAAACTGCAAATATATCTGCTCTTACATAAAAAATTTTCGGCACAGCTCCGTGCAATGCTGGCCCATGCTTTGTGACTCGTGAAAGGAATTAATTATTCATTGGATAAAATCTTTAAATTGAAATGAATGATTTTTTTTAAAAAAAATTACTTTATATTATAAAAATTATTATTGGGGCATTTTTTAAACAAATTAAATGACAATTAATATACATTACTAGATATGCGCAAGGCTGCTTCCTTACCTTCTACAACAATACTCATCCTCCAGAGTCCCGAGCAGACCAGACAGCCGACACGCGCCGACTACCGCCGACTCACGCAGACTACTCAAGACTACTGTCGACATGCGCAGACTAGCGACGAGCAACAACTAACGACATACTGCTCTCTGGTCAGAGACTCTCCTAAGTGCCTCACCTCTTACAGTGTAAATTTCGTGAGCAACCGTAAGTTTCCTACTTAGTATCAATAAAAACCTAATCTTCAGGTACAAGCAAACAGTGTACTCTGATGGTAAGTTTCATATCATACTCTGACCAACTACATCCATAATGAGATCGCGTGATATTCATACGTATGGATAAGAAGTCTGTATCAGTTCATTTTAATCAATTTTAGTGTAGCCAGAGCAAGTATACATAAATAATATCGAACTGGTTTTGCAAACGTAATCACACACATGTAAGTTCCAGACCTTCAATTAACTTACGACACCATTCTACGCTGTACAGATAACAGCAAGTGGTGTTGTTATAAAATTTGACTTTTATTTCAGAATGAATATTTCAAAACCCATTGACGAAGCGTGCCACAACAGTAACTAAGACTCGGTGAACGAAAAATAAAACTTTCTTGCTTAAGTTACACTAAAAGTTATAAAAAAACAATGCGAGGTGAATCGTTGGAACGCTAAAGCTGTTATTTGCCGTTCGTTTTTCTAGGCCTCGTGCTCTTAACTGTGCTGCCCGTCTTCATTTTCCCTGTGGAGCAATCTCAGGCATGCACTAGTACACTTTCCTGTCGTACAGAACAGGCAAAAATGAATTGAGAGGTGAGGTGATACTTCGTTGGTAATACGCTGAGAAATGCAAACAACACAAAATGCAGCAGGTCTACTAAAGAGACCCCTTACACCACCTTTGTCCAGCCTCTACCGGAGTATTGCTGTGCGGTGTGGGATCAGCATCACACAGGATTCACGGAGCACGTCG
The DNA here is from genome assembly GCF_021461385.2 of Schistocerca piceifrons. Taxonomy (NCBI): domain Eukaryota; kingdom Metazoa; phylum Arthropoda; class Insecta; order Orthoptera; family Acrididae; genus Schistocerca; species Schistocerca piceifrons. Next base: position 352,399,268 of record NC_060138.1, on the reverse strand, counting down.
ACAAAGTTCAAAGAAGTGCAGATCGTTTTGTATTGTCGCGAAATAGCGGGTGACTGCCACAGCCATTAAAATAAATAGATTTTTCGTTGCGCTAGAAACTTCCCGTGGTATTTCAATCATCAATTTTCACCTCCAATTGCGAAAATGTTGTGTTGGGGCTCACCTACATAGGGAGAAATGATCACACGATAAAATAGAAGAATTTAAAGCTAGCACGTAAAGATCTTAGTGCTCGTTTTTTCCGCATGCCGTTCGAGAGTGGAACGGTAGAGGAATAGCTTGAAGGTGGTTCGATGAACCTCCTACCAGGCGCTTAATTGTGAATTACAGAGTAATCCTGCAGGCAACACTAGCTCACAAGAGTACACACGACTCGATGCCTTCTGGGTTTTCGCACAGTGCAGCGGTACACTGCAGAGTGGAACGGATGTCCGTATCATGTGGCAGCAGTATCAAGCGCGGTCACAAGCGATTAACCCTGCGGCTGAACAATGCAGCTGCGCGCTGTCCTATTATTTTGCTCTTATCTGCGCCTCGTTACTTGCATTGCCTTGTCTGGGGGCAAGATTACTTTTGTTCTTTGTTTTCTTATCGCGATAAAGTCGTTGCTGGTAATTGGAAACCGCTTCATTAACGCCTTGGGAATATGTATTTTTATTCACTTTAGATACGAGGTGATGTGTGGTTTAATTAAGTGGGAGGCTAGTAATGTGTAATTCAGGCGTTACAACAGTGTTTCGTATATCAAGAAATGACCCCTTCCAAGGACACTCATCCCAGTGAATCCAATCTTTAAGGTGTAGGTTTCTTCACTTGTGCCAGGTTATATGTCTTTCGTTAAGTTGTCATCAACAAATGCGTTGGGAAATGCAGCTATAATATAATGTATGTGAAATTTATGAAACACCAACCAGCCAAGAATTTGTTTGAAACCTCCGTTGAAAGATGCGCCATAACCGGTTTTGTATTTGAAAAAATCACCTTGAGACGGTTTTTACAGATATATCTGCTGATGGTACGTATTGGTGTCTATTAGTGGTGTAATGCCCTAGAATGCACAGAAAATCTCCTGTGAAAGCAAAGAATTGTTGGAAGATATTTCTGTTTAACAAGAGCTACAAAAAAAGCAGATTTCAAATTACTTGTGCTGTCAACAAGAACAGTTCACCACCAGGACCGAAAATGTTTATGGTGGTGGTTAGTGTTTAACGTCCCGTCGACAACGAGGTCATTAGAGACGGAGCGCAAGCTCGGGTTAGGGAAGGACTGGGAAGGAAATCGGCCGTGCCCTTTCAAAGGAACCATCTCGGCATTCGCCTGAAACGATTTAGGGAAATCACGGAAAACCTAAATCAGGATGGCCGGAGACGGGATTGAACCGTCGTCCTCCCGAATGCGAGTCCAGTGTGCTAACCACTGCGCCACCTCGCTCGGTGAAAATGTTTATTACCAATAGGCATAGTTCGAGAGTATTGTACAATACGCCTTCGAAAGGTATGTACACCTAAGTTCGGGAAAAAAACGGAATACATTGAACGACTAAAGATAGGACGCTCGTATTCACAGGACATGTACGTTAGTATGTTCTGCAGAGATGATTAGCATTTCAGTCACCTCGGTGGAGCCTGTGTCCTAGCAGGCACAGGGTTCGCCATGGGAACTGATAACTTGTTCCATGCGTGATAGCATCGATGCTTATAAGGCGCGAATGGCGTCCTGACGGATAGTCATCCATGGTGCAGTCAGCCAGGGCCAAAGTTCATCTGTGGTGGTCGGCATTGGGCCACTGCGCTGCACACGTCATTTCACCATATGCCACACATTTTCAACTGGCGACAAGTCTGGTGATCTGGCAGACCAGAGCAAAAGCTGACATTCTGTGATACCAACTACAGTCTGGAACCGCGCGACCGCTACGGTCGCAGGTTCGAATCCTACCTCGGGCATGGATGTGTGAGATGTCCTTAGGTTAGCTAGGTTTAAGTAGTTTTAAGTTCTAGGGGACTCATGACTTCAGAAGTTAAGTCCCATAGTGCTCAGAGCCATTTGAACCAATTTTGTGATACGAAAGAGGCACGATTTCGTGCAGCAACATGTGATTGTACACTCTCTTGCTGAAAAATGACTCCTGGAAGTGTTACACAGAAAGGTTATGTCTACGGGTCGCAGGATGTCATTCACGTGGGTCACAGTGTCCTGGACACGCCCCGTTGTGATTTGTGATTTTACGCAGTAGCACCCCACGCCAAGGCCTTGAGCTGACATTGTATGTCTTTCGCGAATGCAGTCACTGTGACACCACTCTCCCTATCTGCGCCGAAGCAAAATGTGGCCATCATTTTCAAACAAACAGAACCTGGATCCGTCCGAAAGCACCATCGGTGGCCATTCCTGTTTTTGTATCCCGCCTGGAAGGCGGCGCGTGGGTCTGCTCTTGTAAACTGAAGGGTAGGCCAATGTAGGAAGTGAGTAGGAGCAGGAAAAGGTGAAAATGCTTCGGTACTGCAATTAAAAGTGGTTTTACTTAACTTGGGATGAGATGAGCACGTAGGTGCGAAGCTGTACATCAAGTTACAAAGTTAAAACTAGTGGCTCGCCCACTGTGAAATAGAAACAATGTTGCTTGGTCGTCTGCTTGGCATCAAATGGGCTTAACCTGGAGCGGAGCTCGTAGATCTGCAGAGCGCCGGCTAGAGGGCGCTGTCGTCGGTGTCGGTCTAGTGCCAACCTAAGAACTTGCACCTACGCCGTGGCATCGTAGCTATCGATACCACACCTGTCCCCAGTAAAGTCGTTCCATACACCATTGCCGTGTAGCATGTTTCTGCACGTTCGT